>NC_050573.1:54330280-54630280 GCF_011100635.1 Trichosurus vulpecula | reverse complement strand
AGAGGACCAGGAAAGGGAATTTGTCCAAGGTCTCATAGGGAATAAATGACCCAGTAGTGGTGTGTGTGTGTGTGGTATGTGTGTGTGTTTGTGTGTGTATGTGCGCACGCACATGTGTGTGTACGTGTGTGCATGTGTGTATGTGGTGTGTGTTTTGTGCATGTATGTTTGTGTGTATGTATGTAGTGTGTGTTTGTGTGTTTTTGTGTGTGGTATGTGTGTGCATGTGTATGTACATGGTTGTGTATGTGTGCATGTTTTTGTGTGTGGTATGTGTGGTGTTGTGTGTGTGCTTGTGTGTGTGTGCACGCACGCGTGTGTGTACATGTGTGTATGTGGTTGTATATGTGTGTGTGTGTTTGTGTGTGTGTGGTGTGTATGTGTGTTTTTGTGTGTGTGTGTGGTGTGTGTGTGTGTGGGGGCCAGGTTCCCTAACTCCAAGCCCAGAGTTCTATCTGGAGGAGGAGTTCATGAGGATGTTGGTCCGGATGGCTCCTGCCTCGTTCCCCTGTGGAGAGTAAGGGCTTCTTCCCACAGTCCCGAAGCGACTTCATCAATGGGAGGATGAATCTGACGCTGAGCCTCAAGGAGCAGGGAGAGTGCCTGAGCCTGGCAGTGTTGGATCTGACCCGGATGGCACAGGAGCGGGGCCTATGCCCCAAGGAGATCCTTAAGAATGTCAGGTAAGGACTCCCTCCCTCCCCAAGGAAGGCTGGGAGACTGACAGGCTGAGCTCTGGCCTGTGCTACCTTCTCTAGTGATCAGTCCACAGCCCCTTCAAGAGTCCATTAACCTCTCCCCCATGTCTGCCTGCCCGCTGTCCCCTCCTCCTCCCCAATGAGCTTAATCAGGGCTGGAGTAGACCTTGGAAAAGGCGATAGAAGGAAGGGGAGATACAGATCCCCAGAGACTGAGGTGGGAGACACGGTCCTCCACGGTCTTCAGGAAGCTCCCTGGCTTTTGAAAACGGTAGGACAGCTGTAATGAGTCAATCAACAAACATTATTAAACACTCGCTATGTGCCAGGCACTGTGCTACATGCTAGGGATACAAAGAGAGGCAAAAACACTGTCCCTGCCCTCAAGGAGCTCACATTTTAGTGGTGGAGACAACATGCAAATAACAAGATACATATAAGACATGTGCAGAATGTACAGAAGGAAGTCTCAGAGGGATGGCACTAAGAATGGTGAAGGGAGTGGAAGGGGGAAGATGGACTGGAAAGACTTCTTTTGGAAGGTGGGATCCTGAGTCTTTAAGGAAGCCAGGGGAGCTGAGAGGCAGAGGTGAGGAGGAAAAGTATTCCAGGCATCAGGGACAGCCAATGTAAAGGTGTGGAGGTGGGAGGTGGGAGGTGGAGCATCATGTGTGAGGAATAGCAAGGAGCCCAGTGTAGTGTAGTTGGATCATAGACTATGTGGAGGAGAGTCAAGTATAAGAATATTGGGAAGGTAGGGAGGGGCAGAGTTATGAAGGAGCTTTATAAAGGAGAACTTTTAAAAAATCTTAGTGGTAATACAGAGACACCAGACCTTATTGAGTGGGAGGAGAGGTAACACGGACAGACTCGTGCTTTAGAAAAATCCCCTTGGCTGCTGAGCAGCAGATGGGCTGCAGTGGAAAGAGATTTGAGGCAGGGAGACCCATCCGCAGACTAAAGGGGATGAGAACCCACACCGGGGTGGTGGCCATGTGAGTGGAGAGAAGAGTCTGTAAAGAAATGTTGGGAAGGTGGAAATGACCAGATTTGGTAACAGATTGCACGTGCAAGGTGAGTGAGAATGACGGGGTGAGGGCGACAACCAGATTGTAATAGAGATGGCAAGGTGTTCAGCTAGGAGGGTGAAAGGAGGGGTACCACGGGAGGATCGAGGAGAAGCAAGAATGTCTGAAATGGATGCTGTGGACAGTGGGAGAGGAAATCCATTAGGAAGGAATGGGATACTTGCCTTGTGGTAGTGTGAGCCCATTGAGATTAAATGACACAAACTTACAGCAGACTCAGTGGGCATAGTTTCATGATTTTCTTCTCTGTTCTAGAGCACATGAGGCAGATGGTGGGGGTAGTCCAGGTCTGGGGTGGGCAAAGCACGATCAATGATAGAACAAGGGACAACGGATGAGAACAAGAGTATTTAACCTTTTGACCCCCTTGGCAATTTGGTGAAGCCTATCATCCCTTTTTCAGAAAAATGTTTTTTAAATGCAGAAAATAAAATTTATTACATAGTGTAATATAACACCATATAACATAACACAATATAACATGACATAACATGACATAACATGACAGAACATAATGTAACATACGGTAAAAACGTAATCTACTGTAACGTAATATAATATAATATAATGTATTATAACGTAATATAATATAACATAATACAATATATTTATATAATATTATAATACAATATTCAATAGTATATCACGAAGGAAACCAATGATATTGAAATGCATCTATCAAAATATTTTAAAAATAAAATTAAAATATCTTTTTAAGAAACCAAGTTCGGGAGCCCAGGTTAAGAACACCTATTAGAGAGAATAGTGCAGAGTTTAGCTGGTTTACCAAGGGGTCAAGACGGAAGGGGGAGGGGAGAGGGGGCAGAGTTTAGCCAGCTGGATTTACTAGTTTAGTAGGGTGATGTTCTGGGGAAGAACTGACTTGTGGAGGACATGGAAGTCATGACGAAGACGAAAGACAGGTTTGGGGGCCACGAGGCAGAGGAAAAATATGGAGTAATGAAAGATTAGAGTCAGATAAAAGAATTTTGAAGTTCATGAACCAGGAAGGGGCATCCTCATGGGCGATGGCAAGGTCAAAGGCATTTCTGTAACCGAGGTAGAGTAAGTCATGGGAATGGAATAGATTGAGAAATTGGGAAGTCAAGGTATGATAAGTGCATTGATATCTATGTTGAAGTCCCAATGTATGAGGGCAAGAAATGGGGAGGTTGGCACTGAACTCACGGAGGAAGGAAAAGAATGTGCTCTAATCCAATTAGGATTTACTCTGATCATCCCATAACTCACTACATACAAGTCATGGAACAAAACGAACCACCAGTATACGAAATAAGGTGGTTGTTTTTCCGTTGTGTCAGACTCTTTGTGACCCTGTGGACCGTACCCTCTAAGGGGTTTTCTTGGCAAAGATACTGGAATGGTTTGCCATTTCCTTCTCCAGTGGATTAAAGTGAACAGAGGTTAAGTGACTTGCCCAGGGTCACGTAGCTGGAATTAAATTTAGGAAGATGAGTCTTCCTGACTCCAGGCCCAGTGCTCTGTGCACTATGGTGCCACCTAGCCGCCCCTTGAAATAAGAAGCTGGGGGCTAGTGGAGAACTCATATATACCTAGGATTAACTCAGGAAAACCTTCAAGGCAGGAATCTAGTCTGGTAAATTATAGGATCATAGCGTCTAGAGTTGGAAGGGCCCTCAGAGACCATCAAGGGCAGATGAGAAATCTGAGGCCCAGAGAGGTCAAGTCATTTGCCCAAAGTCACATAGACAGTGTGTATCAGAGGTGGTATTTGAACCCAGGTCCACCGACTCCAGAGCCTAGGAACATTCTACTGTATGACATTGCCTCCCCATAGAAGGCTAGAGAATCGCATCTTTATTTTAAGATATAGAGGTCCTTGAAGTTTGGATGAAGGATGGACTTCTCATTGTCTATGTGTGTGACTCTGTGTGTCTGTGTGTGTACTGACTATTAGGCTCGGAGAGTAAGGGGTTGGTTGCTCCCCTTTACTGGGTCCTTCTCTTGTGTGGGCAGCATTGGCCCTTCCCAGACACTTCTTTGTTCTTCCCTTCACCTTGGATTTTCTTTAGTCACTCTCTCAATACTGCCCTCTGGAGGTATGGTTTTCCTTTCAAACCTGATACAGGAAGAAAAGGGAAAGGAAAAATAATCAAAGCAGAACCTCTCATATCGGTGTCAGCTGGTAAAATGTCTTAACCGTTTGTCTAGAAATGTACAGGTCCCCATTTTCTTTCTCCCTGCTCTGGAAAATTATAAAAATGAGTCACTCATTCTCTTTTGTTCAGCTTAAGCTCTCAGCCAGAGGGAGATCTTTCCAGCAAATACATATGGAAGTTTAAAGCAAAAGAAAACAGCAAAAATAAATCCCTCTATTTCTCTCAGGCTTTCCCTCTATTGTCTGTCTCAGCCGAGTTTGTGCAAGGACACATACAGATCAGAGATATAATGAATAACTATACTTATCTTAGGAAACAGGTTTTAAAACAAAAAGGAAACAGAAAGCAAAGTCTTAAGAATGGAGATGGGAGACAAAAGGCATATCTCTCAGGAAGGGGAGGGGGATGGAGGAGGATTATGAGAAATCACCATCTTTGACATCAGTAGGTCAAAGGCTTCAGCAAACTCAAGGTCTGCTCGATGGTGATGACTCATGGCTCAGTCGTAAGGTCCCTGCCCAATAGCCCAGCATGGCTGGGGTTCTCTCTCCACAGTGTGTGTGTATGTGTGTGTGTGTGTGTGTGTGTGTGTGTGTGTGTGTGTGTGTGTGTGCGCGCGCGCGCGCGCTCGCGCACATGTGATTATGAGTGTGTGGATGCTGCTGTTCCCCAACACAGCTGCTGCTGGGGGTGGGGTGGAGACAGGGAAGGGTTTCACTTCCCTTGGTATTCCTGGGTTTCAGGGTGAGGGCTTACTCAGCTCGGTTTAGTTATTTCGGCTGCAGGTCATGACATCAGCCTCTCTGCCTGGTGCCCCATGAGCCAACTCTGCATGTCTTCTAGTACTCCTTCAGAAATCAGATATGATAGATTGTCAGTTCCTGGGGACAACAGTTTTAGAGTCAGATCATCCCCTCAGTGAGTGGAAGTTAGGAAAGCTGTGGACTTTCCATTCCCCAACGGGCATCAGCCACCCCAATTAACTGGTGTAGAAACCTTTTATAAATATTCAATTTAGGATCATAGATTTAGAGCTAAAAGGGAACTTGGGGGCCATCTTGTCCATCCCTTCCCCTCTCCCTGTTTTACAGATGAGGAAACTGAGTTACATGTACTTCTAGGGACTCAACTATATGACGCGCGCGTGTGTGTGTGTGTGTGTGTGTGTGTGCGCGCGCGCGCACACACGAGCGAATACACTCATAAGCACACTGGTGCAGAAATTCCAACCCTGGATCTGAGGTCATACATCTTTCCAGGCATAAGGTCCTCCTTAAAGATGACCTATGAGGCCTTTGCCTTTGATCCCAGAGATCCAAATCTTTCACCTTCACTGCTTTCTAAATCTTCCCTAGTCCTGACCCAGCTTGGGGCACCCACACATTCTATCCTTGACTCCCGCACCTGCTCGGCTCTCTAGGTTCAGTTCTGAATCTCCTTTTTCCTCCTTGGACTGCTACCATCATAAATGGGTGTTCAGTTATGCGGTCTGTTATTACTATCACTAATTTTCCACTTCATAGTATTTTATTTTTCCATGTACATGCAAAGATAGTTTTCAATATTCACTTTTATAAGATTTTGAGTTCAAATTTTTTTCTCCTTTCCCCCTCCCCAAGACAGCATGCAATTTCATATAGGCTATACATATACAATCCTACTAAACATATTTCATGTTCTGAAAGAAGAATCAGAACAAAAGGGAAAAATCACAAGAAAGAAAAAAAGAGAAAATGGTATGTTCAATCTGCATTCAGACTCCATAGTTCTTTCTCTGGAAGTGGATAGCATTTTTCATCGTGAGTCTTTTGAAATTGTGTTGGATCATTGTATTGCTGAGAAGAGCTAAGTTTATCATGGCTGATCATTGCACAATGTTGCTGTTACTGTATACAGTGTTCTCCTGGTTCTGCTTACTTCACTCAGCATCAGTTCATATAAGTACTCCCAGGCTTTTCTGAAATAGACCTGCTCATCATTTCTTATAGAACAATAGTATTCCGTTACATTCATATACCATACATATTACCAACATTACTGCTGCCCATTCCTTCTCTGCCTTACCTTACCTGAGCTGTCTTGGCGTTCAGTTTAGGATCTTTATTTTTCAGAGGAAAGAGAAATTTAATTCAGAAATAAGGCACCAAAGGAAGGGACTTTAGAGGCACAAGTAAAAAATTTCTACCAAGGATGAGCAGGGGGATTCCTTACTTATCTCCCCCTGACTCACAGAGCTGGGAGATGAATCTTACCAGGGCTTAAGATCCCACCTGGGTGGGTAGTTCCCTGGCTGGATAGCTCCCTACCTAAAGTTTTGAGCTTTTAACATGAGTCTTGTGCCCCTGTGAATCTCAGAATAAATCCCTGAAGTCTATGGAGAAATGGAATTAAAAATGTGTCCCCCAAATGGTGTGGGTGTGGTGGTGGCTGGAGGCCTGACCTTGGTCAGGAAGTCCTGCCTCCTACGCCTGCTGGCTAGTTGGCCTGGTCAGGTGGCAGCCTTCCAGTGCCTCTGGCAACTGTCTAAGATTGGAAGTTACTAAATAGTCATCCGTTGGGGGGAAGGAGTTTCCAGTCAATTCACCACTGAGCTTCCTAGATTGGTAGCTGCTCTGCCATTTAGGGGCTTAGAAAGATGCATAGGATCATGCAGCTAGTGTGTGTCAGAGGACTTGAACCCAGATCTTTTTGACTTCAGCTGTGCCGTATTGTCACTGTCTCCAAATGTGTGTGTGTGTGTACACCCATACACATTGTATAATATGTACATGTATGTATATTACGTGGTTATGTATATGTATTGTATTATATATAACATATTCTATAATGTACCATATATGTGTGTGTGCATGTCTATTGTATAACATATAGCACATGTGTTGTATAGAACATAAATTATATAATATATAATATATGCAGAATATAAGTGTATATATACATATGTATATATTATATTATATTATATATAACCTACAATATAGCGCATATATACAAATAATATGACGTATATGTGCACATTGTATCTATTGTATCATATATAACATAAATTATATAATGTATAATATAGAATATTATACCATATATGTATAGAGACATGTTCCTGTCATATAATATATTATATAACAATTCTACAGTGTATAAGATATATACGTATATAATATTATATACAACATGCAATAGATTATATAACACATATATTCTATAATGTATAATGTATGTGTGTATAATGTGTGTATGTATGTACATATTATACATCGTATTAATGTAATATATTACATATAATGCAAATTATATAATTTATGATTTATAATGTAATATATGATGTGTACATGTTGTTATATATTATAATGTTATATATGTATGTAATATAACGTATATATTATATATTATAATGTATTTTTACATATATTCTATATTGCACAATATATGGTATAGCTATATATGATATAATATCTGTGAATTCATACACACACATTTGGAGTGTATATATATATATATATATATATATGCACATTAATTAAAAGTAATCTTAAAATCACCGAATCTCCGAGTTGAGACTTCCCAAATCATCCAAGCCAACCCCGACCTGAATGGGAGGCCCTTAAAGAACATTTATGACTCATGGTCTTATCTTGCTGGTGTCCAGGAATGGGGAAGTCAATCTCCCCCAGGCAGCCCATCCCATGTTGGGAGGGCTCTATTGATGAGGGAGTGTTTGCTTACTTTAAGCTAAAATTTGTCAAAGGATCACCAAGTTAACCTTGGTAGAAATCTTTTACATTTGTTTAACTTAGGATCATGGATGTAGAGCCAGAAAGGACGTTAATGCTCATCTAGTCCAACCCTCCCATTTTACAGGTGAGGAGACAGAGGCCAAGGCAAGCTAAATGACTTGCCCGAGGTCACACAGGTACTGAGCAGGATCGAACCCAGAGCCAGCGCTCATTCCAACTTGAAGACAACTAACTCTCTTAGTATGTCCCAAATCTTCTACAGACTTAACATCCTCCCCTTTTCCTTCAGTCCAGCCTTGTATGTTATGATCTCCAGGTCTCACCTCATCCCAGTCTCTGTCTTCTGGAAGCCTTCCAGTTTGTCAATACACTTCCTGAAATGGAGATATTGCAAATGGAGTCTGACCGGGGCTGATGACAGCACGGCCATCCCTAGCCAGGCCTCTCTTGTTTTCCTGGCTACGATATCATTCTTTTGCCTCATCTTGAACTTGTAGCCCACTAAGATACCACCATCATATTTTTCTTTTAATTTAAGTTTTTCAATTAACAAGCATTCTTTGCCCTCTCCCTGATCTCCCCCCATTGGAAAAACAAAACAAAATAAAGAAAAACCAAACCCTTGGAACAAATATGTGTAGACAAACAAAACAAACCCCTGTATTGGCTGTATCCAAAAATGTGTGTTATCATTCTACATCTCAGTCCATCACTTTTGTGTTAGGAGGCAGATGGTATCCTTCATCAATGGCCCCTTGCAATTGTGGCTTGTCATTCCGCTCATCAAAGGTCTTAAGTCTTTAAAGTTGTTTGTCTTTGTTATTGTTGCTTAACTTGTTTTCCTGGTTCTGCTCACTTCGCTCTGCATCAAGTCATACAAGTCTTCCCAGATTTCTCTGAAACCATCCTCTTCATCATTCCTTGCAGCACAATTATATTAATATGCGATGACTTCTCCAGCCATTTCCCATTTACGGGCTTTTATAGTTTCCAGATTTTTGCACCGACAAAAAATAGCTGCTATAAAGATTTTTGCACACATAGGTCCTTTTTCTCTTTTCTGAATCTCTGTAGTCATCGGTCAGTAACTGTTTATTAAGTTCCTACAACTTTTCAGGCACTGTTCTAAGTTCTGGGGATTCAAAAAGAGACAAAAGTCCCTGCCCTCAGGTAGCTCGCAATCTAACGGGGAAGACAAAAAGCAAACAAATACGTACACACAGACTGTCTAGGACTAGTGGCATCACGAGGTAAAGTCTTAACTCACGACTGAATTGGATTTAAGTGAGGCAGATTTGCGCAAAGTTGTCAGCCTCACTCAATGACTCTAGAAGAGAGAGGGAGGCTATATATAGGATAAATAGGAGATAATTCATAGAAGGAAGGCGCCAGAATTAAGATAGGCTGGGAAAGGCTTCCTGCAGAAGATGGGAGTTTTGTTGGAACTTGAAGGAAGCCAAGGAGGTCAGTAGGCAGAGATGAGGAGAAGGAGCATTCCAGCCATGGGGATATGATATTGCTGGGTCAAAGGGTATGCAGAGTTAGTGATTTTAGGGGGGCCCAGTTCCAAACGGATGTCTAGAATGACTGTACCAACTTACCGTCTCACCCATCCCCTTCCTGTCTTTGTCTCCTCTCTAAGTTTTCAGGACCTGGCTCTCCTGGTTCTCCTTCTACCTCTCTGACCACCCCTTCTCTGTCTCCTTTGCTGGATCCTCCTCCAGATCCCACCCTCTAACCATAGCATGCCTCACAGGGTTCTGTCCTGGCCCTCTTTTTCTCTCCCTCTATACTACTTCACTGGGTGATCTCATTACTTCCTGTGGATTTAATGACCATTTCTCTGCTAATGATTCTCAGATCTATTTCTCCAGCTGCATCTCCGACTTCCTATTAGATGTCTTGTGGTAGACATCCTGCAGACATCTGAAACTCACAGTGCTTAAAACTGACCTCATCCTCTTTCCCTTAAAGCCCCCCACTTCTTCTTAACTTTCCTATACTTATTGAGAGCGCCACCATTCTCCCATTCTCCCAGGCTTGAAACCTACATGTCTCTGTTTCTGTCTCTCTCTCAATACCTCCCCCCGCCAATATTCAATCAGTTACTAAGATCTGTCAATTTTGCCTTTGTCACATCTTCCAAATTCATCCTCTTCTCTCCTCTGACACTGCCACACCTCTGGTGCAGGTCCTCGTCACCTCATATCTGGATTATTGCAAGAGCTACTGGTGGGTCTGCCTGCCTTAAGGCTGTCCCCACTCCAATCCATTTTCTACTCATCCACCTAAGTGATATTCCTGAAGAATACTGGTAGAAAGGAAGCCTTTGGTCTAACCAGGTCATTTCCCTACTCAGTAAACTCCTCTGCTTCCCTCTTACCTCTGGGATCTAATAGAAAATACTCTGTTGGGCATTGAAAGCCATCCATAACCTGGTTCCTTCCTTCCTTTCTAGCCTTACCCTTTACTCCCCTCCAAGTACTTTGCTATCTAAAGTCACTGGCCTCCTCACTGTTCCTCACACACGATACTCCGTCTCTCAATGTTGTACCTTTTCGTTAGCTGGCTGCCATGTTTGAAGTGCCCTCCTTTGTTCATCTCCACCTCCTGACTTCCCTGGCTTCCTTCAAGACTCAGCTCAAAAATCCCACCGTCTGCAAGAGGCCTTTAAATATCTCCCTCAAAGCCGGTACCTTTTCTCTGAGATTATTTCTAATTTACCATATCCATCCATCCATCCATCCATCCATCCATCCATCCATCTATCTATCTATCTGTCTGTCTGTCTGTCTGTCTGTCTGTTTGATCAACCTATTTATCTGTCTGTCTGTCATCTATCCTATACATCTGTCTGATCAATCTATTTATCTGTCTGTCTATCTCTTGTCTGTACATAGTTACAGTACTTGTTGTATTTACAATGTAAGCCCCTTGAGGGCAGGGATTATTTTTGCCTTTGTTTGTATCCTCCGTGATTAGCCCAGGCCTGGTGCTTAGTTAGTTCTTAATAAAATGCTTACTGAAGTATATGTGATGAATGAACAAAAAGGCATTTATTAAGCACTTACTATGTGCAATGTGTATACTGCCCATGTAAAATGTATGTGTCTATGTGGGATGTCTAAACATATAGACAGACAGTTCAGCACGGAGACACTGATAGATATCTCTGGAAACTTTTCCACCGAACGTCCATGGGAGGCTGAGATTCCTGCCTTGAGGGGAACAGCAGAAGGACCATGGGGCTGACTGCTCTGTTCTCCTCTGAGAAAGGGTGTCCTGGATTTGAATTATAGCTCTCTGCTCCCCAGAATATTACTGGTCTAGGGGTACATAAAGCTCCTATGTTCCCTGATCACTATCCTTTAAAGGGAGGAAGCAACCTAAGGCATAATCCTTAGCTTACACCCACCAGCTTGACTCCTTACCACCAAATACTATTTACATAAATGACCATCACAAATAGTGAATGAACAATGAGTAAACCCAATTACCTAAGCAAATAGCAAACAGAAATGGACGAAGTTACAGATAAACCCATACCAGAAAGTACACAGAGTGAATGAGTTCTCTTTCTAGGAGTGAGGTATCTCAGGTCAACCAAAATGGAGTCCCCAGTCTCACCCAAAGGGAACTTCCTTGCAGTTTCTAGGGAGGCCAGCTGGAAATTGAGGACATATTAAGTAGCCAGATTCCCCTATAGGTCTATAAGACATTCTCTTTCTCCTCCCTGGAGTCAGTCCCAAAGAGGGTCTGGAACCACATGTCTCTCAAAAAAGTGAAGAATCTTTTTTCTCCAAAGCTTTCACTCAGTTACACGGGATCAAATCGGTTTTTTCTCCACTAATTAGGAGAGTCTCAGACAAAATGTACCAGGCTTGACTGGAGACCCAGGTTACATATGTGGGAGACTGTGCTAACCACTAGGAATACAAATAGAAATGCAATACAGTTCCTGCTCTCATGGAGATTACATTCTAACTGGAGGATACCAGACATAGAAGAGGGTTCATCTGGAGGGTCTATGGAAAAGACGGCGGTCTTTGAGCTTTCCTAACGTTGAAGTGATAGAGAAGAAGGCAAGTCCCAGGGGCTTAGGGTGCATTGGCAAGTCAGATGGCAGTGCCCAGGGATCTAGACAGCATAGCATCAGGCCAGATGGTAGGGTCAAGTCTTACCAGTTGATGACTCCCTGCTCACCTATATGGGATGAACAGCAATATCCATGGGAACTAGAGGGGAAGAAGGTAGGGTCAGTATCCAGCCAGAAATAGGGGAAGGAGTAAGAAACCCTGGTAGAAAGGAAGGCTTAGGCAGTATGCCACCTTTCTCTGATGACCACTCCCCAGACCCTACCTCATAAGGCCTCTGGATATGGGTGATGTATGTATATGAGATCAGTCCATGGCTTCTCTTCCCCCAGCTATAAATCCTGCATCCCAGGAAGCTTCCGACGCTTGATTCAGAGTCTCAACTTCGTGACTCGGAAACTTTATCGTCGGATGGTGAGTCGAGCCCTACGGAGAATGGCTTCTTGCCAGGCAGATGTGCACTCCATCATGCTTAAATACCTCATGGACCTGGAGAGTCTGAAATCCATCCCAGCTTCAGAGACCTTCGAAGGCTGGACGCCAGGGGCTGCATCTGGCCAGGACCTCAACTGTCTCATCCACGTGGCAGGAGACAGCGGCATCTCCTGGACCCCTGCGGGCAGTGAGGTGCTGCTGTTGGGCCCCCCTTTGCCTTGAGGGTGGGATGGGGGATGAATGGTTCTGATGAGGGGCCCCTCATCTTATCTCCTTTTGCTTCTCTCAATTTCTACTCTGCCCAGAGCCCACAGCCTTTCTGTGATTTCCCTGAAATTGTTGATATTGGCATCAAGCAGGCCTGCAGGGAAGGTCACCTCAGTGAGAACCGGCTGGTCACTGTTACCAAGACTGACAACAGGATCCTGGTGGGTACCACAGCAGGCAGTGCTCCCTGCTGCTGAACCCAGGGCAGAGGTAGCTGGCTGTAAAGTGTGGGCTGAGATACAAAGGGAGGGAATGTTGTTACTTAACTCTCTGTGCTTCACTTTCCTCAATCTGTGAGATGTCAGGAAAGAAGATGAACTAGGTGGTCCTTTATGCTCTTCCCAGTTCTGGCATTCTCTGTTCTAAGGTCCCTCTTTGCTCTTAAATTCTTAGTTAATCAACTAGATTTACTAAGTACCTACTGTATTTCAGGAACAAGGGTATACAGTCAGTTCTGTTTTAACACTTGTTTTGAAAACATGAATTTATTCCAAAATAATTGATATGTTGGGGGAATAATTTGATCACGACCTGAAATTTTGGGTTTACTTATGCTCAATTGTGTCAACAAGAAATAGAAAACTGTACCCAGCTGAACAGAGCATAAAACACACACCCGCGCGCGCGCGCACACACACACACACACACACACACACACACACCCCTCAAACTCATACCAGTGGGATGATGCCATTTTACAGTACTTTACAAGCTATATAACACTTTCCAGTTTTCACAAGCAAACTTAAGGTCTATTTCAAGGTCTGTTTATTCTGGTGTAGTAGGACCTGTGGGCGGAAGACAGCTGGTGCAAACCAGCTTGGTCCATACTTCCTCCTCCTTACCTTCTGCTGTCTCTGCTCCTGATTCCTGGGGTTGCTACCCACCAACACCACCCTGGGGCCCCATGGAAGTGGGGGTACAGACAGCTTCAGCCAGAGGCTGCCAGTATTACCACTATTTATGTAGTGTTTATGTATTTTTAAACTATTTAACATATATAGTCCCATGCTACCATTTTTATAAAACTCCTATCTTTATGGGGCAGCTAGATGGAACAGTGGATGGAGTGCTGGGCCTGGAGTAAGGAAGATTCTTCTTCCTGAATTCAAATCTAGCCTCGGACACTTCCTAGCAGTGTGACCCTGGGCAAGTCATTTAACTTTGTTTGCCTCAGTTTCCCCACCTGTAAAATGAGCTAGAGGAGGAAATGGCAAACCACTGCTATCTCTGCCAAGAAGACTCTGAAAGGGGTCATGAAGAGTGGGACACAACTGAACATCTTTATGTGTCACTAATGAAGGTTTTGAATGTTATGCCCCTAATACTATATTTCCCATAAGTCCTATGGCTTTTCTTGCTCAATTTTGCATAGCATGACAATTTTTAGGAATTTGTATGTTGAGTTAGAGCAGAACTGACTGTACAAAGAAAAGCAAAATACAATCCCTTCTCTTAGAGAACTCACAGTTTAATTGAGGAGACAGCATGCAGACAACTATACACAAATAAGGTACACACAGGATAAGTTGGGGGGAGTCTCAGAGGGAAGACACTAAGGTTGAAGACTGGGAAAGACTTCTTGCAGAAGGTAGGACTTCAGTTGAGACTTGAAGGAGGCCAGGGAAACCAGGAGGAGGAGATGGAGAGGAAGAACATCCCAGGCTTGGCAAACAGCCAGTGAAAATACTCAGAGTTGGGAGATGGAAAGTCTTGTTCATGGAACAGCCAGGAGACCAATGTCACTGGATCGTAGAGTACATGGAGGGAGGTAAGGTGGAAGAAGAATGGAAAATTAGGATGGGGCCAGGAGATTTTCTATTTGATCCTAGAGGTCATAGGGAGTTTATTGAATAAGGAGGTATGTCACACACACTTCCCCCCCATCCCCCACCCCCCAAGTGACATGGTCAGAATTGGGAAGCAGAAAAGTCACTCTGTTGACTGAACAGAGGGAGGAGGGACTGGAGTGGGGATGGGCTTGAGGCATATTTGAAACCATGGTGGTTGATGAGATCACTGAGCAAAACAGTATAGGGAGAGAAGAGAAGAGGGCCCAGGATAGAGCTTTTATAGGTGACCCTCACTGTTAGTGGTATGGCATGGATGAAGAGCCAGGGAGAGACAGAAAAGGAGCAATCAGATATGGGGGAGGAGGACCAGGAGAGAGAGGTGTCCTGAAAACCTAGAGAGAAGAGAGTATCAAGGAGAAAAGGGTGATCATCAGTGTCAAAAGCTGCAGAGAGGCTGAGGAGGATGAAGAATGAGAAAAGGCCATCGGATTTGGCAACTAAGAGATCATTGGTAACTTTGGAGAGAGTCGATTCAGCTGAATGATGTGGGCAGAAGCCAGACTGCAGAGTTAAGGAAATAATGAGAGGAAAGGAAGGAGAGGCATCTGTTATATAGATCACCTTCTCAAGCAGGTCAGCCACTAAAAGGAAGGAGAAATTTAGTGCAGTGGGATGGCAGAATCATGGGAGAGTTTTTTGAGGATGGAGGACACACAGGCTTGTTTGCAGACAGTAGGGAGGCAGCCATTAGGCAAGGAGAGATTGAAAGATCAGGGAGAGAATGGAGATGATAGAAGGGATGATCGGCCAGAGAAGACAGGATGGATTTTATGTCCTAAAGGCTTTTTCAGCTCAGATGTTCTACTTGCTAAAATCCCATCTAACGCTGATGTCTAAACATCCTTTCAGCCCTAGCATGCTGTGTCCTAAGGCTCCTTACAGCCCTGACACCCTGTGTTCTAAGGGCCCTGCCAGCCCTGACACCCTGTGTTCTAAGGACCCTCCCAGTTCTGACATCCTGTGTTCTAAGGGCCCTCCCAGTTCTGACAGCCTGTATTCTAAGGGCCCTGCCAGCCCTGACACCCTGTGTTTTAAGGCTCCTTACAGCCCTGACATCCTGTGTTCTAAGGGCCCTCCCAACTCTGACATCCTGTGTTCTAAGGGCCCTCCTAGTTCTGACATCCTATGTTCTAAGGTCCCTCCTAGTTCTGGCATCCTGTGTTCTAAGGGCCCTGCCAGCCCTGACACCTTGTGTTCTAAGGCTCCTTACAGCCCTGACATCCTGTGTTCTAAGGGCCCTCCCAGTTCTGACATCCTGTGTTCTAAGGGCCCTCCCAGTTCTGACAGCCTGTGTTGTAAGGGCCCTCCCAGCTCTGACCTTCTAGTTCTAAGGCTCCTCCCAGCTCTGACATTCTAGGTTCTAAGGTCTTTTCCATCACTGACGTTCTCTATTTGTAGGAAGTTGAATTTCCAACTCTGAGGGAGGCGCTGTCCTTTATCTCTCTGGTTGATGGCTACTATAGACTCACCACTGACGCCCACCACTACTTCTGCAAAGAGGTGGCCCCACCCCAACTCTTGGAGAACATGGAGAACCTATGCCACGGTCCCATCACGTGAGAAACAGCCACCCCACCCCTTCCCTAGATCTTAACCCTTTCTTGGGCTGTGAGCTTCTGAGATTACATAAGCCTGTCAAACAAAACAAAACAAAACGAAACACCAGAACCAAGGATCCTCCCCTCTAGCCTAAAGGCAGCCATGAGCCCATTCTCTTTTGGACATGGAAATGAGGAGCAATGACCTTGGGAAGGTCAACAGAGGCAATTAAGGGGACAAAGATGGCCCTGGGGCTTTGTAGAGCTGGATTCCCAAAGACTGAGCAAGGGTCATAGTTGTATCACTGAGTCTGATCTTGGGGGGAGACCATAGGATGTAGTGGAAAAAATACAAGGTAAGGGATATGGGTCAGAATGGCCACCTCATATATCTTAGTGACTTTGGACAAGCCATCTCCTTTTGTGTGCCTCAGTTTTTTCATCTGTAAAATGAGGGGTTTGAATTGCATGACCTTTAAGATTGCTTGCAGCTTTAAATCCTAGGGTCCTACTCTGGAAGGAGTATAGAAGCAGTAGGCTTGGAGATCAGGAGGCAGAGGGTTGGGCCTGGGTCTGGGTCTGGACACTCTTCAGTCTGAAGAGCCACAGGGATGGACAGGGAAATGATGATGACCTTTACCCTCTTTCTATCTCTGAATCTTCCCACCTCTGTTTTTTCCTCCATTTCCTGCTGGTTTTCTGCCTCTGTCTCTGTAGCTCCGAGTTTGCTGTGAACAAGCTGAAGATGGGTGGGTCAGTTCCAGGATCCTATGTCCTTCGGCAAAGCCCCCAGGACTTCGACAGCTTCCTCCTCACTGTCTGTATCCAGGTTAGGCCCAACAGTCATCGCCCACTCTTTCCCTTTGCCTAGCAAGGAAGCTATAACTTGGGGTCCCAGGGGACTTGTTATAACTTGTATCTTTATCCACCTCTTCAGCTGTTTGCTCCACTATGGAGCATAGACAGCAGGCTTTATTGGGCTCACTAAGGCCACAGACATGGGCAGCTAGCTGGGCAGTGTGATGGATAGAGTGATGGGCCTGGAGTCAGGAAGATTCATCTTCATGAGGTCAAATCCGGCCTCAGATACATACTAGACAGGTGACCCTGGACAAGTCATTTAACCCTGTTTGCCTCAGTTTCCTTGTCTGTAAAATGGGCTGAAGAAGGAAATGATAAGCCATTCCAGTATCTTTGCCAAGAAAACCCCAAATGGGATCACATAGAGTCAGCCATGACTGAAATGACTGAACGACAGCAACAAAGACCACAGATACCTTCCAATAAAGGAGGACTTTGGGGCAGAACAGATCACATTGACCTCCTGGGGCCCATGGCATCTAGGCCTCTCTTGGCTAGCCAGTCTCTTTCTCCTGCCTGTCCTTCCAGACACCCCTGGGCCCAGACTACAAGGGCTGCTTAATCCACCGGGACCTTTCAGGAAACCTCTTCTTGTCTGGGCTGAGCCAGGCCCACAGCAGCCTGCGTCAGCTCCTGGCATCCTGCTGGGGCTGCGGGCTCCTTGTAGATGGGACCACTCTGAGCCTCAGTAGCTGCTGCCCCCCCAGGCCCAAAGGTGAGTGGACCTCCTGGCGCCAGCCCGTCCCTCACTTCTCTGTAGTCTGAGGTTAGAATTTGGAGATGAAGGAGAAGACCTAATGGAAATTTGACTCTTTTTAATCCCAAACCACAGAAAAGTCTAACCTGATCATAGTAAGGAGGGATTGCAGCCAGTTGCCCCCATCCCCAGCCCAGGCCTGGCCTCAGCCCCAGCGCCAACTCAGCCAAATGATGTTTCACAAAATTCCTGCTGACAGCTTGGAGTGGGTGAGCATGGGAAAGGGAGCAAGGAGGAGGGGGAGGAATGGAGCAAGGCAGAGGAAAAAGTGGGGGAGAGGGTAGGAGAAACTAGGGGAAGGAGCCTTAGGCTCTGGGTTCTAGTCCTGATTCTGTCCCTGCCTTGATCAGTGACCTTCTATAAGTCTCTTCCCAATCTGAGACCCAGTTTCCTCCTCTGGAAAATGGGAATGGGTCTAGGTGTCCATGCACTCTAGGAAGCTCCTGCACAGATTCATGAGGTGAGTCCTGTCCCCCCGCACCCCACTGAAGGCAAGCTCTGCTCCCCATTTCCCTCCCTCCTCCCAGCATGAAAACCTGGGCCATGGCTCCTTCACCAAGATCTACCGCGGGAGCCGCCTGGACCAGGTGGATGGGGAGAGCCACAAGATAGAGGTTCTACTCAAAGTGATGGACAGAGCACACCAGAACTGCATCGAGGTGAGTGTCCTTGGCCCTGGCCCTGCTCCCTTCTCCCTCAGAGCTTCTGCCACCCCCCCCCCCCACCCTCACACCCACATCCATAAGGCAGCCTCTGGCAGCCAGCCAGCCATGGATCCCAGCACCCCAGCGTTGCTTGCCCCTTGGGTGGCCAAGGCCCTGTTGCAGCATCTCCTCTGGGCCTCCTGCCAGGCCACATTCTTCCAAGCAAGGTCAGCAGTCCTATGACCTTCAAAAAGTGCACGATGTTTGTGCAAATGCCATGGTCAAGGGACTGCCCTCTCTTCTTACACAGCAGGCTGGTCCCCTTCCTAGGAAAGAACATTCCTCCATTTTCTGGGTTATTAGGGAGGATGAAATCTTCCTGGGGGAGGGGGACAGGGAACGAAGGAAGAGCTTCAAGATAGAAACAAAGCGACGTAGCTCTGGAGAGGCAGAAGGGCAGCTTGACCTGCCAGGAGGATGGAGGATAGAATTCAGCCCAGAGGAAGAAGGGAAGAACCCTGAACTGTTGCAGTTACATTTAAGAGAGGAGCCTCTTCCTGGAGAGGGGCGAGCTGGGCCCTCTCCGGCGGCGGCGGCGGCTTCTTATGCTCAGAGCAAAGATGATGTGAATGTACAGGTGCCTTCAGGAGGGGAAAGACATCCAGTGGTGGTCAGGGAAAGTGAAGGCAAGGAGTAGGTGCTGGAGACCCCCGGCCAGGGGCTACCGAGCCAGCCTGACGTTGGCGAGTGAGAGGCCTGCTCTCTCTTTCTGGGACTCGCATCTGGGATGTCACAGAGAGCTGTCCCAAACCTGGCAAACCCATGCTCAGATCTGGAGAGTTCCATGGGGGGTGGGGGGGTGGGGAGGAAGGAAGTGACAAACTAGGTGAACCAGGGCTGGAGAGGAAATACCTTATCCTGTACAAGTGGGACTAAATGGGCTGTGCCGACCCTTCCAGCTTCGAGATTCGGAGATTCTGGGGTCTTAGGTTCTCCTGTTGGTTGGCCCTCATTCATCTGCCCTTTTTGGCTTTCTTCCTTTGGATCCTAGGAGGAAGCAGGGGCACTTGGGAGAAAGAGAACTGGGCTGAGGATCATGACATTTGGGTTCTAGCCCCAACTCTGCTCTGACTTCTTCTATGATCTTGGAAATATTCTTTCTATATTCTCTAAGCTTCAGCTTCCCCTTCTATAAAATAATCGAGCTGAACTAGTCTGTAAGGCCCGATCCAGCTCTGATATCCTGTGTTCTAAGGGCCCTCCCAGTTCTGACACCCTGTGTTCTAAGGGTCCTCCCAGCCCTGACATTCTGTATTCTAAAGACCCTCCCAGCCCTGACATTCTGTGTTCTAAGGGCCCTCCCAGTTCTGACATCCTGTGTTCTAAGGACCCTCCCAGTTCTGACATCCTATGTTCTAAGGGCCCTCCCCACCCTGACATCCTGTGTTTTAAGGACCCTCCCTGCTTTGACATTCAGCTTCCTCTTCTATAAAATAATAGACCTGAACTAGAGAGTTTGTAAGGCCCGATCCAGCCCTGATGTTCTGTATTCTAAGGGCTGTCCCAGTTCTGACATCCTGTGTTCTAAGGGCCCTCCCCACCCTGACATCCTGTGTTCTAAGGACCCTCCCAGTTCTAACATCCTGTGTTCTAAGGGCCCTCCCCACCCTGACATCCTGTGTTTTAAGGACCCTCCCTGCTTTGAAATTCAGCTTCCTCTTCTATAAAATAATAGACCCGAACTAGAGAGTTTGTAAGGCCCGATCCAGCCCTGACGTTCTGTATTCTAAGGGCTCTCCCAGTTCTGACATCCTGTGTTCTAAGGACCCTCCCAGCCCTGATATCATGTGTTCTAAGGGCCCTCCCAGTTCTGACATTCTGGGCCCTTGACATTTTATGTTCGAAAGTCCCTTCCAACTTTGATGTTCTGTATTCTAGGAGTCCACTAGTGGGTGCTAGAGTCCTCATTTGGAATGATGACTTTCTCATCACCACCACCCTCCTTCCTCATAAAAGCTCCTATAACACTACGTCTTATACAATTGGATACCCAGGCGCATGTCTAGGCCCACGGAAGACTCACAGGGACATCCTGACCGTTGCCCTCTATCTCAGTATCTCTCAGGCTTCTCACGGGGAATCTCTTGTCTTAGTTCATGGCCTGATGTAGTCTCTCAGCATATCATCCACTCAGTTTCTGATTCTGACAATAGACATCCCCCCTCCCCTTCCTCATATCCTCCCCCCGACCCTTTTAGCATCAGACCCTTTTGCTCCGTGACTTGATAACTATAGTAGTCACATTGCAGACAGAGAGCAACTGTTGTGTCAAGAGGGCTTGGAGGAGGGAGTTTAGGCCAGACCTGAGGGTGAACTGTCCAGCTGTCAGAATGATTGGTTATTGGGAAGTGTGTGCGTGTGTGTGTGTGTGTGTGTGTGTGTGTGAGAGTGAGAGAGAGAGAGAGAGACAGAGAGAGAGAGAGACAGAGAGAGAGAGAGACAGAGAGACACAGAGAGAAAGAGAGACAGAGACAGAGAGACACAGAGAGAAAGAGACAGAGACAGAGAGACAAAGAGAGACAGAGAGAAAGAGACAGAGACAGAGAGAAAGGAAGGCATGGGAACTGTGTGTGTATATGAGAGAGAAGTATATAGAGGTATCATATATTTGTGTGTGTGTGTGTGTGTGTGTGTGTGTGAGAGAGAGAGAGAGAGAGAGAGAGAGAGAGACAGAGAGACAGAGAGACAGAGAGAGTGAGAGAGACAGAGAGAGAGATACAGAGACAGAAAGAAAGGAAGGCATGGGATCTGTTTGTATATGAGACAGAAGTATATAGATGTATAATCAATTTGTGTGTGAGAGAGAGTGACAGAGAGAGAGAGAGAGAGAGAGAGAGAGAGAGAGAGAGACTGCTCCTGTTAAGAGATAAGGGGACTAAATGATCCCCTCAGTTCACATTCTGGCCCAATGACAGAATGACCCAAACCCACACCCCTCCTCCCACGTGGCAATGCCTGCTTGCTGAGCCCCGTCTCTTGGATGAGAATGGGGTGGGGGGCAGGAAAGGAATACCCTAGGAGCCTGGGGCATGCTTGTTTTCACATCTTTCTCCCCCTCAGTCCTTCCTGGAGGCTGCCAGCATCATGAGTCAAGTGTCCCACCAGCACTTGGTGCTGCTGCATGGTGTCTGCATGGCAGGAGACAGTGAGTTCCCAGCCCAGGGGCCCTGCTGCCTTCCCCCATTTCCTCAGCCCAGGGCTCTGAGCCTTCTCCCATTCCCCTAGCCCTGGTCAGAGCCTCTCCCATCCTTCCTTTCCCATCACTCCCTATCTCTCCCTCCCTGTAACTCTCATCTCTCCTTTCCCATGCTTTTTCCACTTGTCTGCCATGCTTGCTTTATAACCTTTCTCCAGGTATCATGGTACAGGAGTTTGTGAGATGGGGGGCACTCGACACCCACTTACGGAAGTGCGGGCCCCTGGTACCTGCCAGTTGGAAGCTCCAAGTGGCCAAGCAACTTTCTTATGCCCTCAACTATCTGGTGAGCTTAAGAGAGAGGGGGGTGGTCTGGGCCAAGCTTTCTTCCAGCCTTGGAGACTATGGCTCCCACTGCCATGACTTCTCTGGGTGTGGTGGGCACAGCCCTGCCTGCCCACCCTGGGAAGCCAAGCTTCCACTCCATTCCCCACCTCCCCCATCCCACGCCCAGCTTTGGTTTCCGGCCATGGGCAGTTACCTGATGGGGGTACCCCTCCCCCAACTTATTCACTGTCCTGTTCTTTGCCTCCAACCTAGGAAGACAAAGCCATCATCCATGGCAATATCTCCTCCAAGAAAGTCCTCCTAGCGAGGGAGGGGACTGGGGGGAGTCCCCCCTTCATCAAGCTCAGCGACCCTGGGGTCAGTCCCACTGTGCTGACCGAAGAGAGTGAGTGTCCAGTCGTGGCACCTGATTGGCCACAGTCAGGGAGAAAGGACTGTTCAGTCAGGGATGGGGGGTGAGGTGGAGAATGGCTGGCCCCTGGTAGGAGGGGCATGGGGCTTGAGGTACCACCATACCCCCTCAACCATGTTGCTGTGATCCTTCCCCCTTAGTGCTCACTGACCGGATCCCGTGGGTGGCCCCCGAGTGTCTGTGGGATGCCAAGCTGCTGAGCCTAGAGTCGGACAAGTGGAGCTTTGGGGCAACACTCTGGGAGATATTCAGTGGGGGCACCATGCCCCTAAGTACCCTGGAGCCTGCCAAGGTAAGAGCAGAGCCACTGGGAGACAGAAAGCTTAAGCTCTGAAGCCAGCCCTGTCATTGCTTGGCTCTCTGGTGTGGGGCAAGCACCCCTCCCTGGGCTGCCTCAGTTTCCCCATATCTAAAATGAGAGAGATGGGCTTGAAGACCCCTCTGAAATCCCTCTCAATCCTGATAATTTGTGTTCTAATATCCTGTATTCCGTGCTTTAAGGTCCAGCTATGGTTCTCAGCCAATCAGTCAATGAAAATTGATAATGCTCCACTACATGCCAGACACTGTGCTAAATGACGGGGATACACAGACAGAAAAGAAATTGTCCTTGCCTTCAGGGGGCATACATTCCACCAAGAAAGACAACACACACTGACCTAATTAGGCAAAAAGCAAACACGAAGTTCAATTGGAGGCAGCCAGGTAGCAGAGTGGTTGGAGAAACAAGCTCAGCTCCAGGAAGACTTGACTCAGGCACATACAGATGTGTGATCCTGGGCAGGCCGCTCCACCTTGCCTGACTCAGTTTCCTCACCTGGAACATGGAGATAACAATAACACCTCCCTCAGTGTTGTCGTAAAGCTCTCAGCACAGTGCTTGGCATATAGTAGGTGTTTGATAAATGCTTGTTCCCTTTTCTCTTCCCTAATTTCATTCTAAAGGTCCTTTCCTTCATTCTATGTTCTAACATCTGTTTCAGCTCTAATATTCTGTGTTCTAAGCGCCCTCCTAGCCTTGACATCCTGTGTGCTAAGGGCCCTCCAGCTCAGACCTTCTCTGTTCTACGGGCCCTCCCAGCTCTGACGTCCTGTGTTCTAAGGGCCCTCTCAGCCATGATATTCTGTTCTATAACTATCCTCTTAGTTCTGATATTCCATGTTTTGAGTACTCTCCCTTCTCTGACATTCTATCTCTAATCTAAGGATGTTCCCACCCCCACCTCTGGAGTCCTATGCTCTCTAAAACACCTCTGATTAGGGTTATCAATGAGCTAGGCAGCCAAGGTAGGGGCCCTAGCTTGGAGGTCCTGTCTCATCCTTCCCTTCCACCTTCAGAAACTCCAGTTCTACAAGGAGAAGCAGCAGCTACCAGCCCTTAAATGGACGGAGCTAGCCACCCTGATTGGCCAGTGCATGGAGTACACCCCTCACCTGCGGCCCTCCTTCCGAGCCATCATCCGAGATCTCAATAGCCTCATTACCTCAGGTACCCACCCATATGGAGCCAGAGGACACAGCACAGGCCCCAGGATGCGAGGGAACATACACGAAGCATCTGGTCAGGGCAGTGCGGGAAGCTCGGACCCAGTTGGACATAATCAGTTGGCAAGCATGTGTGTTACCTCTCATGGGTCAGGCACTGTGTGAGGCAATCCAGTAGGGAAGCATCCTCTCCCTATCGGACCGGTTCTGCCCAGTGAAATCAATAATAGTAATGTTTGCGCTAAGTCCCTGGGAGGTGGGAGTGGCAGGAGTGCTTTGGGAAGCTCTAAAGATGGAGGCTATTCCTTATCTTGGACCCCACACTCCAAGTCTGGCTCCCGTGCCTAAAGGTGATGCTGAGTTACTGAGGACCCAGCCAGGGGAATCTGAGTCCTGGAAGATTCTACCAACCCAAAAAGACTTCAAATATGGGCCCAGGGGTTTATTGCCGTACCCCTGCCATGTAAGGATTGGCCTGACTAAATATGGAGGCTCACGGAATAAAACAAGCATTTATTAAGCACTTGCTGTGAGCCAGGCATACCCCAGGCATGGCTGGGACTCTGTAGCAGTATGAGAAGACTACCTTCTCAGGCACTGAGGGGTTACCATTCAAGTTAGTGGGGGAAGGAGTACTCCCACAGGAATCCCACAGCCTTCAAGTTTGTAAGACTTGGCTCCCGGGGGTTTGGAGTGAAGAGATCTGGGTTTCAAACTCTGTTCTGTTATCTTTCCTGGGTGACCTGACTTTGTGTCTAAGGGTCCTTTCAGCTCAAAATGCTGTGACCCAGTGAAGTAGGACCAGGGCAGGGATGTCAAAGGGAAGCAGATTTGAACTCAGTTTAAGAAAGAACTTTCTAACCATCGGAGATGTCCAATGATGCATTCTGTCTCACAGGAGGTGTGAGGTCCCTATGGGCAGAAGAGCACCAAGCAGGGACTGAATGATCACTTGGGGGACTGATGCAGGGGTGGGGAACCTGTGACCTTGAGGCTACATGTGGTCCTCTAAGTCCTCAAGGGTGGCCCTTTGACTGAGTCAGTCAAATCATTCTGAACTTACAGACTTAGAGGGGCTTACGTCGCCTCGAGGCCACAGGTTGCCCACCCCTGAAGAGGGAACATCTCCTATTTCAGGTGGGGGTTGAGGTAGGTGACCAGGATCTCTTCCAGCTCTGAGGTTCTGAACAAAATAAGACAAGAACATCCTGTAAAGTGTTTTGCAAACCTCAAGACCCTTTATAAATGAGTTAATATTATTATCCTGCTAGATTATGAGCTCCTCTCAGATCTCTCACCTAGCTCCATGGCAGCCCGGGATGGACTCTGGAGCAGCACTCACCTGATGGCTGGCCAGGACCCCACCCTCTTTGAGGAGAGACACCTTAAATATATCTCCCTGCTGGGCAAGGTGAGGGGCATATGGAACAGGGATGGGGAGGTGAAGGACCTAGGCTTAGCCTTAGTGGTATCTGACTTAGCCCCTGCTCCATCTCCGTGGTTAGGTTCTTCCTGATCCCTTCAGATGTCATTCCCTTGGGCAGACATCACAATCGTACCTAAAGCCTCCTGGGCCTTGCCCTACAGCTGAAATCTTTATTTGTTATCTCCCTGGAAAGTTCCAGTTAGTAGTGCATCAGACTTTTAACCTGAGGGTTCAGGGTTCAAGATTCTCTTTGGGCAGAAGTTAATAGCCTGGCATAGTAGAGGGTTCAAATGGTTCTGGAGTCTGAGGACTTGGGTTCAAATTTGACCTTGGGTGTGTCTTAATCTCCCCAGGACTCAGTTTCCTTAAATGTACAAAATGATGGGTTGGGACCAAATGGCCTCTCAGGTCTGCCCCACTTCTGGATCTATGATCTTATGAACCCTTAATTAGACCATAAGTGCTCTGAGAGCAGGGATTGTCTTCCTTCTGTTTGTGTCCCCAGCACTTAATTGATAGGAAGCACTTAAATCCTTTTTTCTTTCATTCATTCATTATGTTTTTCTAACATATTAATATGTATATATGTTGTTTCCCATCTAAACTAGGAGATCGTTGACAGCAGGAAACATTTTTTTTTTCTTTTGCCTCCCTAACATAGTGCCTGCACATTGTTGGCGTTTAATAAACATTGATTGATCTGAACCACAGGGCAACTTTGGCAGCGTGGAATTGTGCCGCTATGACCCACTGGGAGATAACACTGGCGCGCTGGTGGCCGTCAAGCAGCTACAGAACAGTGGGCCCCAGCAGCTTCGGGACTTCCAGCGAGAGGTGCAGATTCTGAAAGCGTTGCACAGCGACTTCATAGTCAAATACAGAGGCGTCTGCTACGGCCCGGGTGAGTACTGCTGGGAGAGGGTGGCCAGCGGGAGACAGCAAGGATGGGAGAGGGGGAGGCCATCAGACATGGACTTACATGAGACCCCTGGTTCGTCCAACTTTCTTCATCTTAAAGATGAACAACTAGAGAGAAGAGAAATGATTTCTTCTCCCCAGGTCACGCCTTAGTAGAGTTGGGATTCACACCCAGGGCTCCTGACTCCTAATCTAGTGGTCTTTTCAATACATCAAACTCAGCAAGGCTTGAGCTCCCTGCTGCTAGAACTGCTCAGGGAGAAGCTGGCCGGCTACTTGTCAGAATGTCCTGGAGGAGGTTCCTCCACCAGACAGCAGGGCAGAGCAGATGATGGAGTCGATTCAGCTTATTTTAACAGTCCTTTTATTAAATCCCTCTGGTGTGCCAAGGCACTGTGCTAGGTGCTGGAACTACAAAGATAATAATGAAACAAGCCCTGCCCTCAAGGAGCTTATATTCTACTGGGGGGAGCAGGGAGGAGGGAGGGGGGAAGGATAGATGCAAAATATATACAAATAAGGAAATATAGATAAAAATAAATCCACAGTAATTTTTATGGAAAAGAAGCATTAGTGACTGAGGGATCTGGGTAGGAGGCAGTATTAACTTATACCAAGCCTTGAAGGGAGATGGGGACTCCAAGAGGCAGATATAAAGAAGGTGAGCATTCCAGGCATGGGGGTACAGCCTGGGCAAAAGCACAGAGGTAGAAGATGGAAGGTTATGTGCAGGAAACAGCAAAAAGCCCAATTTGGTTGGAATACAGAGTATGTGAGGGGGGCTAATGTATTATCAGCCTGGAAAGATAGCCTGGGGGGCAGTTCAAAGCAACTTAAATCACAAAGGGGTTAGGGAGTTGTATAGTGCATTATGTACATAAGTGAGGAGATACCAGGGGATTGGGACACAGGCGGCACTTGGTCTGAGCCTTGATGGATGCTCAAGTTTCTCAGAGGCAGAGGCGAGGCTGAAGCTAGGTGCTGATAGGACAGCGTCTATGGGCTTTCAAACACCACCAAAATCTTTTTCTCCCAACAACCCAGTGAGGAAGGAGCATATGGAGCTCTCCTGGTTACACGGTTTAGAATACTGAGTGTAGAGAGGGGCAGTAATTAGCTCAGGGTCCCACAGCCAGGCAATGTTAGCACCTAGATTCAAACCCAGGGGTGCTGACGCCAGGTCCAGAGCCTTTTCTCTCCCATCCCACTCCACACTGCCTATTGACCTCCAAGGCCTCTTCCAGTTCCTGATTCTGGGATTCTTAAAATCTCTGACCTTGGGGTTCTCCCAAGGGAGTAGGGGGAAGCAGGGTAGAGTGGGGTAGTGAGGGGTGGGGAACGGAGGATTGACCACCAACTGTTGTTCCCTCTCAGGCCGACAGAGTCTGCGCCTTGTTATGGAATACCTCCCCAACGGTTGCCTCCGAGACTACCTGCAGCGTCACCGGGCCCACCTAGACCCCTGCTTCCTCCTCCTCTATGCTTCCCAGATCTGCAAGGTTCCGAGGGGCAGAGGACCTGGGAGGAGGGTCTGTGGAGGCAGGACCAGAGAGATCTCTGGATATAGGGCTGGTTCCCATTTTCTGTCAAGCCAGTTGGGCCTGAATGCCAAGCCAGCAGACAGAGCTACAGAAGGATGTGGGGAGGAACACTCGGGGCCATAGTGTTCCCTCTCTAGAACATACTTGTAGGCCTTGACTGGTGGGGCCTGGGAAAGAATCAGGGTAGAGAGATCATGATCTGGAAAGGGGTCACAGACTGGCTCTAAAGATTTGGAGTCAGAGCCAGGGCTGGGGGTCATCACAATAAGCACTGGGGTCCTCTCTGACCTTCAGCCCTCCTTCCAGGGAATGGAGTACCTGGGCTCTCAGAGGTATGTTCACAGAGACTTAGCCAACAGGAACATCTTGGTGGAGAGCGAGAGCCACGTGAAGATCGGAGACTTTGGTCTGGCCAAACTTCTTCCCCAGGACAAAGAATACTATGTAGTCAGGGAGCCTGGACAGAGCCCCATCTTCTGGTAGGTACCCGGGGCCCCCATCTTTCCCCCTGCCCCCTGACTCATGTGTCCTGCTAAGTGTTACCGAGTCACCTCCTCCCTCCATCCTTCACCCTGTTCTAGTCCCTGGAAAGCCTGGGTGGTCTTGGGAGGTGCCTTTAGTAAGGAGTGTGTGTGTGTGTGTGTGTGTGTGTGTGTGTGTGTGTGTGTGTGGAGTGTGTGTGTGTGTGTGTGTGTTTACCCTGTATTTCTGTCTTCGTGTTCCTCACACACACATTTTTCTTCTTCTCTTTCTCTCTGCACCACTGGCCTTTCCCCAGGAGGAAGGAATAATCACCCTAAACAACAAACATCTCTTAAGCACCTACTATGTGTCATAAAGCCCTGAGCTCTGAGCCGGGCCCTTGTCCTTATGGAGCTCCCAGGGGCGCCCAACACCAACACACAGCATCCGACTCAGGAGGTTTACTTGGTGCCGGGAGCTGAGCTAGGCTATGGGGAGAGGACTGTGAACTAGAGAGGCTTGGACAAACAACTAGACTCTGAGCCTGGACGGTCATTTGGGAAGGCTACCTGGAGGAGGAAGCAATGGAATTGTGCTTTAAAGGATGGGTGGAAATCCAGGGGAACAACAGGTGTAGTAGTAATACTGGCTAGGATTTAGACAGCACTTCAGGGTTTGCAAAGTGCTTCACAAACATTACCCCGTTTGATCCTCTGGGAGGTTGGTGTTCTTATTATCCTCACTTTACAGATGGGGAAACTGAGGCCAAAGGCGGGTAAGTGGCTTATACAGTGACTGAGGCTGGATTTGAACTCGGGTCTTCCTGATTCCAAGTTCAGCCCTCTGTCCACTGGGCCACCTAGCAGTGATAGCCTTCAGGGAACAAGGAAAGCAAGGACAAAGCATAGAGGCAGAGGAATGGCGCAATTTGGCCAGAGCATAAAGAGAGTAGAATGGAGTAATATGAGATAAGTCTGGAAAAGGATTATAGATTTAGCATTAGAAGGCACCTCCCAGGTCACCTGACCCTCTCATTTTACGGATGACAAAGTTCGGGCCCAGAGAGGCGGTGATTTGCCCAGGTTTGCCCAAGTTAACAGTGTGTGGAAGAGTCAGGATTTGAACCTAGCTCCTTCTAACCTTTGAACCCCAGCCCTCCTCCCATGGAACCACAATATGCTTACTGCGGGTGGTTGTATCAGACCCTGAAGGACCGGGTGGAAGATTTCTAACTTTACCCAGAAGGCTAAAGGGGGCTTTGAAAGATTTCTGACGCAGAGAGGGGCAAGTCTAGGCCTCTGGAAGATGTAAGCTTTAAGGCTTAGAAAATGAGCAGCCCTGCAAGGGGAAAGAACTACACTTAATTCTCTTCATTTCTTTTCCTTTTGACTCTGATCCCTCTTCCCTTTGCCATCAGACCTTGTCCCCTTCCCCTTTCTCTTCTCCCTTTGCAGAGCCCTGGCTAGCAATTTTGATACTCAGGACAGGTGGCCTCTGGGTTTGGGGGTTGGCTTCTCTGTCATAGGGGAGGGTGTTTGGTGATACCATAAGGTTCTCAGTTTTCTGAAGGAGAAGGAAATGTGTTCTGGGTTGAACAGGAGAGGACATTTATCCTGAGATAGCACTGTAAAATTTTCCACCCTGAGTCAGAGCCCCGGTGTCCCTACCCTTCTTACAATGCTGTTCTCCTTCCTGTCTCTCTTCCTCTTCCTTCTGGCTGACCAGGTATGCCCCAGAGTCCTTGTCAGACAACATCTTCTCAAGGGAGTCTGATGTTTGGAGTTTTGGTGTGGTCCTCTATGAGCTTTATACCTATAGTGACAAAGCCCACAGCCCTTCAGAGGTGAGTACTTTTCCTCCTTACCCCCTGGCCTTACCCTCTGCCAGGCTGAGAGACTCTCTAGACATGGGGAGGCTTGCCTCCATCCTGACCTTGATCCACTCTGCCTCTGGACCACATCTCAGTCCTTCACTCTTCCATCTCTCTCCTTTCTTCCTGCCCTGTGGCCCTTTGGAACTGGCCACCAGTCTGTCCCCTTGAGGTTGTCTCCACCCCTTCCTTCTCACCTTAGATGCTGGAGAGAGGACATAGTATTGGCTTTGGTGTGAGAAGGTCACTTCTGGGACTTTCGACCCCAAAGAGCCTTTTGGCAAGTTGTCACCTCCCTGTGCTTCAGTCTCCTTAAATATAAAATAAGGGGCTTGAATGAAATGATCATAACATCCCTTCTGGGACTAAATCCGTGATTCCATGACCTGGCTCTGAATTCTGCCCTTCCACTCACCAGTTCTGTGATCCTAGATAGGTCAGTTAGCCACATTGTGCCTGTTTCCTCATGTGTAAGAGATATTAACATTTGGCACTACTTACTTTGTGGGTTTTTTTTGAGAATCATAGAGGCTATAGGTCTGGAAAGAACCTTAGGGCCAACTAGTCCAATCCCCTCATTTTATAGGAAAACTTGGCTTCATATCCCTCCTCTGACACATGTTAGCTCGGAGCAAGTGCCCCAAGAAACTCTCTGATGTTCTGAGTCACAGAACAGTTGTTGATCTGCCTGTCGGTGGAATTCATCAGGAGTTCTCCACACCAAAGAAATCACAGGTCTGATTAAAAAATGTGTATATACACCCACATATGTATACACACATATAGATGCATATATATATCCACATATTCCCTCCAAACTCTGGCTTTCCATGGGTCTAGCCAGTCCATTCCTCCCTATGACTCAGTTTTCCCATCTATAAAATGAGAGACTGTGGCATAGTGGAAAAGGCACAGGATTTGAATATAGTGTTTGCTATGTGGCTTTGGGCAATTCACATAACCTATATGGGACTCAGTTTCTTTATCTGTAAAATGAAGCTGTTGTATCTCCCTCTACCCTCAGGTTATTCTCACTTCACTTCAGGCATTCTTAACCTCTTTTTGTGATAGGGACCCTTTTGGCAGTCAGTCTCGTGAAATATGTGGACCTCTTCTCAGAATCATGTTGTTAAATAATTAAAGGAAGTTCTAATGGTCAGTTAGAGGTTAGTGAAAATAGAGATGTCATTTTTTCCCCATCCAAGTTGATGAATCTCCCCCCCTCAAAAAAAATCTCTTCCTGGCCATGGGCTTAAGAACCCCTGCTTGACATTATGTATCTATATCTATATCTATATCTATATCTATATCTATATCTATATCTATATCTATATCTATATCTATATCTATATCCACATCCATACCCATATCTATTTATGTGTATATGTATATATGTGTGTATGTATACATGCATACATATATATTTACACACATATGTATATATACATACATACATATATTTGAAGTACCATTTATGTATGAAAGGATGGGGACTTGTGCTCGATATATGTGTGAGTATTCCTCTCCCCATGCCCCTTTCCTCAATTGCTTTCTGGTCACACAGTCAGTCAGAAGCAGATCCAGAATGTAAGCCCAGATCTCCTGACTCCCAGTTCCAGGTTCTTGCCTCTACACAGTTCTTTCCCATCCTCCAAAATTCCACGTATCCATGATCTCCTCCATGCAGACGTCCTTTGCCGAGATGCAGCTCAAACCTTGACTTGTCCATGTGTCCTCCCTTCATCCTCAGGATGGGGAAGGACATCCACTTGGTGTGTTGGGGGCTTTCCTCTCCTCCTCTTGACATTGTATGATATTAATGGGGCACCCAGCTGTTTATTAAGGTCATCCCTTGATCTTGGCATGGGACCAATCCATCTCTCTGATGCATCCCTCTCACCCTGACACTCATGGCTTATCTAGGTAATATTCATTTATTCGACAAGTGTTTATTTAGTGCAATGCCCTATGGTAGGCACTAGGAGAGAGAGGTAGACAAATAAATACAGGCAGTATGTTGTAAGGAAAGAGGCCCTGATGAGGTTTGAGAGGTTCAGGGACCCCCAAAGGCTGGAATACTGGACAGGGTCATCTGGAATGAATTCACAGACTCGAGCAATTTTTAAGTCAAGTTGGCAAAGGTTTATTGTTACCCTATCACAGAGCCCCTTAAGGAATTAGCTAAAGCTTATATAGGAAAAGTAGTGGATTATGTGGCAGATATGCTAATTAGGTGATAACTTACAACCTTGGTCACAGGTGTCATTCACTAGTGGAGATCAAAGGGGAAGGGGTTTGCCAGGGGTGTTTTTTTTTGTCTGTTACGTCTGTAGCAAGACAGCTTTGAGAGTTGATGTCTATAGCTTAACATCTGGATTGAATATGATAACTTTGGGAAGTGATACATGATAATTCTGTGGTTACAAGATAGTCCTGTTTTTACAAGAGAATTTCCTCAGAGATCAGCTTGTTCTTGTGATGGGGAAAGACAGTTTATTTTACTGGGGCCCACTAATGAATAATTGTGGGGAAAGGTAGCTTGTCTCACTGGGGCCAATAACATGGGTTATTGCTAGGCATAGTGTCTTTGGGCTGGGGAAAAAGCTGTCAGGGATAGTGTCTTGAGGCTAGGGACAAATGCAATCTTGGAACTGGGATCCAAGCAAAAGCACCCAAGCACCCCATCAGCCTTACTTTTGGAGTTAGAAACCTTGGGTTCTCTAGAAAGTCCTGTCTCTGCCACAGACAATCTGTGTGACCTTGATCGATTAGGTATTTTCAGTACCTGTTTCCCCATATGTAAAATGAAAATGTTGCACAAAATCAGGTGTTCTTAAACTTTTTTTTTGGTGCCATGGACCCCATTGGTAATGTAGTGAAACCTAGAGATCCTTTCTTAGAATATTTTTAAAAACATAAAATAAAATACATGCGATTATACGGGAAACCAGTCATTTTGCAATAGTTAGGAAGCTGAATGAGGTGGTGCATGCATGTCTGTAATCCGTTCTGCTGGAAGAGAGGCTAAGGCTGGAGTCAGGACTGTGAGTGGCCCCTGGGCTGGCAGAACCTGGGAGACAGGGAGTCCCAGACCCCTCCCCACCTTAAAAAGGAATAGTTATCAAAAAGTTTTAAAAACAAGTTCAGGAGAAATACCCCTGCACTATAGGAGTCTCCCAGATTGCTTTCAACTCAAAATCTAAATCTAAATAAATCAATCTATTATTAGATTGATATAAATCTATTGAAGTAAATCAATCTAAGATCCTGTCCCTGTCCTCATAGATTTCTTGGCTTCCTTGGAGATGTGACTAGACCAACAATCACTGTGGTCCAAATGTGAATATTAGCACACAGCAGGGGTAGGAATGAGGGCTAGGAATGGGGTGTGTCTGGGGATTAGAGACTTCTTGAAAGAAGTGGCTTCCGAGCTGGATCTCACAGGAAGAATGCTACTGTCATTCTGTGGTGAAAGGCCAGGGGCAGGAAGGCCTCCTTCTTGGCCAGCCCCACTCAGCTTGTTCTCCCTTGGCTTCTAAAGAACGTGGGAACCCTCCACCTCCACCCAGGAGTCTTAGCACTGCCCTGGGGCCTTGCGCCCTGGCTCCTCATCTCACAATCCTAGAATAGCTTCTGTTGTAAGGCAAAGAGGGGGTTTTGCCCAGTCATAGGCCCCAGTGCCTGGAGGGACACCAGATGAGGGATCTTGGCTTGTCTCCAGCTAGAAGCTTGTTCGGTGGGATCATGGGGGAGCAGAGTGGGGCTCTTGTGTCCTTTAGACCTAAGAGACCCCTGCCCCTCTGTTCATCCATTCTTTCACCCAACTCAGAGCCTGCCTGGGCTTCCTCTGACTCTTTGCTGAAATCCCTACATGAACTGACAGGTTCTCACCATATGTGAGACCTTCCTCCCTCCCCCTCAGGCCTTCCCTTGATGGATGTTGCCCTCTCCCCCAGCCCATCTTTTGTCTCTCCCCCTAATTGTCTCCTTCCCCTACCCCACCAGGAGTTTTTCCGAATGATGGCTTGTGACCGCTCCATGCCCATCCTCTGCCACCTCTTGGAGCTGCTCACAGAGGGCAGAAGGCTGCCCACTCCTCCTGGCTGCCCAGGAGAGGTAAGCCAATATCTACCTCCCCCCAACAGGGGCCCAACTCAGGTGTTCTCTCCCTGGTGGGGTGAGACTCATCCTGGAGCAAAAGCTTGAGGAGGAGCTGGGGATGAGGGATGAGTCCTCTCTTAAGGAGGTCTGTTTATATGGCTAAGTCCAGTCTCTTCTCCTACCCGTGCAGGTTCAAGAGATCATGAGGAACTGTTGGGCCTACAACCCCAAGGAACGGCCCTCCTTCTGTGCCATGGGTCCCTGGCTTGATGCTTTGTGGGCTGGGCGCAGAGCGTAGCAGCTGGCGGTGGTACGGGGACATTGGAGAAGAGTCCTCCATTTAGGAACTGTAGGGCCTGGGTTCAAATTCTGACTTTGCTACAGATTTACTATGGGACCTTGGGCAAGTTTCCCTTAAGCTCAGTTTCTCCATTGGTTTAGTTGACTCAAAGTTCTTTTCTAACTCTCAAGTCAAATAGTTATAAGAAGAGAAAGGCCTCCTTCCCTCTCTTCCTTTCCTTTTGCAGAAGGGCAAGGTTGATTGTCCCTAACTCTCAGATGGAGAAAAGGGACACAGGAACCCAAGATGGGCCATGGACAGGCCAGAAGAGGGGAGCTCATGTGTTTGCTTCTTGGGGAGATTCCTTACTTTCTACTAGACCTGGAAGTAGGGAAGAGGGAACCATGTTTGTGCAGTCCCCAGGCCCCACCCTACCCCACCTCCCTTGCTCCAGGGCACTGCCACTCACAAGCCCACCTTCCTCAAACGGCTTTGCCAATATCGAAGGAGACTAAAACAACATTTAACTAGAATACAGAATCACTGAATTATGGAGTCTGGGTCTGCTTTTGAAACACTCTAATTCTGGTCTGGGTCTTCAGCCCTCGTACTTACTTGATTGGATGGCCACCACATGTCCCCAGAAAATTTTCCCCCAGCCATGCTTACCTTAAATACACCTAATATCTCCTAGCCACCCTCCACTCCCTACACGCCTTGCCAGTGATGAGGATAGATCTTTGTAGCTTGGTCAGCATCCAAACTGTTTTAAAGTAGGCTGCCTTGAAAGGTAATGAGTTCCCCATCAACACAATTCTCTGAAGTGGCCAATAGACAGATGACAATGATATGTCTGGTATGTTTTAGAGGTCATTTATTCTGTAAGAGTTGGTTAAATGATCTCTAAGTTGCCTCTGAGATCTTGTAAGAGTGATGAACAGCCACCGGGTAAGTTTATAGAAACCTCCCTTTTTATATAACAGGAACCTTGGGGAGGGAGGTGACCAGAGCCTTGGACTAGGAGTTAGGAAGCTTAAACTTCAATCCTCTGCTTACTTACTAGTTGTGTGACCTCCAGCAAGTTAGCTCCCTTCCCAGAGATACTAAAAAGTGGCCTATTTGTTACTCCATGTCCATTCTTCCTCCTGTCCCCAGGACTCAGCTGTGCCTTCTGCCCAGAACACCCTCTTTTCTACTAGGTCCCCTCAACAAGCCTCCAGAGGATACACCCATGCCCTGCCTAACTCACAAGGAGGGAGGGCTGCAGAAATGGGAGCTAATGATTGCCGTTTTACTCTCAACCTGCTACCTGGGGAGCAGGAGCCCTAGGGAGAAGGAGGCCACAGTGAGGTCTAGAGATCGAGGGTCACATTCCCTGGTCCTGTGGACAAAGCCAGTGAGATAAAAGGACCCGTTTCTAAGGGCCAGGAATCTGGAGAAGAGATGGGCGGTGGCCGTGTGGAGCATTGTCCCCTGTGGGAGACTCACCCCAGGACCCTCCAGGGGGAGGAAGTGCACCCTCCCTTTCCCTCCCCCTCCCCCCTTGAGGGTCCGATGACAGAAGATACTAAACAAACATCCCCTGAGCCTCTAACAGGTCTGACAAGAGGCTGTTCAAAGACCTGTGTGCATTGTGAGGGGATAAAGCCGTTAAAAAACAAAAAAGAAGCTGAAGATATTTCCAAAGGTTTTCTTTACCTTGGGAGGGAGCCCCGGATGAAATTTCAATGACTAACAATAAGCAGAAGGCACGGGGTACACCTCCGGAGTTACTGCTGGGGAATCGGAGGCGGGAGGGAAGACGAGAAGCAGCAGGCCAGTCTGTGGTTTCTCGGGGCCCTTCCATGTGTGGGAAAGTGCCTGAAGGGGTACTGGGGGGAAGGGGACGTGTTTCCAAAAGAGATTCTACCTGGAACTTCCTTATATTTGTTTGTTTGTTTGCTTAACATTTTCTCTGCAAAATCAGTCTTATGAAACAACGCCAAGGTAGTCGGGACTTGTGTTGTTGCTCTCCAGCGAGTTACATCAGCAGAAATTCCAATGGACCAACAATGGCGGAAGATTCAGCCTGGACTTTGTGCAGGGCCCTGGTGGTCAGTGCTGAGGATACAGGAGTGAACATATATAAATAAATTTATATACATACATACATTTATGATCCTACAATAACTGGGGGTGGGGCAGAGGGTAGAGACAGTCTCTGCCCTCAGGGGTTCCAGGACCCATCGATCTGTCAATCAGCAAGCATGAACTAACCGGCTGCTATTTGCCAGGCATTACGCTGCCTAGGTTCTGGGCTTGTTATGCCACCCGAAAGGAAAACTCAGAAACGGTCACTAGTCAACAGATTTTTTTTTTTTATTTGCAATGCCAGAGAGATGCAGACAGCGATATCTGAGTACCAACTCACCTTGATTTTCCCGTAGGGTTTCTTTTCAGTTAGTCAGTCAATAGTCAAGGGCCCTTATTCAAAAATCAATAAATGTTTATTGAGGGCCAGGCACTAAGTGCTGGGGATTCGAAAAGAAGCCAAAGATAGCCCCTGCCCTCAAGGAGCTTACAGTCTAAGGGGGAAGACAACATGCAAACAACTATTTACAAATGAATTCTGGACAGGCTAGTTTGGAAGTAATCAACAGATGAAAGGCGCTAGTAATTAAGGGGGGGTTGGGTAAGGCTTCCTGTAGAAGGTGAGATTTTAGCGGGCATTTGAAGGAAGCCAGGGAAAGTGGGGCATTTCATGGATGGGAGAGAGCCACAGAAAAGACACAGAAGACGGGGTGTCTTGTTCTTGGAATGCCAAGGAGGCCGGTGTCACTGGATCCTGGAAACAGGAAGGAGAATAAGTTGTAAACAGAACAAAACAAAACAAAACTGAAAGGTAGGAAGGGTCCAAGTTATACAAAATCAAAGCGAAGGTTTCTCTTTGTGATAGGCGACACAAGGAAGGTGTAAGAATTTCTGGGAGTACAGGAAAACAAATTCATAGTTAGGGAAAGTAATAAGCATTCCGTAGCACCTACTATGTGCCAAGCACCTTACAACTATTATCTCAAATCATCCTCACAACAGCCCTCAGAGGTGGGTGCCATTATTATCCCCATTTACATGTTATAAATTATACATGTTCAATCATATAAAAATATTAGCATATTAGTCATATTGTGAAAGAAGACATAGACCCAAAGGGGGAGGTGGAAATCTTGAGAAAAGTTAGAGAAAGTGCAAAGGAGTTTGCTTTGTTCCATATTCAGACAACATTGGTTCTTTCTCTGGAGGCAGGTAGCTTCTCATCATGAGTCCTTTGGAATTGTCTTGGATCATTGTATTGCTGAGAAGAGTTAAGTCGTTCACAGTTGATCCACGTACAGTATCTCAGTTGCTGTGTACAACGTTCTCCTGGTTCTGCTCACTTCACTTTGCATCAGTTCATATAGGTCTTCCCAGGGAACAATCTCTTTCAAAAGATAATGTGGCTAATAGTGAACAATTTTTTTTCTTACTAAAGGGAAAATGTCAGTCTTTGTATTCTACAGATCACAGCAATGTAAATGGGAAAGAACAACCACTAAAAAAATCAAAAGTGAAAGTTGCAAAATTATAAATAACAAACTTGGCTCAAAGAAAGAGAAGATATCCGCATCCCAACTTTTTGAAGAGATGATAGAGCCATATGTGTTGCACATTACAAATATTTTCAGATTTTGTTGTTGTATTGATCCGTTATGCTGACTTTCTCTTCTTTTTTAATTTTAAAAAATACTATTTAATATATGAGAGTAACTAGGTCGTACAGTAGATAGAATGCCCAGCCTTGAGTCAGGAAGACCTGAGTTCAAATTTGGCCTCAGACACTTACTAGCTGTATAACTCTGGGCAAGTCATTTAACCCTGTTTGACTCAGTTCCCTCATCTGTAAAATGAGCTGGAGAAGGAAACGGCAAACCACTCCAGTATCTTTGCCAAGAAAACCTCAAATGAGATCACAAAGAGTCAGACACAGCTGAATGACAGCAACAACATTTAATATATGGGATGACTCTCTGGAAGGGGGAGAGAGAGGGATGCTAGGGAAAATTACGGTAATAATAAAAAGACATTCTTTCAATAAAAAATTAAATGATGGGATGGGACTTGGGGTCCCTTCCACCTTTAAATTTATGATCCTAAAAAAAAAATTATGATCCTAGAATAACTGGGGGTGGGGCAGAGGGTAGAGCTGCTAGTAGGTTGGGAATCTGGAAAGGCTTCATTTAGAAGATAGCACATGGATGGAGCTTTGAGATGGAGAGGTGAGGAGGGTGAGTATTCCAGGTACGGAGGAGACCGTCTGTGTGAGGACAAAGGAGATCAAATCTCCTGTGTGAAGAAAAGTAAGAAGGCCACTTGGATTGAATTGTAGAAGGCATGAAGGAGAGTTACATATAATAAAACTAGAAAGGTAGTTAGGAAGCAGGTGTGAAGGTTTTGAGTGCCAAGCAGTGGAGTCTGCATTTGATCCGAGACATCACAGGGAGCCGCTGGAATTTATTGAGTAAGGGAATGGTATAGTAAGATTTGTAGTTTAGGAAAACAACTTTGACACCTGTACGGCAGACGGATTGAAGAGGAAGGGCATTAACATGGGTTGTGGCCCCATGAGTATAGAGAAGGGGACAGGTACTAAATATGCTTGCATAGGATTGAGTGAGAGTGAGGAGTTGAGGGTGACACGGAGGTTACAAACCTGAGTGATCCAGAGAAAGAACTGATGGATAGAAGTATGTATAGAATGATTTTTACATATATATATATGCATATTTATGTCTAATGGTACCCACCTCTAGGTTGGAGGGAGAGAAGAAAAGAAAGAAATTTACAATAACTTTATTATATACTTAAAAGTTGTACATGATAGATTTGCAGTTTCGTGTGTGATTTTTAAAATTTTGCTACGTTATGGAAATGCTTGTTTTATTTTATTAATTAAAATAAATCAAATTAATGGTAACAAAATTTTGAAAAAAATTACATACATTAAATTTAAAATTAAAAATTAAATTAATTTTTTAGAAAAAGGATGAGGACTGAGGAAAAAGGCCACCCGATTGGGCAACTCAGAGATTATTTAAATGCGTAGGACAGCTAGACTGAGCTGTCACCTCTGTAGACGATGTAACAGATCATCGACTTCCCATCACCAAAACATCCCCAAAACTAGAGTTCTTTCTTTTTCCATATTGTGGGTAGTGATCAGAAAAGCTGCTAATAAAGCTGCATAGAACAATCTCTCTTTAGAAAATAATTTTCTATTTTTTCCCCAGTTACATGTAAAGACAATTTTAAACATTCATTTAAAAACATTTTGAGTTCCAAATCTTCTCTCTCCTTTCCTCACCTTCCCCCTCTCTGAGGGAAAGGCCCCCAGGGTGGATGTGAATCAGAGGCTGGGGCCTGGGGAGCTCCAACTTCCATCTCAGCCTCCAATGCCTGCCTGACCCTCAGACTGGACTCTTCTCCTGGCTGGGAGCATTTTTACCAGCTGCTCCCCTTTCCTGGCACTCTCTCCCTCCTCTTCTGGCTTTGGAAGCTTCCTCTGAGTCTCAGTTAGTCCCACCTTCTTACAAGAAGGCTTCCCCAGTCCCCTTAATCTCTGCCTTAATGACTCAACACCCTCTGAGATTACCTCCAATTTATTGAGTTTGAACATAGCTCTTCCCACCCACAATAGACTGAATTTCTTGAGGGCACAGACTGTTTTTACCTTTCCTTCTAAATGTTTGTTGACTGACTGCTTGGTGGGAGACATTAAGGCCTACAAGGTCCTGACAAAGGAAGCTTTGCTGGAGTCCTGATCTTTGGAAGGATCATGGTGGGGGGGGTTCTGTTTCCCCTCATCTGCCTTTCTTCTCATCCTTTCCACCCCCCTCCCAGTAACTAGCTATAGCTTCTGCGAGATCTGGCTCTGGCCTTTGAGAAGGTCATAGAGAGTCCCGAGGCTCCAAGGGAAAGGCTAGGAGGCCTGGGAGGGGGGAGGAAGCAGAGGAGTGGCCACTGTGGGGCCAGGGAGAGAAGAGGCCTTGAAAAGAACACTGATGGAGGGGGGAGGACCAAAGTCCGGTGATAAGGAGATGTCCTCAGCAGGCCCCTCCTCTGCAGTGTCCTTGCTCTCCCACGTTGTGGAGGGCACTATGTTCCCCGTCCTCAGGCATTATCACTGGGTGTCAGGGCCAGCCACGCTGGATGTTCTGGGCCTCAGCCTGGGGGGGCCGGGAATACTGCCTGCCCCCCTCCCCAGGCGGCCTTTGCCATCCTAGCAGCACCCAGGGTCTCTGACTGGGACAGTGAGAGGACCACAGGTGTGGGGAGGGAGCTGGTGACCTCTTCTTCCCACCCGCCCCCGACCCTAGGCAGCTACAGCCCAGGCCAATCTCTCTAGCTAAATATTCCCCTAGTTCAGACTCGATATCCTTCCCCCCTATTCCAAGGGCTCCCAAGCCCTCACATTCAGTCCAATCTCTTTCTGTTTACCTTGGTCAGCCAAAGGTTAATCATTCTGTGGTGGTCACCCAATCTGGGAACAATATATGACCTCTCCCTTTTTGAGGGGGGACGGAGGAGGGGTTCAGGGCCATATTGCTTCTTCAATAGCCACTTAGACCTTTCTAGTATTCTTAGATAGCTGTTGTTCAGTCTTGTTGTGACCCCATTTGGGGTTTTCTTGGCAAAGATACTGGAGTGGTTTGCCATTTCCTCCTCCGGCTCATTTTACAGATGAGGAAACTGAGGCAAACAGGGTGAAGTGACTTGCCCAGGGTCACACAGCTGGTAAGTGTCTGAGGCCAGATTTGAACTCAGGAAGATGAGTCTTCCTAACTCCAGGCCCAGCACTCTATGCACTGCACTGCCTAGCCACCACTGGCACCCAAATCTCTTATATCCAACCTCACCGAGGAGATCAACTCTGCATCTTCCACTGTCTCCAGGATGTCTTCTAAGTTCTGCACTGTCTTCTTCCATGTCTAGAATGTCCTCCCTCCTCATCTCTATCTCTTATCTTATCTTCCCTGGCTTCCGTCAAGTCTTACTTAAAATCCCATCTTCTGCAAGAAGCCTTTCTCTGATTTTTTACATCATCAAAATTTCCCCTGACCTCTCCCAGAGAGCTAATCCATATGACATAATACTTTTTAGAAAGAGACAAAGACAGAAACAGGTGGGGGGAAAGGGGAGAAGGAGAGACAGACAGAGAGACAGACAGACACAGAGACAAAGAGACAGAGACATAGAGACAGAGACACTGAGAGAGAGATAGAGAGAGAGAGACAGACACAGAGACAGAGAGAAAGGGGGTAGAGAAGGAGAGAGACAGAGACAGAGAGGGGGGAGAGAAGGAGAGAGAGAGAGAGAGAGAGAGAGAGAGAGAGAGAGAGAGAGAGAGAATCAGTTAAATTAATCAACACATCAAAAAAGTAATGGGATAGGGCTGTCTTCTTGTATCTCTCAAGAAGCCTTTCTTAATCCCCCATAATGCCATTGCCTTCCTCTGTTAATTATCTCCAATTTATTCTCTATATATTTTATCTGAAAGTAGTTGTTTATGTGTCGTCCTGCCCCTTCATCCCCCCCACCCCTCCCCCCTCCCTGGCCCCATTTCGACTGTGAGCTCCTTGAAGGCAGGGATTGCCTTTCTTTGTATCCCAGTGCTTAGCACAGAGCTTGGCACACAGTAGATGCTCAATAAATGCTTGTGGACCTGATGACTTATCCCCTGCTTTCACTAGGTCTCTTGGATGATGACATCACTTCTCTTGTTCAGTTCTTCAGCGGCTGTCTGCTGAATCCTGCTCATGGCTTCAATGCTATTCTCTCCTCAGAAATTCCTGATCTCCAGGTCCCATCATTACACACACCCTGACAAACCTGGCCTTGGGTTCAAATCTAGCCTCAGACACTTATTAGCAGTGGAACCCTGGGTAAATCGTTTAAAAAAAAATCTCTGTTTGCCTCAGTTTCCTCATTTGTAAAACGGAGATAATAATTGCATCTGCCTCCCCAGGGGTGTTGTGAGGACTCGATGAGACAATATCTATCAAAGGTGCTTAGACCAGCGCCTGGTGCAGAGTAGGTGATTTATAAATGTTCTTTGCCTTCTCTTTCCTCTCGACTGGGCCTTCAGGGCAGCAAAGCAAATGCTAAATACTCCCTAAATATTCTCGATCGATTGCATTTCCTGAAAAAGACCTTTCACAACCTTCTATTTTCTCCCGTTCTCTCCTCTAGTTTCCCACTCGATGCCTCCCCACCCCCCAGACTCTGAGCTTACTGACAGAAGAAGCCCAATCACCAGGAAGTCTCCAGTCTGCCTTTGTCTATCTCTCATAATCTCTTGAATAAACGAACAAATGAACGAATGAAAAAGCCTTTATTAATCAGTTACTAGTGCCAAGCCACGTGCTAAATTCTAGGGATACGGATAGAAAAAGCAAAAACAGTTCCTGTGATCAAGGGTCAGGGGCAGGGCTGGAAGGGATCTTAGAAGCACATCAAGTCCAAACCCATTTTATGGGGGAAGAAACTAAGGCTCAATGACTTGCTCAGGGTCACCAAGGTAGTGCCTGTGGGTGGATTTGAACCCAAGTCTTCTTGACTCCAACCCAGTGCCCTACCCTACTGGTTGGTTGATTTGTGGTTGTTGTCCTTCATTCTTGAAGAGGACCAAAATATCATTGCTATCTGACCAATGTGAGCTCAGAAGGCTCCACCACAGGTTAGGCACAAATAGTCCATATGAACATTTGGAGTGGAGATGTCTCTGAATTTGTGCACCTCATCTTTGTTTTGGGCTACTGCAATTCTGCTTTGCTCATAGAGCATAGCGCCTTCTTTGATTAGGGCACACCATGCTGGGCTGTCCTGTGCCTGTGTCCTCCATCAATTCCAAAGTTCTTCAGAGAGTCCTTGAGACTGTGCTTATATCGCTTCTTCTGGCTTCCATGTGAGCATTTGCCTCATGTGAGTTCTCCATAAAATAGTCTTTTAAGCAGATGTATGTTTGGCATTGTGGCCAATGTGGCCAGCCAATTGGAGTTGTGCTCTCTGCAGTAGTTTGAATGCTTGGCAGTTCAGCTCAAGAAAGGACATCAGTGTCTGGTACCTGATCCTGTCGGGTGGTCTTCAGAATCTTCCTAAGACAATTCAAATGGAAGCGATTCAGTTTCCTGGCATGGCTCTGGTAGAGTGTCCAGGTTTCACAGGCATACAACAATGAGGTTAGCGCAGCAGCTCTGTAGACCTTCAGTTTGGTAGGCAGTCTCTTTCTCACTTTCCTTTGGAGCCTCCCAAACACTGAGCTAGCTCTGGCAATGTGTGTGTCAACCTCATCTTCTATATGTACATCCCTAGAAAGTATACTGCCAAACTGAGTGAAATTATCCACAGTATTCAAAACTTCTCCTTTTGCTGTCCCCAGTGGTTCCACATATGGAGCCTACCTACTGAATGAGCTTATTATTACGTTTTAAGGGTGGAAACAACACCCAAAAAGAATGGTGTCCAGGGAGGGGCCCTTTGGTCTAGATTCTAGTCTCTAGAAAGTTAGGAAGGTGAGTGGGGCCCTGACTGACCAACTCTATCTATGGCAGAGCTAATTTGATCAAAATTCATCTCGACTGAGGGGATAAAGAGGGGGCTAGGGATGGGTGGGGCAAGGCAGTTATCCAGGCTAAGGAAATGGCCAGAGTGCCCTCCTCCTGCCTTGTGGTCCTTGATGCTCACTGCCCCCTCCAGATACTCTTGATTCTACGTCCTCCCCTCTTCTCAAGCACCTGGCACCGCTATCGACCTCTTTCTCCCCATTCTTCAATGTCTTCCTCTACTGATTTCTTCCCTGTTGCCTGCAATCACGACCAAGTCTCTGACATCCTCGGAAAATCTTTTGGAGGTCTATCACCCCTTCTGGGCTACTGTCCTAGACCTCTCCTTCCTTTCTCAGCTAAACTTCTAGAAAAATCTGCTCTAGTCACCTCTCCCTTTTCTCCTCTCACTCACTTCTTACCCTTTTGCAATCTGACTTCTGACTTTTTTACTCACCAGAAACTCTCAAAAATCTCCCATGATCTCTCAGTTGCCAAATCTAATGATCCTTTCTCAGTCCTCATCTTTCTTGACTGCTCTTCATAATTTGACATCTTGACCCTCCTAGACACCTTCTCTCTGAGTTTTCTCTCTTTTTCTCAAATTAAAAAAATTCTGAACTTGAACACCAAAAAAGCGAGAATTTTCATGCACAGAGAACACAAAAAGATCATATATGAAATCACGAGGCTCCATTTTGTAACACTTTTTTTCCCCCAGAAGGCAATGGCTTGCCCAGGGTCACACAGCTAGTGAATGTCACATGTCTGAAGTCAGATTTGAACTCAGGGTCCTCCTGACTCCAGGGCTGGTGCTTAATGCACTTCACCATCTAGCTGCCACAACACTTAATTTTTAAAAAAGTATATAATAAATTCCATGAATTACTTTCAAAATTACCCTGTTTGTATGTACTTCCTTCTGAACTCCTCTCTGTTCCTTTTTGTACACATTTTAAAAAGGCTCAATGGTTTTCACTCTTTTTCTCTCTTTTTTTGGCATCATTGATGCTTTTCTCCTTCTCCTCCCCAAAAATAAACTTTATAAGAAATACGTATAATTGAGTAAAACTGATCCACAAAGTTGTCGTACGAAAAAGTGGATGTTTCTTTCTGTACTCTGAATCCATCACCTTATCCTGTGAGGATATTAAAGTTCTGAAGTTACATTTGTCTATTATTCTCTCCCCCTAAGAATGTTAGCACTCCATCATCATTTGGCTCATTCCAGAGGCTCAAATTAATTGACTGTTCTATGTTTCTCTTGACTCTTCTATTTGTCTTTCAGAGTTCCCACTCTTGGGACCTTTTCATCAGAAATGCTTTAAAATCCTCTCTTTCATTAAAGGTCCATTCATACTCAGTTTTTCAAGGTAGGTTATTTCCCTTTTATAATACTGTATTTGCAGCTGTCTTCCTATTTATAGTAGAAGCAGTTTCGTGATTCTGACTGGGTTTCTTCAGTGACTGAGCTCCTTTCCACATGCTTGCAGGATTTGTTTTTTCTTTGATGGGGAAGTTCTAGACTCTGGCTATGATATTCCTGGGATTTTTCCTTTTGAGTTTCTTTCAGGAGATGGTTGGTGGATTCTTTCTGTCTGTACCATCTGGGGCAAAATAGATCTGGGGAGTTTTCATTTATGATTACTTGAAATATAGTGTTCAACTTTTTTTAAAAATCATGGTTTTCAGGGAGTCCAGTGATTCTTAAATTATCTCTTCTTGGCTTCTTTTAAAGGTTGGTTATTCTTAATATCTGATAGCTTCTTGTTTTTTCTCATTCTTTTGATTTTGTTCTAATATTTCTTGCTGTCTCCTGGAGTCATTGATTTCTGTTTGATCTATTCTTCCATTACTTGGTTAAAATTTGTGCCTTTCTGTTATAAGTTGTTTATTCTCCTTTCCAATTCTTTCCTCCAGAGTTTTTATATCATTTTTTTTCTGGTCTTACTTATTTTTTTCTCAGTATGAATGTAGTCCCCATGGAAAACCCTTTCCCCTCTTTGGGTCTCTGCAGTTGTTATAAGGTTACTTGCTTCTTTTAGGTTGGATTCTGGGGGCTTCTCTGGGTCTATGATAACTCTTTATAGTGGTTGGTGTTTTCTTTAGTTTACTTATCATTTTAGCCTTTATTTTGAAGATGGGACTTTGTGCCAGTGCAAAGCTCTATGCCCTCCTGCACTTTGAGGTCAAAGGGTAAACCCTGCTTGGTATTGGTTTGGGTTTCTGCATCGCCTTCCACCTCCCAGGAAGGTTAGATGTCTCCCCCTACACCATCTTTGAGGTTCAGAGCATGAGATATTTAGGGGCCTCTGTCTATGGTATCTCAAGACAATGCGTTAGAGAACTCAGAGCCCTGGGGTATCTGAACATCTGAGCTCTGCTATGTCCACACTGGTCATTAGGGTTCCTGCTGGCTTCCAAGGACTCCACCGTGAGTTTCTGAGCCCTCAGCTGCCTCTAGATAGAAAGCCCTTCAGCCAACAATTGTTTCCTGCCTGTCTTAGTTATGCCTTTGTTATTGCTGAGTCATTTCAGTCGTGTCTCACTTTCCATGCCCTATTTGGGGTTTTCTTGGCAAAGATAATGGAATGGTCTCCAGCTCATTTGGCAGGTGAGGAAACTGAGGCTAACAGGGTTGAGTGACCTTCACAAGGTCATACAGTTAGTAAGTGTCTGAGTCTGGATTTGAACTCAGGTCTTCCTGACTCCAGGACTAGTGCTGTGTCCACTGTACCTCCTAGCTGCCCCAGTTATTCTGTAACTTTGTCCAATTGTGTTGGAGCTGGCTTTTCTGGAGACCCCCTTTCCTATTGCCTATAGGCTTCTAGCTGGTATTTCATGTTTAAGAAATCACTTACTGTAGTTTCTCATTGGCGTTCTTGGTCCTTATTCAGCATGGTATGATTTTGTTTGTTTGTTGGAGGCAGGTAACCCAGCTCCCACATACTGTACTTCAACAAATAAACAAACAAACAAAATCATACCAAGGTTACAGAACAACCAGGGCAGCTAGGTGGGTTTTTATGACACTTCGCCACTGCCTGCTCCTGTCTGACCACTCTATCCCAGCCTCCTTTGCTGGATCATCATCCACATCTCATTTCCCAGTTGTGAGTGTGATCCAAGTCTACGTCCTGGTCCCTCTCCTCTTCTTTCTCTATACTATAGTTTTCTTTGGTGATCTCATTAGCTTACGTGAGTTCAAGGATGACTTCTGAGCAGATGAATCCCAGATCTCCACATCTATTCCTCCAGCGCTGGTCCTCTCTTGAGTGCCTAATGAACATTTTGAACTAGAGGTACCATAGGCATACTAAGCTCAACCAAATAGAACCAGTTTTCTTCCCGCCCCTCCCCTGCTCCAGATCCATCCTTCCGAATTTTCCTGTTTCTGCCAAGGGCAGAACCATCCTTCCAGTCTTGAAAGGTTCTAAAACTTGGCATCATCTTTGACTCCTCACACTTAACCTCTCTGCTACCTCAGTTTCCACATCAGTAAAATGGGGATAACGGCAGCAACTACTTTTCATGGGGTTATTGTCAAGATCAAATGAGTTGACACACGTAAAGCACTTTGCAAACCTTAAAGGGCCGTAGAAATGCTATTTCTATTGTTGCTGTTGCGATTTTTATTATTTTAAAATTTTTTTTTCTAGCAGACAATTTACATAAAAAACCCTTAATTTAGTGTGACAATTTCCCATAATAAACTACTTAAAAAGCAGCTTTGGTCAAGAACGGAATGAAATAGCCAATCAAAAAGACATCACTACTGGTTTTTTCAACCAATACATTCACCAATTATGTAAAAAAAAAAACCAGAACATCTGCAGGGGATATTTTCTCAGCGTTGACTTGTGGTGGGGTCTTTCCCGTCTTCATGCGAAAGCTGGAGCTGCATTCTGTCAAGGGCCTGTCATGCTGGAGAATGGAAATACAGTTTACATGATTCGCAGCCCCCAAATTGAAGACTCTAAAGTCTTAAAAGGCCAAATTGGCATTGCTCCATCATTGCCAGTGACACAAAATTTGCCGCAGTCTTGCTTGTCCACTTCATAAATAGACACTTGGGTCTAGCACAGTGTGGTGATCCTCAGGCCTGGCTCTCCTGTCCAAGCCATGGAAGCGTCCCACAGAGATGTTGCACTGGATGCTCTGTTTTGGAATGTCTAACTTGGAGATGAAGGTCAAGGAGCCAAGATCATCACAATTAAACAGCATGGGGCAGCAGTCATGGCCAGCAACCACCACGCTATTCTCAGAGACAAATGACACACTCAGGAGTGGGAGAAACTCTGTTTTCGGCTGTGAAACCATCAGGTTTTTGGAGGCATCAGCAACTGATACGGTACAATCATGGCCGACCCAAGTCCAAGGTTCCCACTGACACAGAAACTATGGACCCAACCACCACTTCTGTTACCATCAAACTCTGACATCAGTTGACCAAAAGGCATCTTGGTACCCCATGGAGTACTGGCTGGCTTTTCATCAACTTCTTTAATGTAGGCAGAAAAATCTCTGCGTTTGAAGTCACAAGATCCAGCAGCCAGCAAAACATTGTTGGGGTGCCAGTCCAAGCTAAGGACAGTAGAACGAATTGGATTTTTTATGTGTTTGCTCACCTACCAGTCATTTTCAGACTCAAAGCAGCACACGGAAATCAGTCAAGCTCCCCTACCTGCAGCAAATTTATTCTCCAGGGGAGATCATTTCACAAAGGTTGCTGCACAGTTAATCCTCAGGATCACCAGAGTTGGTTTCCAGATGCCATCTTTCTGACTCCAGACATAGGCATTATGGTCTGCACCACAAGTTACAATTCGATCGCTCTTGGGAGCCCAGTTCAATACCTGTGGTGTGTCCATTGTGTTTCTTTAGTTCATGGGCTTTCACCCATTGGTTCCCATTCTTCTTGTAAATGTGGACTTCATGATTATTAGGGCAAAGGGCAATCTAAGTATAGTTTCTGTTCCAAGCATGGCAGGTAATTGGCTCTAGTTAAAATTGATGTTAGGACATTATTCTTAGTGTTTTCAAAGGGGAAAAAGCTGGGATGGGAAGGGTGTGGACAGGCCCCAGAGCAGGATTCGCGGACTCTGGTCACTCCACTTGAATAAGCTCTGATGGGTGGCAGGAAGAAACTACTTTTAAAAATTTATTTTAGTTTTCAACATTCATTTCCACAAGATTTTGAGTTGCAAATTTTCTCCTCATCTCTATTCTCTCCCACCCCCAGATGGCATGTATTCTAATTGCCCCTTTCCCCAGTCTGCCCTCCCTTCTATCACAACCCTCTCCCCATCCCCTTTCCCCTTACTTTCTTATAGGGCCAGATAGATTTCTATACCCCATTATCTTATTTCCCAGTTGCATGTAAAAACAATTTTTAAACATTTGTTTTTAGAACTTTGAGTTCCAAATTCTCTCCCTTCTTCTCTCCCCACCTACCTTCCTTGAGAAGGCAAGCAATTCAATATAGATTATATATGTATTGTTATGCAAAACACTTCCATAATAGTCATGTTGTGAAAGACTAACTATATTTCCCTCCATCCTATCCCATCACCCTTTACCCAGTTTTCTCCTTTGACCCTGTCCCTTTTCAAAAGTGTTTGCTTTTGACTACCCCTCCCCCAATCTGCCCTCCCTTCTATCATACACTCCCCTTCTTATCCCCTTCCTCCCTACTTTCCTGTACAGTAAGATACCCAACTGAGTGTGTATGTTATTCCCTCCTTAAGCCAACACCAATGAGAGTAAGGTTCACTCATTCCCTTTCACCTACCCACTCTTCCCCTCCATTATAATAGCTTTTTCTTGCTGCTTTTATGTGAGATAATTTACCCATTCTATCTCTCTCTTTCTCCTTCTCTCAATATACTCCTCTCTCACCCCTTAATTTTTTTTTTAGATATCATCCCTTCATATTCAACTCACTCTGTGCCCTCTGTCTATATATATATGAATATTCCCTTCAACTACCCTAATGCTGAGAAAGGTCTCATGAGTTACAAATATCAGAAGAAGCTATTTTTGTTATTACTATTATCATTTAAATTATTATTCCAGAAGTTGAGGCCACAGATGTGGAGCTTTGAAAATAAAACAAAAAAGATTTTTTTTCAGCATTCTAATTGGTTTTGCTAAGGTATTTTTCCTCTTCTTCCTCTTAAAAATAAAATCTTTGTTTGATAAAGGGTGGCTCCCTGGGAGCAAATCCAGGAAATATTTTTTAAAAATACAAATTTAAAAAAAGAAACTGAACGTTGTAAAATTATAATGACCAAACAGCCTCACAGGACAGAAGAGGAGGAGAAGATATCTCTCCTCTTTCTTTGTAAAAATGGAAGACAATAGGTGTGCAACACTGTAAGATTTTTTTATGTGTAGATTAGTTTTGCTGAACTGCTTTTCCCCCCTCTTTTTTGTTCTTTGTTAATAAATGACGGCTCTTTGGGAAGGGGAAAAGGGATGCATTAGGAAATGCAGGTGACACAAAAGCAACATATATCAATAAAATTTTTTTTAAAAAGTCTTCCCCCCTCCAAATACACAAAAGGAAACAAACAAAAATTACTGAAAGGGACACAGAATAACTTTTTTACTACCTTGTAAAATGCAACATACATTCATGAAATGTATTTTAAATTTAAAATGTGTAGTTAAATTTTGATCACATAAACTTTAAAAAGTTTTTTGCACAAACAAAAGCAATGCAGCTAAAAATAGAAGAAAAGCAAGAAACTGGGGAGGGGATCTTTGCAGCAAGTTTCTCTGATAAAGGTCTCATTTCTCAAATGTATAGGGAGCTGAACCAGATGAATAAGACTAAGCACTATTCCTCAATTGATAAATAATCAAGGGATATGAACAGGCAGTTTGCAGAGGAAGAAATCAAAGGTATCAATAGTCATATGAAAAAATCCTCTAAATCACTAATAATTAGAGAAATGTGAATTAAAAAAACTTGGAAGGCTACTTCACACCAATCAGATTTGCTAAAATGACAGAAAAGTAAAATGACATATGCTGGAAAGGATGTGAGAAAATAGGCACACCAATGCACTGTTGGTATAGTTGTGAATTGGTCTAACCATTCTAGAAAGTAATCTGGAACTTTGCCTAAAAAGTTATTTAATTTTGATCCATCTACTAGTTCTGTTTTCCAGAGAGATCAAAGAAAATGGGAAAGGATCCATATGTGCAAAAATATTTATAGCAGCATTGTGTGTGTGTGTGCATGTGCATGTGCGTGTGTGTGTGTGTGTGTGTGTGTGTGTGTGTGTGTGGTGGCAAATAGTTGGAAACTGAGGGGATACCCATTAATGGGGGAATGGAACCAGTTATGGTATATGAATGTGATAGAATACTATTGTGCTGTAAGAAACGATGTAAAGGATGATTTCAGAAAAATCTCAAAAGACATATATGAACTGATGGAAAGTGAAGTGAGCAAAACCAGGAGAACATTCTATACTTTAGCAGCAATATTGTAATAATAAGAAACTGTGAAAGACCTTAGTAACTCTGATAAATACAATGACCAACCACAATACCAAATGACTCATTATGAAACATTCTATCCACCTCCAGATAGAAAGCTGACAGATTTAGAGTACAAAATTAATCACATTTTTTCTGTAGCCTTTCTTTTTTCTTTCTTTCCTTCCTTCTTTCCTTTCTTCTTTCCTTCCTTCCTTCCTTCTTTCCTTCCTTCCTTCTTTCCTTCCTTCCTTCCTTTTCTTCCTTTCTTCCTTCCTTCCTTCCTCCCTCCCTCCCCCCTCTCTCATTCTTTCTTTCTTTTCCTTCCTTCTCTCCTTTTTCCTTCCTTTCTTCCTTTTTTTCTTTCACATGATTAATGTGGAAATTTATTTTGCATGACTTCATAATTGCAATGGGTTTTGTATTTCTTGCCTTCTCAATGGCTAGGTGTAGAGAAAATCTGGAAGTGAAAATAAAATAAAAGCAAATGAAAAATGTGTAGTTAAAATAAAAACATTTCTGGAATGTATTGTACAAAAAGTGTCTAATCATAAAATGTATGTTATCACTAACAATGACATTTGGCATGAGTGCATAGTCTTTTTTAAAAAATTTATTTACTTTTAGGTTTCAATGCTCACTTCCATAAGATTTTGAGGTCTAAATTTTCTTCCCCTTCCTTCCTTTCCCCTTCCCCAAGACAGCATGCAATCTGATATAGGCTCTACATATACATTCATATTAAACATTTTTTCACATTAATCATGTTGTAAAGAAGAATTAGAACCAATGGGAGGAACCATGAGAAAGAAAAAACAAACAAACAAACAAAAAAAGAGAAAGCAAATAGTCTGCTTCAATCTGCATTCAGACTCCATCGTTCTTTCTCTGGACGTGGACAGCATTTCTCATCATGAGTCTTTTGCAGTTGTCTTAGATCCTTGGATTGCTGAGGAGAGCTAAGTCTACCAAAGTTAGTTGTTGCACAATGTTGCTGTTACTGTATACAATGTTCTTATGGTTCTGCTCACTTCACTCAGCATCAGTTCATATAAGTCTTTCCAGGTTTTTCTGAAGTCTATCTGCTCATAATTTCTTATAGAACAATAGCATTTCATTACATTCATATACCACAACTTGCTCAACCATTCCCCAATTGATGGGCATCCCTCAATTTCCAATTCTTGGCCAACACAGAAAGAGCTGCTATAAATATTTTTGTACATGTGGGTCCTTTTCCCATTTTTATTATCTCTCTGGGGTACAGATCTTGAAGTGGTATTACTGGGTCAAAAGGGTATGCACAGTTTTATAGTCCTTTGGGCATAGTTCTAAATTGCTCTCCAAAATGGTTGGATCAGTTCACAACTCCACCAACAAGTGCATATTCTTTTAAAAAGAACTTTTGAAATGATAAAACCTAGATTCATGTCATCTCCTCCAGCAGATTGCCCCCTCTACTATCTCCAATCTCACTTATTTTCAATTTTTTTGTCTACTAGCTGCTTCCCTACTGTATGCAAGCACACCCACATCTCCCCAATCCTAAAAAACACCCTCATTTGATACTTTCTTCTCCGATAACCATATAGGCATAAACAGAGATATTGTGGGTTTGGTTCCTGATAATAAACCAAATATCACATCAAATGAATCACGCAAATGTTTTGATTTCCCAGTGCATATAAAAGTTATGCTTACCCTATGCAGCAATCTATTACGTATGCAATAACGTTATGTCTAAAAAATGTACATAATTTAAAAATATGTCATTGCTGAAAAAAAGTGCTAACCATCATCTGAGCATTCAGTGATGTCATAATCTTTTTGCTGGTGGAGGGTCTTGCCTCGATGTTGATGGCTGCTGCCTGGGGTGGTAGTTGCTGAAGGTTGAGGTGGCTGTGAGAATTTTTAAAAAAAGACAGTGATGAAGTTTGTCACATCAATTGACTCTTCCTTTCACTAAAGATTTCTCTGTAGCGGGTGAAGCTGTTTGATAGCATTTTACCCACAGTAGAACTTTCAAAATTGGAGTCAATCCTCTCAAACCCTGTTACTACTTTATCAACTAAGGTTACGTCATTTTCTTCAATATTGTTGTGTCTCGGGGAATAGGGAGGCCCTAAGATGGGGGAGAGACGGGGAGTCGCCAGTCAGTGGAACAATCAGAGCACATTTATCCCATTAAGTTTGACACCTTATATAGGCACGGTTTGTCGCTCCTCATAACAATACCAGTAACATCAAAGATCACTGGTTGCAGATCCCTATAACAGATACGATAATAATGAAAAAGTTTGAAACAGTGTGAGGACTATCAAAATGAGACACAATGTGAGCACATGCTGCTGGAAAAATGGTACCCATAGACTTGCTCAATGGAAGATTGCCACAAGCCCTTAATTTGTAAAAAAAAAAAAAAAAAAAACCAAACCAAACCAAAACCAAAAAACGCAATATCTGCAAAGTGTAAGGAAGCGAGGTCTGCCTGTAGTCCTTGTTAGCTAAACCCCTCAAGAAGCTTGTCTACAACGGGAGCCTCCTCTTCCTCTCTTTTCATTCCCCTCTAACTCTCTCCAGTCTGGCTTCCAAGCTCATCATTCAAATGAAACTCCTGTCTCCCATTACTGATGGTCTCTTGATTGTCAGATCTAAGGCCTTTTCCCCACCTCCTTCCTTCTTGATGTCTCTGTAGCCGTGGGTCCTGCCGATCACTCCTCCTTCATACTTTCATACTCTCTCCAGGGTTTCAGGACACACGCTCTCCTGGTTCTGCTCTTATCTCTCTGTCTTACATTTCTTAGTCTCTTTTTCTGGATCTTCACCAAGGTCGTGCCCAATAACCATGGGTGTCCCCCCAGGATTCTGTCTCTTCTATTCTCCATTTATACTACTTAGTGATCTCATCAGCTCCCAGGGATTTAATTACCATCTCCATGCTGATGGTTCTCAAGACTTTTTGTTGTTCACTTGTTTCAGTCCCATCCGACTCTTTGTGACCCCATTTGGGGTTTTCTTAGCAAAGACCCTGGAGTGGTTTACTATTTCCTTCTCCAGCTCATTTTGCAGATGAGGAAACTGAGGCAAACAGGGTTAAGTGACTTGCTCAGGGTCACACTGCTCATAAATGTCTGAGGGGAGATTTGAATTCAGGTCTTCCTGACTCTGGGGGCAGCTAGGTGGCACACTGGGCCTGGAATCAGGAATTTTTGTTGCTGTTCTGTCGTTTTAAGTAAGGTTTGACTCTTTGTGACACCATTTGGGGGTTCTGGGGTTCTCAGATAGACTTTTTGTTGTTGTTCAGTTGTTTCAGTTGTGTCTGACTCTTCATGAGTAGCAAAGCTACTGGAGTGGTTTGCCATTTCTTTCTCCAGCTCATTTGACAGAAGAGGAAACTGAGGCAAACAGGGTTAAGTGACTTGCCCAGGGTCACCCAGCCAGCAAGTGTCTGAGGCTAAATTTGAACTCAGTTCTTCCTGACTCCGGGCCCCAAGCTCTATCCACCGAGGGTCCTAGCTGCCCACATGTTGTTAAAAAACAAGTAAATAAAAAAAGCAAAAAGGACAAGGAGATAAAGACCAGATCTGTGATTTCACTGGTAAAGGGAATGCCCTCTGAGTCGAGTGCCAAGCACTGTGTTTGGCACTAAGGATATTTGTTATTTATCCTTCCTTCTTGAAGAAGACCGTGGTATCGGGAAGGTAGAGCCATGACATGCTAGCGAATTGGATTTAAGTGAGGCAGGGCTATGCGGAATCACCAGCCTCGCTTTTTCCTCGGGAGCCAGTGGCCAGATAGATCAGGATGACTGGAGATGGCCCCCACTGAGGATACAGAGAAAGGCTGAAGACAGTCTCTGCTCTCAAGGAGGTGGCAGTCTAATGCTAACAACTCTGTAAAACAAGATACATATATATAGGACAACTTGGAGAAAATCAGTAGAAGGAACCTCTCAGCACCTCACTGAGGGTGGGGTGAGTCAATCAATCAAATCCCTCCCACTTGAGGAAACTAACAAGATAATGACGGTTTTATAGGGCAGGATCAGATGTATCATCTAGTCATTCAGTCGATAAGCATTTATTAAGCACCCGCTGCAGGGTAAAGTTATGAAGGACTTTGACCACCAGAGATTTGGTGTTTGATCCTGGAAGTGATGAGCTATGAGAGTTCCTTGAGGGATAGGGTGGTGATTTGGTAGAGTCTGTGCTTTACAAAAATCACCGGCAGTTGAATTGAGGCTAGATGGGAGTGCAGAAAGACTTGTGGCCAGTAGACCCAACAGTAAACTATTGCAATAATTAAGGGGTGAGGAGATCAAGGCCAGAATGGGGGAATATTCGAGAGATGTTATGAAGGTGAGATGGACAGGCTTTGGCAACAGATTGGATATGGGGGAGAGGGAGGGGGGAGATAATGAGGCATTGAGGATGACACCCAGGTTGTGAGCCTGGGGGACTGGGAGGATGGGGATGTCCTCAACAGTCACAGGGAAGTTTAGAAGGGGGAGAGGGTTTGGGATCAAAGATAATGAATTCGGTTGGGGATATATTGAGTTTAAGAAGTCTATTGGACTTCAAGAAGCAGAGATGTCTGATAGGCATTTGGAGATGCAAGGTTAGGGATGGATAAATAAATTTGGGAGACAGTCAGGTAGGGCAGTGGATAGAGTGCTGAGGTCTGTGTCTATTCCATTTTCCCATCTGTGAAATGGGAATGATAATAACACCTTCCTCTCAGGACCAAATGAGATAATATTTGAAAAAATTGGCACACACACACACACACACACACACACATACACAAATAGACATGACTAAAATGAACAAAAATTCCTGACTCTGGGCTCACTGTGCCACCTAGCTGCTCCCAGGGTCAGGAAGACCTGAATTCAAATCCCACCTCAGACATTTACTAGCTTATGACCCTGGCCAAGTCACTTACCTTGTTCTATTCAGTTTTTTTCATCTATAAAGTGGGAATAATACCGTCTTCCTCTCAGGATCAAATGAGATAATATTTGAGAAATAACTGGCAAATCAATAAATAAAATTTAATTTTTCAAAAAAGAAAAACTGGCACCTATAGAATGTTTTTAAGATGTTTCCTTTCTTAATGGGTTTCCTTTGTTATGAGGGAATGTCCAGATGTTAGAAGAGTAATCAAGAAATGACTCATGTACAAAGATAATCAAAATGGAAAAGATACAAATAATCTTTCTAAAAGACATTTCACAAGACTCAACAGGGTTTGACATTGTGTGGACGCCGCCCTGCCCCCGCCCCCCCCACTCCCGCCAAGATAATAGAAGCTGTAAACTATAGCATGGTAACCTTGACTTCAATTCCGGGAATGTTCCAACAGTTTTTTTTATTACAAGAAACATTAGTGAACATCTAGAAACTGAAGCCTGGTTTCCAGGAAAGCAGCTATCTTAACCAGGAACGAGTCACGTTGAGTTAATTGGGTTCCCTTTTTGTCACAGGGTTACTGCTAGCTCAGGGGAACGAAGTCAATAGGAATTTATAATGATTTTGAAAAATTATTGGTAAATATATTTCTACATCACTTTTATTTCTAAATATGTCCTTGTTATTGTTGTTGAGTCGTTTTTCAGTCATGTCCAATTTTTTGTGACTCCGTTTGGGGTTTTCTGGGCAGAGATACTGGAGTGGTTGCCGTTTCCTTCTCCAGATAGTTTTATAGGTGAGGAAACTGAGGTAAGCAGGGTTAAATGACTTGCCCAGGGTCACACAGCTAGTAAATGTATACTGAAGTGGTTTTCCATTTCCTTCTCCAGCTAGTTTTACAGATGAGGAAACTGAGGTAAGCAAGGTTAAATGACTTGCCCAGGGTCACACAGCTAGTAAATGTATACTGAAGTGGTTTTCCATTTCCTTCTCCAGCTAGTTTTACAGAAGAGAAAACTGAGGAAGGCAGGGTTAAGTGACTTCCCCAGGGTCACCCAGCTAGTAAATGTATACTGAAGTGGTTTTCCATTTCCTTCTCCAGCTAGTTTTATAGAAGAGAAAACTGAGGCAGGCAGGGTTAAGTGACTTCCCCAGGGTCACCCAGCTCATAAGTGTCTGAGGTCAGATTTGAACTCAGGAAGATGAGTCAGCCTGACTCCAGGCCTGGCACTCTATCCACTGCACCTACCTGTGCAAGACGGAGAGATGTGACCAAATGATAGTATATTTAGGTGGGTTCAAGACTGGTTGAGGAGTTACACTCAAAAGTTAATAGTTCAGCTTCACCTGTATGGAAATATATTAAAAACCTCCTTCTTGGTTTTTCTAGAAATCTAAGAAATAATATTTCTCCAATTTACAATCCTTTCCAGACTTTTGCCTTTAGGAAAGGGGGGAGAACGAAAGCCCTGGCCTTCCTTTGAAATGGCATAATGACGGTAACTAAAGCTGACCTTTGTCTAATGAGCTCAATGCCACCTCAAGCCCTAACGTCATTGGTACCAGGTAATATCCACTGTCCCTTTCAAGGTTAAGATATTGCTCAAAGCTAGGAATGCACCAGTCCTTAAGGGTTATGGTTCAGAAAGGAACTGAGCAGTGACCATCCTGAAATACCAACTCAAGTCTGTATTTTAGCGTTTTTTTGGCCTCGTTGAGTATTCCTATGTTGCTTTATATTCTCTTAGGACAGAGAAGGCATGTAAGAGGGCAAGGGGGGAGGGGAACTGTGCCAGTTTGGACATCTCTTTCTTTCCGAGCTAGCTGCTTTGGTTATTGAATAATGGCAAATTCAAAAAAATTATTTCTAGCAAACGTGAGCCTAAATCACAGAGCATGGCGTTAGTCTTATTTTTTCTTTGACACTCAGGGCCTCTATATAAGTGACTTGCCAGGGTCATACAGCTAGTAACTGTATGCCAAAGTGGCTTTCCACTTCCTTCTCCAGCTAGTTTTACAGATGAGGAAACTGAGGCAAGCAGGGTTAAGTGACTTGCCCAGGGTCATCCAAGCTTCTTGCCCCAAAAGCTTTCCTACCAGCTCCTAGGTGGCACAGTAAGATATAGCTTTCAGCATAGAGTTGGGAAGATCAGAGTTCAAATCTGGCCCCAGATACTTACTAGCTGTGTGATCCAGGGTGAGTCACTTAACCCTATTTGCTTCAGTTTTCTATAGGATAAAAATAGCACCTACCTTCTGGGTTGTTGTGAGGATCGAATGAGATAATGTATAAATTTTTAAATTTATTATGTATTTATTTTGACATTCTTTTATTTTAAAATTTCAAGTTCTAAATTCTCTCCCTCTCTCCCACTCCTTCCCACACTCACCATGAAAGCAAGTGATATGATGTCAATTCTATATGTGAAATCATGCAAAATATATTTGCATATTAGCCATACTTTTAAAAAAAACAAGAAAAATCAGGTGAGAAAATTATATTTCAATTTGCAGAGTTCATCAGTGTTCTTTGGACATGGATAGCATTTTTTCATCATGAGCCCTTTGGAATTGTCTTGGATCGTTGTATCGATCAGAGTGGCCAAGTCTTTCACAATTGAACATCATTGCAACATTGCTGTTACTGTGTACAATCATCTCCTGGTTCTTCCCACTTCACTTTGCATCAGTCCATATAGGTCTTGCCATGCTTTTCTGACCACCACCCCCCTCCACCCTTTGTCATTTCCTATAGCACAGCAGTGCTCCATCACAATAGTAGGCCACAACTCGTTCAGCCATTCTTCCGTTGATGGACATCCCCTGGATCTGAGATAATATTTGTCAGGTGCTTAGCAGAGTGCCTGGCACATTGTAGGTGCTATATAAAAACACTATTATTATAATCCAAAGTCTTTAACTTGACATTTAAGGCTCTGGACAGTTCCATCAGGACCTATACTCACAGGAGAGGAACAGATCTGGGATCAAAGGAGCTGGGTTCAAATCCTAGCCAATGGGACTTTGGGTAAGTCACTAACTTCTCTAGGTCTCAGTTTCCGCATCTGTAAAATGAGGAGCCTCTGAGGTCCCTTTCAGCTCTAGATCTAGGTTCCGAAGACCTCATTTCCAATCTTATTTCATCCCATTTCCCTTCACAAACTACATTCTAGACAAGCTGGACCACTAGCTGTTCTCCAAAGCATAAACTCCACCTCCTGCCTCCCTGTCTTTGCATGGAATGCTCTCTCTCCTCACTTTGATGCTCAAAATCCTTGCTTTCTTTCTAAGGTCAAATCAAGTATCACCTCCTCCATGAAGCCTTCCCTGATTTCCCCAGCTGTGGTGGATCCTTCCTTGATATCCTTCTTTCCTTCCTTCCTTCCTTCCTTCCTTCCTTCCTTCCTTCCTTCCTTCCTTCCTTCCTTCCTTCCTTCCTTTCTTTTTTCCATTTTAAGATTTTTATTTTGGCTCTGTACTTTTTGCCAATATATAATTTCATTTTCCCCCAATTACAGGTTAAAACAATTTTAAACATTTTTACTTATTATGATATTTTCATATAAATATATTATGCTTATTTTTAAATAATTATGTATTTATTTTTATATAAAAATATAATAAATAAATATAAACTATTATAATAAAAGTTAACATTTTTTGAAAAGTTTTGAGTTCCAAATTCTATCCTTCCCTCCCTCCCTCCCCCCCCCCCACCCTGAAATGATGAGTAATCAGATATAGGTTATACATGTGCAATCATGTAAAACATTTCCATATTAGTCATTTTGTACAAGAAGACTCAATAAAAGAATGAATGAAAGAAGGAAAGTGAAAAGTAGCATGTTTCTGTGTGTATTCAGACAATGTCAATTCTTTCTCTGGGGGTGGAGAGTATGCTGCATCATGAGACCTTTGGGATTGTCTTGGATCATTGTATTGCTGAGAATAGCTAAGTCGTCCACAATTCGTCATTGTATAATATTGCTGTTACTGTGTATAACTCCTGTTTAGGTAGAGAAACGAGGCCTGGGAAACAGAGTGGGATAAAGTAGGATCAGGCAAGAGCCAATTGCTTCTTTTATGTCAAATTCCTTCTTGTTCTTCCTTTTTGAATTCTCACCTGTGGGATCTCTCTCAACCTCTTCAAAAGGAAAGAACATACAATCAGAATTCATCTCCACCTTGTTCTGTTCCGAGGGTTCTCCAGGGGTGGGGAACCTGCGGCCTCAAGGCCACATGTGGCCCTCTAGATCCTCAAGTGTGGCCCTTTGACCTAATCCAGACTTCACATAACAAATCCTTTTGGGGGTGTTTTGCTGTTTGTAGGACTCACGGGTTTACCTGCCTTTCCAAGGAAGCCGATCGATAATTGATGGTGGCCATGGTGCCACCTCAATTTTCCTTCCACTCTAGTTATTTGTGGACATGATGTCTCCAGGGAGACACCTAGATGTCATCTTGGACTTCTCACTCCCTCTTACCCCCCACCCCCACCCAATCAATGGCCAAGTCCTGTTATTTCTATTTTTTTTTGTCATCATTGTATACATTCCCTTCTCTTCTCTGACCTCACCACTGCCTAGTACATGTCCCCATCACCTCACACCTAGACTATTGCTATAGTCTGCTGGTTAGCCTCCCTGCCTGAAATCTCTTCCCACTCCAATCCATCATCATCATGATCCCCATCATCCTCTTCCTCATAGATAGCATTTTATCACACTTTAAGTTTTGCAAAGTGATTTACCAATATCTCATTTGATTCTTTTTTATGGATGCAAGAAATTCTTTTTGTTTTTTTCCAGTTAACAGTATTTTATTTTTTCTAATCACATGTAAAGATGGTTTTTAAAATTCGCTTTTGTAAGATTTTGAGTTCCAAATTTCTCCTCCCTCCCTCCCCTCCTCCTCCCCAAGACAGCATGCAATCTATCTGATATAGGTTATACATGTAAAACCATATTAAACATTTCACATTAGTCATGTTGTGAAAGAAGAACCAGAACACAAGAGAAAAACCAAGAGAAAGAAAAAACAAAAAAAGAAGAGAAAACAGTATGCTTCAATCTGCATTCAGGCTCCATAGTTCTTTCCCTGGATGTGGATAGCATTTCCATCGTGAGTCTTTTGGAATTGTCTTAGATCCTTGCATTGCTGAGAAGAGCCAAGTCTATCACAGTTGGTCATCACATAGTGTGGCTGTTACCGTGCACAATGTTCTCCTGGTTCTGCTCACTTCTCATTGGATTCTCACAATAGTTTTATGAGGTGGGTGTTATTATTAGCCACATTTTACAGGTGAAGAAACCGAGGCAGACAAAAGTTTAAGTGACTTGCCCAGGGTTATCTAGCAAGCATCTGAGGTCACATTTGAATTCAAGTCTTCCTAACCCCAGGTTCAGCCTTCAATTTATCCTCTACTCAGCTGTCAGATTGGTCTTCCTAAAGTGCCGATCTGACCATGTCATACACATGGAACCCACTCTGGAACCCCCGTACCGTGCCCCCCCAGCCTTTACTCCAGTGATTCTCTATGACTGCTAGGGCAAAATAGAAAATTCTCTGGTTTAGAAAGCTCATTACCCGCCCATTTCTACCCTCCCAGGCTTTTTATATCTTGCTTCCCTCCCCAATCTCTGTAGTCCAGTGACACTGCCCTCCTTGCTATTCCTGAGCCCAACACTCCATTCCCTCTGCCTGGAGCATCCTCCCCCTTCCTAGCTCCTCCACGTCCTATAGAAAGCTTTTCCCTCTTCTTTTGAGATAATTGGGGTTAAGTGACTTGCCCAAGGTCACACAGTTAGTAAGTGTCTGAGGCCCCATTTGCACTCAGTTCCTCTTGATTTCAGGGCTGGGGCTCTATCCACTTTGCCACCTAGCTGTCCCTCCCCCTTCTTAATCCTAGTTCCTTCTATCTGGGTCTACTCCCATTTTATTCTCCCATCCATAGCTAAAAACAAGAGCTTGCATATAGTTGTTCATACCTTGTCTCCCTTATTAGCTTATGAAGTCCTCAAGAGCAGGGATCGGCTTTTGTTCTTATTGTATCGTGGGTTTTTTTTGGGGGGGGGCCGTCGCTGACATGGTGGGTGCGGGCCACCTGTTCTTAAACTCAATCTAAAATTAGGTACCAGTTCTGCCGAACTGGTGCGAACCGGCTGAATCTCACCACTGCTTACAACAATCCTTGGAGGCAGGAGCTATTATGAGCCCATTTTAGACAATGACTTGTCCAGGGTCATGCAACTGTTGTTTGTCCTTCATTGTCAAAGAGGACTAATGATGTCAGGGAGGGGATGTCTTGACTTGTAAGTGGATTGGATATAAGTGAGGCAGAGCTGTGCAGAGTCACCAGCCTCACTCTCTCCTCCAGGGGCGTCTGAGTCCAGTGGCAAGACATAGATCGGGATGACTGGAGATGACCCCAGATACAGTGGGAGACAGCTAGTAAATGTCTGAAGCCTGATTTGAGCCCAGGCCCAGGACTCTGTTGACTGTGTCACCCAGCTGCTTCTGGAACATAAGCCCCTGGAGGGTAGGGACTAGCTTTCTTTTTGCTTATGTTTGTATCCCTATAGTATATATAGCAGAGGGCCAGGCAAACAGTAAGTGCTTAATAAATGCTTGTTGCAGGACTGCCGGAAGGGGAGTCTGACTTGTTTTGCTTGATACCAGGGGGCAGAACCAGGAACTGGTGGGTGAAAATTGCAAAAATAGATTTAGGCTTGTACTCATCAAAAATAAACAAACAAAAAAGACCCCAAACTTCTGAATGTTTAGAGCTACAAAAGAATGGACTGGACCACAGGCAGGTAGGGGGAGGGAGGTGTTCCTCATCTCTGGAGAGCTTCGGGCAGAGACTGGACGAGCATTCATTGGAACGTTCGGATATGGGCCAGCCTGGCCAGCCTCTGGGGCCTCTTCCATTTCTTGTCAAGGGTGGGCATCGTCTGTTCAGTTCAATTTCCTTTGCTCCGGTCTTGCCTTCCCTGTGGGCTTCTGGTCTCTCCTCCAGAATCTCCCTGCCTTATTCCCTTGTTCCCTTCTCTTGAGCCTCTCTAGCCTATAGCCTTGGCCCCTAAGGTGCCCCTGTTCTTCCTTCCCAGGCATTGAGTCCAATCAGATCTCCCAGAACTTCCCCCAGGGACTCCGCAGCTAAAGTGGGGTGGGGGGGTGAGGAGGGGGAAGCCTGGGGAGAGCTATAAGAGTTCTCGTTTGAGGAGGGATCCACCATCACCCTGTTCTGACCCTGTGCCCAGGCCATGTCCCACCTGCTGCCCCTGCTCCTGCTCCTGCTCCTCCCCACCCAGGGATGCTCCAGGGAGGAACCCCAGAAACTCTGTGCCCACAACTTCATCCGGGCCCTGGTCAGGGTCTGTGGCGGCCCCCGTTGGGCCCTCCCTGAAGGAAAACAAGCCACTGGTGGTGACCGTAAGTCCTTAGGACAGGGGGAGGGTGGGAAACTGAACTTCCTTTTACTCTGCCCGTTCTCCTGCAAGGCCCCAGTTTTTCTTAGCTCACGTGTCTGGGTGTGTGCGTCTAAGTCGATTGATGAGTGTGTCTCCTGTCTACACACATACCTGTTTCCACCTGTGTCTGTTTCTCAATCTGTATATACGCAGTTCCTTAGTAGGTCCCCTGAAACTGAGGACAGGAGGTGAGTACGGTGGGGTAATGGAAAGACTCCCATGATCTGGGTTCACCTCCCAATCTGCTCCTCATGGGACCATAGATTTAGAATGGGAAGGGACCATCTAGTTCATGGCTTCTTAACCCTTTTTGTGTCCCAGGCGCCTGACAGTCTGTCAAAGCCTAGGGACCCCTTCTCAGAATCATGGTTAAACGTTAATGGAAGGTAATGGCAAATTTCAGTTACAGGTTAGTGAAAATAAAAATGCAATTTTTCCCCATCCAAGTTCACTAACTCTCCTGGAACCTAGCTGGGTTTATGAACCCCAAATTAAGAATGCTTGATCCAGTCCAACGCCTTTGTTTTAATGATGAGGGAAATGCCAAAGTGAATCGATTTGCCCAAGATTACACAGGCTGCGGCAGGTCTGAGATTCAAACCGAGGTCTTTGGACCCCAAATCCAGTGCTCCTTCCAGGAAACCAAGCAAGGAGGGTCTCCCTGTTATCCCTGACCCTGGTGTTATGCCTTCAAATCCCAACACTGTCTGTTACAGCTGCCCCTGGCAAAGAGTAGCGTGTGTGCGCACGCGCTTGGAGGAGTGGGGGAAGGGAAGGGAGCCTTGCCTCCACCCCAGGGTTACTAACGGTGACCAGCAGGAAGGGGAGGGAGGGGAGCCTGATAATCACTGACTTGGGACTTTGAAGGACTGATTATCTCTTTTGAAGCTCATAGTTTCTCAGTGAATGTTTTATTAGCCCCTTAGAACAGAACCAGGATGGTAGATAGCAGCTGGGTGGAGAGTCAGGAAGATCAGAGTCCACATGTGACCTCAGACACTCAATAGCTTTGTGACCCAGGGCAAGTCAGTTACCCTCTTTCTGCCTCAGTTTTCCTCGTCTGTAACATGGGGATAACAGTAACACTTGCCTCCCTGGGTTGCTGAGAGGATCAAATGAGATATTTGTCATGCGCTTTATAAACCTTAAAGGGTTAAATCAATGCTGACTATTACATTATTGATAATAATTATCCGTATGGATAACATACTTAGCAATAATTAAATTGAGAAAATAAATGATAATAATATTGTAATTGGTAATAACAGATAATAGAACGATTTGAGGTCATCTATTCATTTTACAGAGGGAACTGAGACCCCAAAAGGTGACTGACTTGCTCAGGCTCACACAGGTAGTGTCAAGGGCAGGATTTGAATCCAGAACCAGTGTTCTTTCCTACGTATCCCACTGTACTGTGTTACATACTGAATTTCAGGGAGGTTAAGCAATTTGCAGTAGGCATCCGAGGTTTTCATGTGCTTCTGTGTCCACATTGATGAGCCAGAGTTGAGGGGGCGGTGTACTGCAGGGGGGACTGGGGGAATGTGCAGCCTACACATTTTGTTGACCTTCCGGGGTGTGGTCTTGTCTGGTGCCCTCTTCCCACCCCTCCCTCAGGAGAAATACTTCAGTGGCTGCAGGACAGACCTTTCCAGGGAATGGCACCAGATGCCAACATGGACGAGGACTCAGATGGGGGACTGATGCTGAAGCCCAGCCTGCTTGCAGATGCGGGGGGACTGGAGCCCCACTCCAGCATCCACAGGGCCCAACGCCAGCGAAGAGCCCCCAGCCCAGCCAAACACTGTTGTAACAACGGCTGCACCAAACGAGATCTGCTGACTTTCTGCCCCTATTAGTTTCCCTGGAAAGAGAAACTGAGGCCCAGAGAGGTCCACTGACTTCTCCAAGTACTCCCAAGAAGACCAAGGGAACAGAGAGCCTGGGGTCTAGGCCGGGCTGTGTGGTGCCTCAGCCCCCCAGGGTTTGGGTTCAAGCCTGTGACCTCCAGTGGTCCCTGGGTCTCTCTGGAGCAATCAGAGGCCCAACTAGAAAGAGCCTGTAGTTTCTGGGGGAGGGAAAGAAAACCAGGCAAGGCCATTACCTCTGCTGACCCTGAGCTCCAATGCTGTAACTTCAAATGTCCTCACTTTGTCCTCTGTATTTGTCCCCAGGGGAAAAATAACCCTAAGAAACTGGCAAAGGGTAATGCTTGTGTGTGGTGTGTTGGGTCAAGGGCTGGATACCTTGGCTGGAGTCGCTCCCAGTGGGAGGCAGTGGGCGGCTGTTAGCCTCCAGAGTCCAAGGAGAAGAAGAATCTTTAAAATGGTTTTCTTCTCATCACCCCAGGTGGAGATTGCGGGAAAAGTCAATCCCTGCAACTTGCAGATAAGCAGTAACATCGGGATCATAAAAGACCATCTGGTCCAAGGTGCTTGTTTTACAGCTGGGGTAGGTGTGTCTCGGGAAAGAAGGGGGAACTCAAAATCAGGAGCTAGTCTCTAAAGCGCCAGTCTGCTGACTCCAAATTGGGTTTTCCCCTATATTCAGCTGCCTTTGTGGACTTCATGTACATGACGAAGGACTCCGTGGCCCAGAAATCCATCGCCTACCAGCTCTTGGGTGGCACAATAGAGAGAGCTATAGGGCCCATCAGGAAGACCCGAGTTATTAGCTGTGTGACCCTGGCCAAGTCACGTTTTAGTGGCTGCCTCAGTTTCCTCATCTGTAAATTGGGGATAATAACAGCACCTACCGCCCAGGGTTGTTGTGAGGATCAGATGGGATATTTGTGAAGCTCTTAGTGCTAGTGCCTGGCACACAGTAGGTGCTTAATAAATGTTGGTTTCCTTCTTGTCTGCCTGCCTTCTCCACATTGCCACACTCCCTCCCTCTCCAGTATCAACTCCCAGTTCCACCTAGAGTGAGGAAGGGGCAGAGACCAGGCGCAGAAAGGTGGGAAGAGAAACCCAGAAACCCGGAGGGGCAGGAAAGCTGGGAGTCCAGCTACTAAGCCAACCTGGTATATCTTCGATAGCCTCGGAGGCTCTTTGGAAATGGGGCCGGGGGGCACACTCAGAGACACAGGCGCAGGGCTTTCAACAATTTTTTTATTGGGGAAGGCATGGAGTAAACCAGGCCCTGACATTGTTCCACACCCTCCCAGCATCCAAGTCCCAAGAAGCTAGAGGGATTCAGTGGAAAGTGCCCTGGGCTCGAATTTAAGTCCTGGGGTTTATTGTTCAGTCATGTCTGACTCTCTGTGATCCCATGTGGGGTTTTCTTGGCAAAGACACTGGAGCAGTTTGCCATTTCCTTCTCCAGCTCATCTTACAGATGAGGAAACTGAGGCAAACGGGTTAAGTGACTTGCCCAGGGTCCTGCGGCTAGTTAAGTATCTGAGATCAGATTTGAACTCAGGTCCTCCTGAGGGCAGGTGCTGTATCCACTGGGCCACCTAGGGCCACTGCTTCCTCAATCTGGCCCCGATTTATCGCCTCTAAAATGAGGAGGTTGTAATAGATCGTAAACTCCTTGACAAGAGCAGGTGCTATCTTTAGACTCTTTATATCCCCCATGCTTGCACGGTGCCTGGTGAAAGGCAGGAGCTTGTAAATGCCTGAATAGATGGGCATCTGAGGTCGCCCCCGCCTCTGACAGTTGGAACCGCCAAATCCCTCCAGGAAATTCTTGAAACTTCCCGGTACTCTCTAGCTCCAACCTCGGATGCTTCCTGCCAGGACAATGAGGAAGTCGGTGCTCTGGCTTTACCGTGGAGAGATCACTGATTCAGAGCTGGAGGGGACCCAGGACCATCTACTCAGATCTCCCTCATTTCACAAATGAGGGGAATTTCAAACCCCGGGGAAGTTAAGCCATTTGTGCAACCTCAAGCAATAATAAGCCTCAGCAGCAGGATTTTAACCCAGGTCCCCCAATTCCGGAGGGTATGGCTTTACCACGGTCCTGTGCTGCCTCCTACACATTAGGCCACACTGTGTGGCTACAGGTCCCGTGACCTTGGCTTCCCTTGACCTCAGGTGAGTAGCTTACCATCAGAGACTGTGTGCTTCCTCGGGAATGAGAACTCTTGGTTAGAAAGGGGCTCCTCCTCCCTTCTTTGGGGCAGGCTAGGGCTCTGCATGATGCCCCAAGGAAGAGCCAGGGAACACGATGGACCCGCAGGGAAACCCGGAGGATCAAAGGGTTAAAGGCCTAGAAAAGCCTCAATACCACGTCTAGTCCAAACTCACCCGTTTTGCCGATAGGAAAACAAGCTTTGAGAAGGGAGAGACTGCCTCATCATGGCAGAGTGGAAGGAATACTGGGCTGTGAGTGACATGTCTTGGGTTTGCTCTAGGCCCTGCTAATTTACTACCTTGTGTGAGTTCAGCCTGTTTATTTGCTACCTGGAGCACCAGGTCTGGAGTCAGGAAGATCTGAGTTCAAATTTGACCTCAGACCCTTACTAGCTGTGTGACCCTGGGCAAGTCACTCGATCTCGGTCTCCCATCTGTAAAATGGGGACAACCATAGCACCCACCTCCCAGGGTCGTTGTGAAGGATAACATGAGATAATGTTTTAAAGGAGCCTGACGTATGAGAGACACTCAAGAAATGCTTGGTCTTTCCTTCATTTGACCTCCCGTGACCCGAGTTTTCTCAGGAAGGGGCTGGACTGGGCAGCTTCTGAGGTCTTTCCCACCTTTAGACCCATGATCCTGAGTCCCTGGGTCAATGGCTTCATCGGACATAAAACGAAGGAGCTGGAACAGAAAACCTTAAAGTCCCTGTTTGCCCTAAAATTCTAATCCTGACCTTAGGCTGGTCATCGTCTGACGGGTCCAAGGTCAGATCAAGCAGTCGCTGATAAAAACAAGCCTCACCGTCAGGTCTTCTCATTCCAAATTTGCTGTTACAGTGTACCCCACATTTAGGGCCAGCAGCTAATCCATCTTGACTTAAATACCCCAAGGCCCAAGTCAGAGGATCTCCTCCCAATCTGGCCCTTTCCAAGAAACTTTCCAAATTTCTTACACTTTACCCCTCTCCACTTACTCTATGGTCTTTCTTGAAAATGATCCTCTATCTCCTGTCTCCATGCATTTGCCCTGGCTGTGCCCCATGCCTGGAATGCCATCCCTCCTCACTTCTGCCTCTTAGTTCACCTGGCTTCTTTTAAGACTTTGCTCAAAACCTACCTTAGACAAGTGGCCTTTCTCAGTGTCCCCTGCCCACCCAACTCAGCTGCTAGTGCTTCCCCTTCTCATGTTCCCTTCCAGCCAGTCTGTATCTCTTGTGTGCACCCAGGGATTTCTGTCATATTCCCTATTAGACTGTGAGCTACTTGAGGGCAGGGATGGGTTTTTTCTTTCTTTGTATCCCCAACACAGCACCATGTTTAGCATTTAGTAAGTGATTAATAAATATTAATTGACCTGAAAGAGGTCGAGGGGGGGACGGAGGAGGGGGGAACGGGGGGGGGTTGGGGATTAGGGAGGGGGTGGGAAGAGCACATTCCAAGGACGGAGTCAAAATTCCTGAGGGATGCCTTGTATCCATCTCCACTCTGGACCCCTGAGCAGATCCCACAGGAAAAACATCCCCCACCCCAAATTATGAGGGAAGACAACATAGGCCCTGCAGAGCTTGCTCTATTAGTTCCCACGGTTTCCCCAGCCCCTTAGCTTTCAGAGGTAAGGCAGGGGACTGACCATGGAGACCACTCCTGATCTCGCCTGCTAGAGAGAGTCAGGGAGAAGCTACACGCAGCTTTGTTGGGGAGCCGGAGGGTACAGTGGCTAGAGCGTTGGACCTGGAGTCAGGAAGACCCGAGTTCAAACATGACCTCAGATACTTACCAGCTGTGTGATCCTAGGCAAGTCACTTAACTCTGACTCATTTTCCTCAACTATAAAATGGGGTGATAATAACAGCATTTACTTCCCAGCATTGTTGTGAAGATCAAGCGAGATAATTTCTGTAACTGGCTTGGTACAATGCCCGGCACGCAGGAGATAAATGCTTGTTTCCCTCCTTCCTTCCTTCCTTCCTGTTAGGGGGCAGAGCATGGAGAAAACCCACTTCCCTCCTTCCAGCAGACAATCTTAGCCTCTACTGCTCTCCCTCAAACTGTGACCCCGCACCCTGCTCCCAGCTCTCATCTCAGCTCATCGTCACAAGGCAGAGCAGAGACTCTTCTGCCCAGTTGGCTGGTTGAGAAAACGAGGTAGGGTATAGGGAAAGGACTCACCCAGGGTCATTCTAGTTAAGGGTACCAACCACAGAGACTCACTGTTCCCTCTCTCCCCCCAGTGAAAACCCACCTTTCTATAGCTTACAAAACGTGTTCCCCACAACAGCCCTGTGAGGTAGGTAGCATTCGGTGCTCTTCCCGGGTTTACAAAGGAAAAAGCGGAGGTTCCGATCAGGCTAAGGTCGCAAAGTTGACTTTGAAGTTATCTGTCCTGGCTTTTGTTCTGAGTATCACGTGCTGCGTCAGTCTCTTCAGGGGGCTCTCACCCAGTGTGACCCCCGGGTCCTCCGGACCAGCCCTCAGTTCCTTGGGGTGTATAATACTGACTTGCTACATTCCAGACCTGGATTCTTGAGGGCATCCCACATTAGTAGCATCTCGTAGGGCAAGAAACGATGGACCAGAAGCAGGTCCTGGTAGAAGCAGGGGTCAAAGGACCCTATGCGGGGTGACGGTGAACGGACACCAACCACCTTAATCCCCATATGCCTGGCTGGTGCCAGCCCTTCACGCTTCAGGCACATGCCCAGATAAACATCGTCAATCGGGAAGAGGGGTATCATGTGGGAAGCACGCCGGATGGCTCGAATCGTGAATCGAGACATCAGGATCCCCCCACCTCCACAATAGGGGGGGTACTTTTCTTCCTTTGTCACCAACTCTGACACAAAGTACTTGCTCCATGGCAAGCGGATGGGTCCCACATTACTGATGACGTGGCCTACAAACAGGTGCTTGTCTGCTTTGTTACCCTGTAGATACGTCACCATGTTGTCTGTGTGGGAGAAGATATCATCATCACCATTGAAGACGAAGGGAGCATCGGGGCACTGGGCAGCCTGCCACTCCAGAAACAGCACCTGCCATAGGAAGGAGAGTAAGAGGTAGAATGCTGAGCATTTCTGTGGGCACAGCACTCACTTAGTTATAGTCTTAGAGGCTCTCCATGGTCTATCCCTAACCTTGTTGGTTCCTAATATCAGCCTTCTGAGTGAGGCAGGGGAAGGATTTTCTCTCCATTTTACCAGGAGGGAAACTGAGGTCTGGAGAGGACTAACAGAATCCTATCTAGGAATCTGAGTATTTCGAAGCTCAGAGGGACCTTTCAGATCATCTAGTCTAGTATTTCCCAAACTTATTTGGTATTAGAACATCTTGGTGCTTGAAATAGCCTGATGGAACCATCCACGCTAACCTAGAGAATGAGAGTCTAGGAGCTTGATCCCTCTAATAAAGTTGGGGACTCATGCTGGAGAAATACAGAAATTAAACTGAGCTTGATACAGAAAACTGTAATAAGTATTTTTGAGTCATTTTCTCATCTATAGCATGGTATAATAGACATTGGATCTGGAGGTAGAAAACCTGGGCTCAGATCCTTTCACACATGCTGACTAGCTAGGGTAAGTCACTTAATTTCTCAGGGCCTCAGTTTTCTAGTCTATAAAATGGGAATAAAAATCCTCACCTGAGGTTTAAAGTGTTGTAGAATTATGAGTTACTATTACTAAATGGTCTCTAATTGAACGTAGAATGTCAGAGATGGGAGGATAATAGATCAAGCCCCTGTTACTTGCCAGGTGCTGTGCTTGGCATTGGGGACAAAAGACAGAGGTAAGAGTCCCTACCCTAAAGGACCTTACATTCCAATGGGGAGGGGGAGGAAGATAAGGATGTTCACAGCTAAGTAAATATAGGATAAATGAAAAATAAATACAAAGTGATAGGGCAGGGGAGGGAGGAGACCTCTTGAAGAAGGTGGTACTTGAAATGAAATTTGATTGTCCTGAGGTCCCTCCCAACTGATGTCCTGCACCTGCAACTCTGGTATCTTACATCCTAAGATCCTTCAAGCTCTAACACCTGGGCTCAAGGGTCCCTGTTGGCTTTGACACCCTATGACCTTATGATTCTGTGAATTTGCTGTTTGACATTTTAGAAAGGTCTCTCTAGCATCAAGACTCACCCAGCCCCTAGTCACTAGGGCTCAGTGACCAGCTAATGTGAGAAACGAAACACTGCTCTGGTTCACTACTCTCATTTGAGAGGGGATATCAATGACCAGAGGGACCGTGACTTGCCCAAGGTCACACAGCAAATTGGAGACAAGCAGATTCAGGACTGAAGCCCAGGGTTCTCCCCCTCCTTCACCACACTGTCAAGAGGAAGAGATTGCTGCTAACAATAGAGAAAACTGATACTAATTGGGGATGTTGGGGAGGAGATGGAGAGAGAGAGACCTCGGGCCACAGGATGGTCCAGGTGGTAGAGTCTGAGATTGGAAAGGAGTGAGGTACCTGTCATCTCCCACCCCTGGGTCTGTCACTTACCTGCTTCAGGGTCAGATTGAAGAAAGTGTCATGGAAATCCCACTGGAGAATATCACCATGGGCCTGGGCCTCCATGGCCAGGAGCCGGTTCACTTTTCGAGCTTCCAGGACATTAGGTTCAGTGCCTACCAAGAAGAGCCGGCGGATGGCTAATCCTTTGACCTCTCGCTCCTGCCCCCATGTCCGACGAATGAGATCCCGCCTCTCATAGTTCTTAGGCGATGACTTGATGGCCAGGAAGAGGAAGACATGGCCCAAGCCCCCAGGGGACGCTGTACACTTATTTGGTGGGGCATTCTGAAGAATTGGGAAATCCCGGCAATGTTTGTAAAGGAGGAAGTTCTGGATGTGACTGGGCTGGGCTGAGAAGCCAGCCATGTTGGCTACAGAGGCATTGGCAAAGCAGGGTACCAGAGGACGTTCAGACGGGGCTGAGGGTTGGAGCTCTAGGACACTTTGCTGTTGTTGGGGCTCTGGAACCATTTGGTACAGGAGCTCAGAGGTCCCCAAGTCTTGCCAATGGGTCCCATAGGAGAGTTCCAAGGAATGGTCATGGAAGAGGAGAAGTAAGACCCCAACAGCTAAGGCCAGGAGGATCAATGCCTGCGTGCATCTTTTCTTCGGCCGTCGCATTGTTTCCTGGGATACAAGAGAGAAGGAGGGCAGGCCCAGTAAGAGAAAACCTTGGGCTTGGGGGAGGAATGTGTGCCCTGAACTTATATGTGGCCTTGGGCAAGTCACTTCTCTCCAGGCCTTGGTTTCTGCATCTGTAAAATGAAGAGGCAGAATAAATGATCTGTTCATTTCAAATTCAACATCCTGCATCTCAACTCTGACATTTTGGGTTCTAAAGGCCCTCCCAGCTGTGACATCCTGGGTTCTAAGGGCTCTCCCAGTTCTGACATCCTGTGTTCTAAGGGCCCTCCTAGCTCTGACATCCTGTGTTCTAAGGACCTTCCCAGCTCTGAGGTTCTAAAGGCACTCCTGAACCTGGTGTTCTGTGCCCTGAAGTCCTTCCCAGTTCTCATATTCTATGGTTTAAGGGTTATCTCAAGCTCTATTAACTTGAAATTAGGGGTAAATTAATGTTAAAAGGTAGCAATAAAAATTTATTAAAAAAAATAAATCCAGAAATTGAAATTCACCTCCCTGTAACTTTCCACCATTGCCTCTAGCTCTGTTCTCTTGGGTCAAAGAGCACAAGTCAGCTACCTCTGTCCTTTGATGGCCCTTTAGATATGTATGGTTTGTTGTTTTTTTTTTAATCCATTTTAATTTTATTTTCCAATCCAAATTCTCTCTCCCCCGCCCCACACATGCCTTCCATACTCATTGAGAAGGCAAGAAAAACAAAACCCATTATAAATACGTAGTCATGTAAAACAAATCCCCACATTAACCATTTCTAAAAATAAGAAAGAAAGAGAAAGGAGAGGAGGGAGAGAGAAAGAAAGGAAAGGGAGAAAGGAAGAAAGAGAAAGAGAGGAAGAAAGGAAGAGAGAAAGGAAAGCAGAGTGAGGAGGAAGGAAGGAAGGGAGGGAGGAAGAAGGAAGGAAGAGAGGGAAGGAAGAGAGGGAGGGAGGGAAGGAAGGAAAGAAGGAAGGAAGGCAGGCTTCAGTCTGCAGAGTCCACGTCAGCTCCGTGTTTGGAGGGTGCTGCGTGCTTCAGCCTGGGTCCTTTGGAATCATGGTGGGTCATTGTGTCGATTAGAGGTCCTAAGTCTTTCAAAGTTGATTATCTTTCTCTATAATTTTATAAGTAATTATAATTATTTATAATATTGCTGCTATTCTTTAAACTGTTCTTCCGGTTCTCTTTAGAAATCTGAAAACATCTGGGCTTGGAGTCAGCTGATCTGAGATGGAATTACCAGGTTGGTCACTTACTTTATGACCTACCATGGACAAGTCTCTATTCTCTGACCCTCAGGTCCTCCATCCTTAAAATAATGGTGCTAGGGGCAGTTAGGTAGCGCAGGGAGTAGAGCACCAGCCCTGGAGTCAGGAGGACCTGAGTTCAAATTTGGCCTCAGACACTTGACACACTTACTAGCTGTATGACCTTGGGCAAGTCACTTAACCCTGATTGCCCTTCCCCCCCAAAAAAAATAAAAATAAGGTGCTAGAACAGTAGTCCTATGATCCTATGATCTCCCACCCACCCCCCAGCCCTCTCTTCTCCCAGAATAAACATTCTCGGTTCCTTCCACCGAGTCTCCTACCACAAAGCTGGCCTTCAGCCTTCTCACCCCCTCTCTACTCTTCTCTGATCTTGCTCACTTTTGCAGTTGTTCCTCTGGAAATACAGCCCCTATATTAGACAGTATTTTTCAGGTATTCCTGCCCAGGGTAGAAACCAGCAGGATAGCTTTTTTCCCTCATTCGGGAAGCTATATTTCTCTTAACTCAGCCTAAAGTTACATTAGCTTTATGGGATCAGGAGTGAGGGCTACCTGTCAGCTCAGGTAACGTTGTGGCCAGTACTCCATATGCTCTTTATCACATGAATTTCTGGTTTCCTTAGGTAGCCTCCATTTGTACTTGTGCGCCCGGATTTTCGAACACAAGTACTCACTCTCAAAGGAAATGCTGGTTCCCCAAAATCTTCTGAGGTAGTTGTGCCCCATGCCTCTGGAGGAGGCTCAGGGAAGGTTGCCATAGGAAGAGGTAATAAAAACACACCCTCTGGGAAGGAAGCAACACCCCCATATACACTCCATCCCCCATCCCTGCCATCAAATGTCAGCCCCCTGTAGCAAAGGTCCATTCCTCCCCTGCTAGTTATAGCTCTGGGGTTACCCAGAACCCCCACTGCGATTCCACTCCTCCGCCCTCTCCTGCCCCTCCCCCGCCTCGCCCTGTGAACATTCAACCTTTGCACAGTCTTATCCTCACTTGTATGGTTCACTGCTTCATGTCCCTTTGTAGGGACACAAAGCAGATCTTTTCCCCATTCTATCTACCACACCCATCCAGCCCACAATTAAGGCTTCTTAACTTGACTAAATGGTTCAAGTCACTCTCCACCTGAGGAGCGGAAGGCTCAGAGATGTCATTTTCCCTGGGGTCAGACTCTGGGTGACCCAATTTGGAGTTTTCTTGGTAAAGATACTAGAATGGCTTGCCATTTCCTTCTCTAGCTCATTTTGACAGATGAACTTGGTTCTTCCTGATTCCAGGCCCTGCTGTCTATCCACTGTATCACCTAGCTGTCCGAGCTGGACTAGTAAATGCCTAGAGGCAGGTTCTGAATCCGGATCTTGACTTCAAGTTGAACAACTGTCTCCACCCTGTTATGCTGCCTGTCTAGTATAGAAGAAAATGTCAGAGCTAGTAGGCATCTCAGAGCTCACTAAATCCAACCTCAACCCAGGGCATACCGTGGATCCTAGGGATCATGACTAAACGAACTTTGAGGTGCCTACGCGCTCTGACACGCTCTGTTTTCTGCTAGCTCTGATAGCCTGTGGTTTGTTCTCCACGGAGGTCAAAGCTCAGAATGAGTTGAGAACCGAGGGAAGTGCTGAAGCCTGCTTTGGTTGTTGTTCAATTGTTCCAGTCCTGTCAACCCCATTTGGGGTTTTCTTGGCCAAGATACTGGAGTAGTGGTTTGCCATTTCCTTCTCCAGCTCATTTTTTTTTACAAATGAAGAAACTGAGGCAAACAGGGTTAAGTGATTTGCCCAGGGTCACACAGCTACCAAATGTCTAAGGCTGGATTTGAACTCAGGTCTTCCAAACCCCAGGCCTGGTGTTCTATCCACTGCACCACCTAGTAGAGTACCCCTTTCTGCAGTACACAGGAAGCTGTTACTTTTCTTTGATATTTTCTACAACATAGTTAAAGACCGAGTCAAATCAACAAGTCAATAAGCAGTGTTGCTCTTCTCAGTGCAGGATACTTGCTAAGCCCTGGGGCTACAAAGAAAGACAAAAGACAGTCCTTGCCCTCAAAGAGCAACTAGTCTAATGGAGGAGAGGATGTGCAAATAAGATATAGATCTGATGAACTGGAGATAATCTGCCCTCGGAAGGTAATCTCTTGTGGTCCTGGTAAATGTCGGGCCACCGGATGGCTCTGGAGGAGAAAGTGAGGCTGGTGACCTTGCACAGCCCTCCCTCACTCCATTCAAAGTCAACTGCAAGTCATCAATTCCCTTAAGTCATGGTCCTCTTTGAGAACAAAGGACAAACACAACCACTACAACTAGTGCTGAACGGGTTTGGAAAGGATTCTTGTCCTTGAGCCTTCAAGGAAGCCAGGTTATCTCCATTCCAGGGACAATGAAGTGCTGCTTCAAAAAACCAAACCCCAAACAGAGGAGACTGGACGGAAGGAAGGGGAGAGCGAGGAAGAGTCTGAAGGGTAGAAAAATGATCTCAACAAGAGGGGGAGTGGGAGAAATTATATACTCTCAGCCACTTGTCCTCCAAGGCATAAAATAGACTGACAAGTGTTATTAGATGAGAGATTATCCAGAACAGGTCAGAGGAAGAGGAAGAGTCAGACAGGCTGGTGACACCCTTGTGAGTGATAGCACAAGGGAACAAACTGTCAACCAGCTGAAAACAGAGAGGTCTGTTTTCTTCCTGGGATGGGCACCCCAGACATGACAGAACCTCCCAAGGCTTGTGAAAATTACTACCCCATTCTGTTTCTTCTTTCTCATGATACATTCCATTGGTCATAATTCTTCTCTACAACTTGACTAGTGTATAAATTAATTTAATGTGAAGTTATATGTCATAGTTATATGAGATTCCATGCCGTCTTGGGGAGGGAGGGGAGAAAATCTGGAACTCAAAATTATGTAGAACCATATGTTGTAAACTAAAAAGAAAAAAAAAGAAAATTACTACCCCATTCATTTCATTCATTATCATTCTTCTTTACAACCTGATTATCAGGAAAATAAGTTTAATGTGAAGGCATATGTAGAACCTATGTCAGATTCCATGCCATCTTGGGGAAGAGAGGGAGGGAGAGAAAAATCTGGAACTCAAAAACTGGTGGAACTGAGTGTTGTAAACTGAAAAAAAAAAATGAATTAATAAAAAAATTACCACAAAAAGGAGTCCTCTAGGCATAATTCCCAAGGATTAAAATCTTCTAGGGCAATAGTGGGAAACCTGCGGCCATGAGGCCACGTGTAGCCTTTTAGATCCTTAAGTGCGGCCTTTTGATTGAATCCAAATTATGTTCTGTAAAATTTGGATTCAGTCAAAAGGCCACACTTAGGGATTTAGAAGGCCATACATGGCCTCAAGGCCACAGGTTCCCCACCCTTGTTCTAGGGGAAGTCAACCCAAGAGAAGTAGGACACTGCCAAGAATAGAATACAGAAGACTCAAAAGGGGGAAAATTCTAGCAAAGAGGAAGAATAGGAATTATCTGGAGAGACCAATGTGGATACATGGGGAGCTCACTACCCGACTTTGATTTTTAAAAGATGTGTATAGAAGATGGATGCAAGGGCAGCTAACCTCTGCTTCCTCTCCTCTCACTCCTCCATCCTTTACAAACTGACTACTGACTCTTTTTCCCCGAGTTCAACTCTGGCCTCAGACACTTCCTAGCTGTGTGACCCTGGGCAAGACACTTCACCCTGTTTGCCTCAGTTTCCTCATCTGTAAAATGAACTGGAGAAGGAAATGGCAAACCACTCCAGAATCTTGGCCAAGAAAACCCCAAATAGGGTTTGATGTTGTTGACCACTAACATACATAAAGTGCTTTACAAACCTTGGAGCACTATTTAAATGCTGGTTATTAGGATTGTGCTTGTTATTATTAGTCCTATATACCTTTTCCTTTCTAGGTTTTCATGATACCTTGCCAGAATATCACCCAAATCTCTCTTCTTAATGGTGGGTGTGACCTAAAACTCCATTTTTCTTCAGGCTCTCTACTCTTTGCCATGGTGATCTTCCTAGCTCCCACAGATATTCCAATCCAGTCCCAATCTGTCTCCTGTACTCCAGTTCCCCACATCACCATCATCTTATTAAATAATTTCAACCAACTGTCCCATAGACATCTTAAGTTGAAGGGTCCAAACGTGAACACATTCTTTCCCCCTGTGCTAGGAGTGGCATCTGTTTTAGGTAGGCTGGACTGGTCCTGTAAGGGGGCGTGGGGGCCACTTGGCTTCCTTTCCACCAGAGGCATAAAGTCCAACCTATGAAGAGCTGGCGTGGAAGGTTTTACCAGCATTCCTTCCAGATTAAGTGTAGTTAGTTGCCATGGAGAATGCAAAGACGGAAGGGAATTAGTATCTTTTAAACCTTGAGAATTTTATCTTTTTACCCCCTGTCACCAGTAAAGTTTTTATTGCATTTTATGGTCCAGAAGTGCCTTATTATATTCTAAACCTGGTCCAGAATATTTGGCACAGTTGACAGGGCTGCTCGCAATGGCTTCATGTTAAATTCATATTTTTTTATATGGGAGGGGGGTGAATGGAGAGGAGGAGGTTGTGGGACAAATAGTCTCAGATGATTTGCTGGCCAGATATAGCAGTGTGGCATCCTGTGACCACAGTGCTTTCCGAGGCATGCTGGGAACCTTTTCAGTGGGATAACGATGAGCTCCATTCTTCTTGCAAGATTAGTGCAAAAGGTGTTTAAAGAATTTGAAAGGGAAAACGAAAACAGAAAAATCAAGAAAAACCAACCAAAGGAAAATGAAGATAAATTGTCCTTGTATATTAAGCAATTAGAGTCAGAGGCAAAACATGTTTTAATCTTTTCAAACTATGCCTTGAAGGTGAGGGGTGGGTGAGGGTGGGGGCTATAGTATAGACAATAGATCTGGTAATAAAATCATTGAAAAGAGCAGTGATAATTGGGAATAATAGACTACAGGTGGGAACTATGAGCTCTGACTCGGAAGTTTCTCTGGAAGAGATTATAAAATCTCCAAAGATTAGAGTGAAAAGGAGTGGAAGTGGTCAGTTTAGAGGTGTGAGCTAGGGATAGCCCTCTGTCCCTTTCCAGGTAGATAAAATGGTGAATTCTGCATTCGGAGCCTCACAGAGATGAATTCTCTATACAGCCAACTCCCTGATGGAGGATAGAGAGTTAGGAGGTGAAATTTTTAAGAGAGGGATTTGGTGAACTGGATTTATACCTTCTTCCCAATAATCTCCCTCTACCTCTCTCCGTCTCTCCCTCTCTCTCTCTCTCAAACACACACACACATACACGCACACACACACTCCCCTCCGCCACACACTCCTACTTCAAGTGCAATGATATCCTGTCTTTTAGGGAGCCCCATCTAAATTGTGTGGCCCGTTCCCAATAAACCATGATCCATCAAGATCGATCAGTGAAATTTAAGCTGGAGAAGGCAGGATGCCTGCCTGCCAAGGTTAAGGACACTCTTTCCCATAAGGAGGTTTAGGTATACCTTTTGAATCATAGGGTCAACAAGATGACCGATGTTAGTAAAGTTCTATCTGGATATCTGGGACAGACACAGTATGGATTCTCCTCCTCCAACAAAATTGAAGACATCTCTGAAAACCTCTGCTTTTTCTGGTGACTTGGACCACATCTGATCATTTCTCCACTCTACCTAGTCATTCAGACTCACTCAAGTCTTTGCATTTAGATCTGAGAATCTATCAGAATGAGTCACCCTAGGGTAAGGACCAAGGCTCAGTTTATTTTAAAGTGAAGGCCCACAGGGGACCATGTCTGAGTCATTCTGGCTTGGGAAGGGGTGGTTAGATCTTAGCAGCTATGTCACTGTTATACAAGGGGACTCTCAACATGTCCACAGGTTTATCCCAGTTTCTACTAGTGTTTGGGGGTCAAGGCCTCAGAGGGAAAGAACATCCTTGCTCATATGGAGCTGGGTAGAAGACCTGCTGTTTGTGTCTCAGTTGGGATAGGTATGGCTAATGGGGGCAACTATATTGTGGACATGGGTATTAAGACTTGTGTCTAATGGGCATTTACAATAGTCTCTATGCCTTCTCTTATAAGTTGGGCTAAACATATGCCCTGGGAGTTGCCTAAACCATTTGGTGTAGTTAAATATTAAATAACATTAGGTGAGGGGTGTGTGTGTGTATGAAAGATACTTCTGTACCAGTAATAGACATAAAGAAAGCTAAATTCCTTTCCTATCTATCATTGTCCTTCCTTGTGTGGCCAATGAAGAGGGTAGACTAGAGATTGACTGGAGATTGTTGAGAGCTGAATAAAGTTTTTTTGCCAAGTGTGTCAGCTCTTGACCTTGTTAGGTTGGGGGACCAGGAAGTCCTGGTCTTGGGCCAGTAGTAAGGGGTTAGTGATTCTCCCATTGCCTTTTCCATCCCTATGGCCAATTAAGAAAAATTTCCTTTTACCTGGGAAGGAGCTTAGTACCCCATTACTACTTTTCTTCAAGGTTCTTTGAATTTGCCCTCATACTGCCAGTTTGATTGGTAGAGATCTGAAGAAGGCCACCCTTTCAGAGGGTACTGGTACCCACTTTTATACTAAAGATGTAATGTTGACTGGGCTAGATGAGGCCACAGAAGTTGTCCAACAGATTGTGGCTCTTATGAAGGACAAGGGTAGAAGATCAATCCAAAGAAAAATTTAGGGGAATAAACTGAATAAGGAGAACTCAGATGATTACACAGAGAAAACCCCCAAAGCTTGCTAACACTCACAAACTTAGAGGGAAACTCAGAGGTTTGTTGGACTCTTTGGGCGGTTCCTTGGATCCAATCTTCAGGAAGATTTACATGACCAGGTTGGATAACATTTGGACATAATCCCAGCTAACCCTCTCTGGTCCTTCCTTATTCCACTCTCCGGGGAGTTTCTTGGGCTTTGGTACATATAATCTGGGGAAGTGGTCCAGGCCCTCCTCTCTTCCCCTTAGGATGGTTTGGACAACTTCTTCGCAACAAAAGTCTGAGGGGGATGAAGGCATGGAATAATTAGGAGGTGCTTTGCTTTTTAATGCTATGAGGAAGGTAAATATCTTTTTTTTTTAATCACCATGGCAAAAGGGAATCTTTCAGCTGACTAGGCAATAATCTTGAGTTCCTAAATAGATGTGAGAGGGAGTTTGCATTCAACCCCTACAGAGAAAGTGTATCTTAGCAGCAAAGGCCTCTAAAAGACCAAACTAGCCAATAACAGCTAGTATTTATATAATGCTTTAAGATTTTTCAAATGGTTTTACAAATGTTAATTCATTTGATGCTCAAAACAACCCTGTGAGGTAAGAGCTATTATTATCCCCATTTTATGAAGGGGGACAACGAGACACAGAAAGGTGAAGTGATTTACCCCAGGGTCACACAGCTAGGAAGTATCTGTGGCAAGATTTGAACTCAGCTCTTCACGATTTCAATTTCTATGATCTCTCCATTGCACCGCCTAGCTGCCTGGTGGTATCATCTCATCCCTGCTCAGGCTCCTGGGTAGGGGGGGGGGGAGAAGCTTTGGTCTGGTGGGTCAGGGAACGGTGAATGAGTGGTCGTCTCTGTGATGCGTTCTGTTCAAGGGATTAATGACCTCCTAGGTATACACTTTTGTACAGATGTGCCAGATCTATAGTGGGGATGAGCCACAGTAGTGAATTATTTTATTTCTTTTTGAAATTTATTCCCTATCCTATGAAAAGCTTTGGTTATAAGCATATGGAAAGTAGAAACATTTCAAAAGAGACTGGTAATTTTTTTTAACACATTACTGCAAAATGCATGGTGGCTACCTACAGCAAAGGAATAGATGAAGGAGGAAGTGAAAGAGGAAAATGGCGAAAATTAAGTTATCCATCTTCACCATGTGGTTAAGGGTGTGGTACCATCACAATCTGGAAAATCCACACCCCTTCCTACCAGAGAAGAAGTCTGGGTTTTTTCTTTTTCTTTAATGGGGTATTTACAATACCTTATTTTAAAATTTGGGTTAAGTATTTTGTCATAGTTTATATTATACAATACTAACATATATTTTATGGATTTCTGAGCTTCTAAACTTTTTCTGTGTCATCTGCTGGCCTTCACATGTTGTCCGCAGCTTCCACAAAACTCCCCTCCACCCAATTCCCATTTAATTTCTTACGCCGTGATATATTGAAACCATGATGGGGAAAATCACGATGTGGAAAATCACGATATGGAAGGGATAATGGTACAACGGTATTGTGCAGAAGCTGAGATAATAACAGTTAGCGATGATTTAGTGCTTTCAGACCTGCAAAGTGCCTTACATATATTATCTGATTTCATCCTTATAAAGGATACCTAGAAGGTAACTGCTACGATTATCTCCATTTTACAGATAAAGAAACTGAGGTTGAGAGGTAAGTGACTCAGGATTGCACAGCTAAAGTAAGTATCTGGGGTAGGATTCAAACTCATGCCTTCCTGGCTCTAAGTATTATAGTATATTCTATCATACTACAGTCATTAAAATCTAACCTTTTTCCCCCACCCCCAATTTTTTTTTCAAAATAACTCAGAAAGTAAGTGACCATGGCTAGGACTTCTATACCTAACTCAAATACTGCAGATGCACACAGATCACCTCTCCGTCTAATTGTACAGTGATATGTAGGGTGTATGCTTTTCTTCTAAAGAAGGAGCATGTGGAATTAGAGGAACAACAGGGGTTCTTAATTATTTTTTGTGACCTGGAGCCCTTTGGCAGTCAGTCTGGTGAAGTCTATAGGCCCCTTCTCAGAATCGTATCTTTAAATTCATAAAATAAAATACATAGGATTACCAAGGAAACCAATTACATTGAAATAGTTAGCAAAATGATAATAATAAAACCAAAACGAAGTTCATGGAACCCAGATTAAGAACCCTTATTTAGCGTATACTAAAGTTGGGGCAGCTTGGTGGTTCAGTGGATAGTGTTGGGTTGAAAGTCAGGAAGGCTCATCTTCCCAAGTTCGAATGTGGCCTCAGATGGTGTGTGACCCTGGGCAAGTCACTTAACCCTGTTTGCCTCAGTTTCCTCATCTGTCAAACAAGCATGGCAAACCACTCCAGTGCGTTGCCAGGAAAACCCCAATTGGAGTCACAAAGAGTCAGAGACGATGGAAAGTCAACTCACAACAACAAAAGTTGGAAATCTAAAAAAAATCTTAGCATAGGGTACCTATTAAAAATAGCTGGTTTGGGGCAGCTAGGTGTAGGTGGCACAGTGAGTAGAGCACCGGCCCTGGAGTCAGGAGGACCTGAGTTCAAATCTGGCTCAAGACACTTGACACACTTACCAGCTATGTGACCTTGGGTAAGTCACTTGACCCCAATTGCCCTGCCCCCCCCCCAAAAAACAAAAAAACAACTGGTTCCTCACTTAAGTCACTTATTCTATTAATTTTACAAAATTTGATCTTCAAGTTAACATTGCATCATGGTACAAAGTAAACGTAGCACTCTTCTCTCTCTCCTCATCTTCACTGTCAGCACTGATTAAGCAAAGGTGTTGAATTTGCCCTCAGAGTCCTGAATCACCTCAGAAATGGGATTTTTGTCAGTGCAGGGAACGTATGCGGGCTGAATTCATCCAAGACAGGTTTTTCTTGAACCTATTTTGGAACTAAAGAATATTGTGAGCCATCTGCGCTGTGCACCTAATATTCTTCATGCTGCTCTTGGCCATCTTGGTTATCAATACATCAGCCAACCTACTGCTACCTTCCTTCCCCTCTTTGTACGACTTGTACTTTTACTGACGGCATTAAAGACGGTTCTTCCTCCGGTGCTATTCTAGAATTCCCTTGTCCATGCAAAGCCTATCTAGGACTATTTTGTTCTGTTTTCTGAGTGAACCATATTAGGATTGTTTAATGATTATTTTAGTGGCAGAAAGTACCCTAGAAAATTGGGGGACCTTGGCACCAAGGCATAGGATGTGGTAGGAGTGGTGCCTGTTTTATGTCGATTGGGTTGGTCCTTTAAAGAGGGCAGAGAGGCTGTTCGAGGAGTTGGCATAGAAGTTTTACTAGAGTCTTCTAACAGGCTAAGGAGACTTGGCATGAGGTTTTACTACTGCCCTTCCTGCCCTTCAGGGAATCTCTTCCTGACTTAGTTGCCACAGTAAATGCGGAGGGTTAGGGGAGTAGCTGTTGCGTTATATGAATTAGTATCTTGTTAACTTTAGGAGTTATAGCCTTTCAATCTTTTCTCACTAGTAAAGTTTTTAAAACTGTATTTTATGATCCATAAGTCATTCTAACCATGACCCTGAATCACTGGACTGGTTTGAATGAAGTCCAGCCCAGAATACCCCTTCTACCCACCCCTCTTCCATTCTGTTGAGGGCACGATCCTCCTCCTAAATGGCCAAGTTCACAACCTCAGCGTAATCTTCGACTCCATGCTCTTCCTCTCCCCACACGTGCAGTCACCAAATCTTGTCATATTTCTGCCCTTGGCTTCTCTCATACATATCCCCTTCTCACTATTCCCTTGGCCATTACCCTGGTTCAGACCCTTGTCATTTATTAACAGGATGACAACAAGAGCTTACTCATCGTTGTCCCTGACACAAGTCTCTCACCACTCCAGTCCATCCCCTGCCACAGTGATTCTCCTAAAGCACCTACTGTGTGCCTGGCATGGTACTAAGCTCTGGGAATACAAAGAAAGGCAAAAAAACAGTCACGGCCCTCAAGGAACCTCCAGTCTAATTGGAAAGACAACATGCAATCAGCAATAAACAAGATATATACACATATATGGAGCATATCACATATAATATGCATATATACATATATACACACAAAGTATATGTATGTATGTATAAACTATATATGAGACAAATATATATTTCATACAGGACAAATATATACATGTCATATTTGGCGCATATATGACAAATATGTTAGATATGACACATATACACTATATGTCAAATATATGTGCTATATATGACAAATAGATATACACTGAAAATATCAAAGTTAATATTACTTCTGACCTCTCCTGTATTTGTTCTATAATGTAACTGATATGATCCTGTATTAATTTTAAAATTGGGTCCTCATCTACCTGGTTACATCCTTGAATTGAGTTCAGGAATCCATGTTCCCTCTGAGTTAGCTTAAAGTTATAATTAATGGGAAAAACTGTTAATGCCTTCAGCTTCTGGGAAAATGCCAAAACATCTGGTGTTATCTTTAAGTCTTGAAGCTAGCTCTAAGAGATAAATTGTCCCTGAACCATCAAAGAAAGCCTTATCACTCTAATAAACCTTTCCAGGAGCCTGGAAATCCTTAACTAGGGTCCATTAACAAGGTCTGCAATATGCAGATGGGTCCCATAAATCAATCAAGCATTCCTCTGTGACAGAAAGGGTGATTACTAGTCCTAGGCACTCTCCCCCTTGTTCTCCAGCCCCCAACACATCCCCTGCTTTTCTGCCCATGCCTGTGCCCATGCACAGGATTATAGACGACATTATCCTTATCCTTCAAGGCCTGATGTAAACCTAATCTCCTCCAGCAAGACTTTGGCCTGGGATAGAGAAAGGTGGATTTGCAATCAGGTTCAAATCCTTCTAGACACTTCCTAGCTGTGTGTGTTAGTTACTTCTGTTCTCTGGGACTCAGTTCCCTCATCTGTGAAATGAAGCGGTTGGACTCAATGACCTCTAAGGTCCTTACTAGCTCTAAATGTATGATCTTATGGTCCTTTCCTGAGCCTCTCCACTGTGTCCTCTTCGCTCCCACATTCTTGTGTCAGCCTAGTTCCTGGAGCAGGGGAGTATCCCTTTATTCTCAGCTTATCCCTGTCCCATCTCTCTGCTAGTCTGCAAACCCTGTCAGGATCTGGCTTTTACTTATCTCTCTTCTTTCCTCACCCAGCCTAGAACCCTACGAACAGCAAAGGGTAGATAAGATTTTGAATTGAAATCAATTTGCCTTAAACGGAAGAAGATATTTAAATCTCATAAACTGGTGAATGCATGAATGGGGAGGAAGGGAATATATAAGTATAAAAAATAAATAATAATATAAAATAAAATAATAATATTAATAAATTAATAAATAATATTTTTTAAAAGCCAGAGGTAAATGTAGGGGAAGGAGAAGGTCAAAATCCCTATTGCTTTCTGGACTTAGGGGTCTAGGTTGTAGGGGTCTAGATTGTATCCTTCCCAAGGCCCCTTCTCCAGGAGGAAAGAACAGCAGGGCAGCAGAGAAAGACAGCCTGGCTATTTACTCTTTCTCTTCCCCCACCCCTCCAACTCCTGGAGGAAGAGAACCATGTTTCACCCTTTATTATATATTATATCTATATTCCACGTTATATATGAAACCCTGGGAGGTTGCTGGGAGATCTTCAACAATCTGGATAGAATGGGTCGGTGAGAGATGAGGAAGCAGGGCTGGGAAGAATGCTAAGATCCTAGAGAGGGTTGGAGAGACCACTCTGCAGGAGGCTGATTCGAGCCACCTGAGGTCGGATGCCTACAGGACTGAGTGAATCAGAAGACCTTGCAACCATCATCCAATCTTCCCCAGATCAGAATTCTGGCCAAAGCTTCCCCACCAAATCTTCTAGCCTTTTCTTGAAGATTTCCAGGGGAAACCACAGCCTTTGAGGGAGCCCCTTCTACTCTGGGATAGCCCTCTTTGCTAGGAAGATTCTTCCTGACCTCAAGCTTCAATTTGCCCTATTCCAATTTTTCATCCAACACTTTCTTTCTGTGAAAGGCACATCCATCCTTCCAGATACCCAGGTTTACAACCTCAGCTCTCTACTCTCTTACCCATCACGTTCAAGCAATTGCCAAGTCTGGTTGATTCCCTCATGCACCTTGTGTATACGTTACAACCATTCTCTTTTCTCTTTGTACACAATCACTGCCTTCATCCCCTTTCTCCTGGACTACAGCAATAGCTTCCCAACTGGCCTTCTTACCCTGGGTCTGTCCTCACTCTGATTCATCCTGAACACAGCTTTTGAAATGATATTCCACTTATTTTCCCTTTTATTTTTTATTACATTAATACATATTTATGGAATAAAACAAGCAATTCCATAACATAGTACAATGAAAAAATGGTTATATATGAAACTTCAAATCTACTATATACAACATTCCTTTTGAATATACAAAATTATCATGTAAATTTCTCTTTATATCTCCCTTTTTTCTACCTCCCCCCACCCCACCCTAGAGATGGCTACCATTAGACACAAATAGGTGTGTGTATATGTATGTGTATACACACACATATATGTAAAATTATTCTATACATATTTCTATTTATCAGTTCTTTTTCTGGATGCAGATAGTGTCTTTCTTCATATGTCCTTTATAGTTACCTTTATAGCTTGCACTTTTATATATAGTACCTTTATAGTTAATTTGGTTATTTATAATAGTCAAAATAACTTATTCACTCAAAATCATTCTTAAAACAATTTTGCTGTCACCGTACACAATGTTCTCTTGGTTCTGTGAACTGTTATTCCTAAACTACAGGTCAAACAAATTATGTCACCCATCTGCCATCCCATAAACTCCAGTGGCTCCCACCTGCCTCTAGGATAAAATACGAATCCCTTTCTTTGACTTTTAAATCCCATCACAATATGGCTTCAGTCTAGCTCTCAAGTCTTATTTTAATTAGAAATTTTTTTCAAGCTATGAGTATTTTTAACAATTAATCTGTCCCTTCCACTGAGTAAATTTTTAAAAAGTTCTCCTGACATATTCCAACAAAACAAATTCCCACATTGGCCATGTCTGAAAATGTCTGTTTCTTTCTGACTTTTAAGTTCACCCCCGCCCTGGCTGGAGGTAAGGGGCACGTTCTGTTTTCATTCTTTTGGACCCCTGGTTGATCATCACATTTATCAGAATTCTCAAGTCTTTCAAAGCTGTTTTTCTCTCCAGTTATCATTGTAGAAGTTTTTTTTTCTCTGTTTTTTTCTACCTTCCCCTCTCCCCGCCCTAGAGATGGCTACCATTAGACACGAATAGGCATATAGGTGTGTGTATGTGTGTGTGCGCGCACGCGTGTGTATGTTTATACACACACACATGTAAAATTGTTCTAAACCTACTTCTACTTATCAGTTCTTTCTCCATCTAAATCTAGACAATCAGTAACATGCTAACCCAAGCCCTGATTTGTAGCCCTGGCTGATTTCTGAGGTATAAATAAATACTTAGACTGAAAACATCCTATATGCTTATACAGGTATATGTTGTCTCCAATAGAATGGCAGCTCCCTGAGGCAAGGGTTAGTTCCCTCTTGTCTTTGTATCTCCAGAGCTTAATATAGTGATTGGGCTTACATAGGTGCTTAAGAAATGCTTTTGGAATTTGAATTAAAATTACAGTAATCTCTTCCATAGGGAGGGAGTTAGGGATGTGGAGCCCCCATGATATGGGAAATCTTTGTATAATTTTTTGGCCTCCCCTTTGTACCAGAGAAGTCTGAATTATGATGTTAAAAGATAAAATATGTTGGCATTATGCAATACTACTACATATATTTGATGCATTTCTGAGTTTCTAAACTTTTTCTGTGTTGTCTGCCGGTCTTTGTGTGTTGTCTACGGCTTCTGCAAAACTCCCAAAATATTCCCATTTAATTCCTTATGCCAACCCGCGATATATTGAAACTATGATAGGGAAAGTTGTGATCTGGAAGGGATAACTATATTCCTAGCTCTGCCTCTGGGGTCAATCAGAACCAGTATAATCCCTTGTCTACATGACAGTTTTCAAATACTTGGAACACAGTTATCCCGTTCCACCCTTCACCCCCATTCCCAGCCTTCTCTTCTCTAGTCAAAGTATTCCCAGCTCCTTCATCCAAGTCTCTGGATACTCTTCAGCTTATCAGGGTCCTTCTTGGCACCCAAAACTGAACATAGCACTACAGATATGACCTGGCCAAAGCACACTCCAGAGGGATCATCACCTTTCCTCCTTGTAGACACTCTGTCTCTTGAAGTGAAATCTAACAGTATGTTTTTTTGGCCGCCAAATCGCACTGCTGATTCGTTTGCAGTCTACAAAACACACACACACACACACACACACACACACACACGCACACAGCCCAGTTCTTTTCAGATAAACTGTTGCCTAGCCAAGCCTCTCCTATCTTATATGTGCCTATTTAATCTTAGTGGATTCTGTTCAACACTCCAGACATTTGACGTCTCTTCAAATCCTGACCTTGCCATTCGCTGTATAACCTAACCTCTGAGCTATGTGTCATCTGTCAATTTAATCATCATGCGCAGTGAGTGCCTGGCACTCCGACAACACTTCATAAATAAATGCTTGTTGAATGATTCATCTCTGCATTTACCTAAGACTAATGAAAATGTTAAAGAGCAGAGTGCCAAGGACAGATCCCTCGGTCACTCTACTGGAGACTACCTTCCGTGCCAATCCATAAGAATCATAGATTTAAAGCTGAAAGAGACTTAAGAGGTCACCTATTTCAACGACCTCATTTTACAGGGAAGAAACTAAAAGCCCAGAGAGGATAAGTGACTTGTCCAAGGTTGTAAAAAATGGAAAAAAAAAATTGGAATTTGAACTCAGATCCTAAAGCTAAATCATGCACCTCTTTATTGAAAGAGAAACTTCTCTTTGGATCCATTGTTCAGCCACTTTCCAATTTATCCAATTATACTTTTGTCTGTAGGCATCTAGGTTAACCAGTGGATGTTCAGGCTCTGGGCTTGAAGTCCGGAAGATCTGAGTTCAAGTCTTGACTCAGATACTTCCTAACTGCGTGACTTTGGGCAAGTCACTTAACCTCTGTTTGCCTCAGTTTCCTAGGGATGATAATAACACCTGCCTCCTAGGGTTGCTGTGGGGACCAAGTGAGATAATATTTGAAAAGTGCTTAGTATAGTGTCTGGCACATAGTAGGCACTCTGTATATCTTGGCCATCATCATCATCACCGTCGCTGTTGCTGATGTGGTCTAGCCCACATCTCTCCATTGTCCCCACTTTGTCAAACACTTTGCCGAAATTTTCATAAACTTCATCTGCAACATTTCTTGGATTTCTGTCTATTAACCCAGTCCAAAAGGAAAATAAGGTTAGTCGGATATGACTGGCTCTCAATGATGTCATCCATTTCATCTCCATGCTGTCGTGTTGCTTTCCTCCCCAGTGGTTCACCAACCACCTCTTCAATGAGCCTTTCTAGGATTTCCACAGGAATCCAAAGCTAAGCCAACCCCACTCGCTGAGAGCATGCAAACTCCATTCTCTTCTCTTTCTTTGAAAATTGGGACAATATATGCCCTTTCTCCAGTTGGGCAGCAGGTTTCCTGCACATTATCATCTACCAAAGATCCTTGACGATTGTTCAGCAAGTTAAGTCAAGCCAATCAGCTCTTCCCATGGACTAGGCAGCCTGCTGAGCACCAGGGATACAAAGAAAGCCAAAAACAGTCCCTGTCCTCAAGCGGCTTACAATCTAATTGGGGATTGTACAGTCCCATCTACCAGTCCTTTCAGTACTCTGGGATGTAGTCTGTGGGTGCATGTGGATTTTTGTCTCCCATTAACTCTCTTCCTGAAACCTCATTTTACAAAGGGAGCCCAAGTCAACCCTCTCTTTATTTCCCTGTTGGCTATGCTCCTTTGAACTCTTCCATTATGTTCCCATAGCAGTTAGAGCTCTTCCTTTCTGATCCTATGTGCTCTCTATTCCCATAACCAAAATTTAAGTTTCTTAAGGTCAGGGGCTAAACCATTTTTAATAGCAGTGTTCTTAGCCCTTAGCATACACCCTTGCACACAGTAGGCAATTAATGCATTCACCAAACTAAGCCAACTTGGAAATCATCTATCTAGGAGGGTGAATCAAAGCTAGCTAGCTGAGTGACCTCAGACAAAGCCCATCCCCACTTGGGGTTGACTCAAGTTTCAACCCCAGAAGAATTGGGCTATGAGTCCCCTGTCTTGCCCCACCTCCATCTCAGGACAGTAGAGAGAATCTGAGAGGATAATGGTATAGCCTTTATAGATTCTGAGGAATATAAGCTACTCATTCCAGAAAGACATTTTCCCATTCCAAGCCTCTCACTTCATCCTAGACCTGAGTGACCTGAGAAAATGTTGCCTTCCCAGCTCTGACTTCCCGCAGGGCACCCATGTGCACGTGACTGGATTCCCCCAGGGTTAGGGGAAGAAGAGGCTAGATGCCAACTGTGCCAACAAGCCCCAAAGATTAACAACTCATTCTTATCCTGGAATAAGTGGGTCACGGGCCTACCTTAGGCAAAGCCACCAAAAACCCCAGATTCCAAACCTGGTTATATGCTGACCCACTAACAGCTCACTCCACCCTGACGGCCTGGCTGTATGTCTGAAAGGGCTTTTAAAACCCACAACCCTGAGTAACCTCTTCCTGGTTCTGGGCTGGGTTTGTAGGAAAGGAAATATTCGACTGTGCATATATGTGGAGAGAGGCCTTGGCTCTGGGCCAGGTTGTAAGTCTTGGCCCCTGGCCAAGACTGGGCACACCTTAAATAGCTGTCAGCACTTGTCCACATCTTCTTATGGCTCCTGACACCAACATGGCCATTCAATGTGCCCAGATCTAGACAATCTCTGAAACCCAACCTTTCAAACTTCTCAGTCCTGACCAGTATGAGGGATGGTTCCTGAAAAACAATGGTGACCCAGGGCACAGCCTCAGTCCAGAGCCTTGGCAGCCACTCTCTTCCTTTCCAAGGGTAATTCAAAGGAAGAGTCCTGGGCTAACAGTCAAGACATTTCCTGGGGCTCTACTCCCACGGATGCCCTGGGCAGAAGGGTCTGGGGCCAGAACCTCACAGTGTCGTGATCTCTGACATCACTTGGATAGCATCTTTTCCCCTGCTTCCAGTACAAGATGCCTGTAGGAAAGCCCTCTCCTCTCTTTTGGGTCTCAATTTCATCATCTGTAAGATGAGGGGATTGGAGTAGATTGGGAGTTCTTAACTTAATTTTTTTAAGTTGATGGCTATTTCAGTTTCCTTTATCATCGTTTATAATAAAAATAATAAGGTCCAGGACCCCTGGTCTGGATGATCCATAAAGTCTCTTCTAGCTCTGGAATGATACAGTTTATTTTTGATGGTGGTAGTTTCCGACTTGTGGGCCATGGCTGACCTACTGCAAAAGGTCCGACTCGTTAAATGACCAGGCATCATAAACGCAGGTTCATAGAAGCATAGATCTAAAGCAGAAAGGGACCTCAGCAGCCATGGAATCCATTTTACAGATGGGGAAACTGAGGCCCGGGGAATGAAGTGACTTACCCAAGGTCATCCTCAGAGGCAGGATTTGGACCCAGGTTTGCTGACTCAGTGCTCTTTCTGCTGTACTCCACACTGCCTCCTGTATAAACCCTCTGCGTACCTAGTACTGTCTCATGTGCAGAACTATTTTAGAATAGATGTGGATTCTGCTGTGCTCATTTAAATCATTTTAAGTGTTAATAGTGTTAATAAATTAATAAAATTGCTAATAAATTCATAGTAGCATTATCTCGGTTAATGGATAATAATAATAATAGTTAGCATTTACAAGGCACATTAAGATTTGCAAAGCACTTTACAGATATTATCTCATTTGAACACCTGGTGAGGAAGGTGATTTTATTATCCTTACTTTACAGATGAGGACTCTGAGACAAACAGAGGTTAAGCGACTTGCCCAGGGTCACACAACTACTAAGTACCTGAGGCTGGATTTGAACTCCGATCTTCCTGACCCAAGGTCCAGGGCTATAATTACCATACCACCTAGCTGCCTCGAGGTGGCAATGAGATAGTTTAGTTCAGGGGTGAGGCACCTTCGGCCTCGAGGCCACATGTGGCCCTCTAGGTCCCCAAGTGAGCCCCTTTGACTGAATCCAAACTTCACAGAACAAATTCCCTTCATAAAAGGATTTGTTCTGTAAAACTTGAACTCATTTCAAAGTTTGCACCTGAGGACTTAGAAGGCCACATGTGGCCTCGACGCTGCAGGTTCCCCACGCCTGGTACAAGAGCTGTGCCTGAGGTGATGAGGGCCTGCCCCAGGGTAGCAGCATTGTCAGAGGAGAGAAGGGGCCATATATGAGCAATGTCATGAAGGTCAAATCGACAGGTCCTTGGTAACCGATTGGACAAAATCTAAGTTTCAAGCCTGGGTGATGGAGGATGATGGTGTCCTCGATAGTAATGAGAAAGTTAGGAAGTACAAAGGATTGGAGGGGTTCCTGCCTTTCAAAAGACTGGAAACTACTGACTTAGGTCATTTTTAAATTTCTCACAGCTCTAACATCTTGATGGCATCTTTTTAGCTGCTTGTAGTCAACACTTCTTGGAAGATTAAATGCAAAGGCCAGCTTATGGCCAAGGTACCTCTATCTGGGTGACCTTCCTACACTCTCCTTTCTAGCCAAACTAGCTGCCCACTGAAGACCTGCCATCTTGTAGCCTTCCTGTGCCTGGAATGCACTCCCTCCTCATCTCTCCTGCAAAAGCGTCCCTAGCTTTCTTCAAAACATTCCTGGGGCACCAAGCTCTTCCAGGATGCCTCCTCTGTCATTGGCTTGCTCTCCCTCTCTCTCTTTTCTCTCTCTTCTCCCTCCCTCCCTCCCTCTCTCTATTTCTCTCTCTCTCCCCCCCCCCTCGACTTTACACTTTGTATATACTTGTAATTTCCCATATTGGTATCCCCCCCCACCCCAGCCAGTCAACAAACGTATTAAGGGCCTACAATATGGGACGCCCATCAATTAGGGAATGGCTGAACAAGTTGCGGCATACAAATGTAATGGAATACTACTGTGCTATAAAAAATGATGAGCAGGCAGATTTCTGAGAAACCTGGAGAGACTTGAATAAACCGATGCTGAGTAAAGTGAGCACAACCAGGAGAACATTGCACACAGTAACAGCCACACTGTGCGATGACCAACTCTGACGGATTTAGCTCTTCTCTGCAATGCAATGATCCCACACAGTTCCAAAAGACTCATGATAGAGAACGCTGCACGCCTCCAGAGCATGAACTATGGAGTCCGATTGCAGATCGAAGCATATTATTTTCGCTTTTTTGGTTTTTTTCTTTCTCATGGTTTTTCCCTTTTGTTCTGAATCTTCTTTCACAACATGACTAAAGTAGAAATGTTTAATATGACTGTACATGCATAGTCTGTATCAGATTGCATGCCGTCTTGGGGAAGAGGGAGGGAGGAAGAAAAACATTGAAACTCAGAATCTTATAAAAGCGAATGTTGAAAATTATCTTTACATGTAATTGGGAAAAATAAAATTAAGTGGTGGGGGGAGGGGAAGAGCCTATAATGTGCCGGAGCTGGGGAATCCTGACTACGAAAAAGAGGTTACATTTTATCGGGGAAACAAAATGTAAACAAATCTATACATTGTAAAGGGGAAGTAATTTCAGGCCCTGGCACCTGGGGAAACCAGGAAAGGCCTCCTCTTGCAGAAGGTGGGATCTGAGCTGAGCCTTGAAAAGAACACTCAGAGGCGGAGGTGAGGAGGGCATCCTCCTGAGCGGGGACTGTTTCATTGTTGTGTTCCCAACACCTACACGGTTCCTGCTACACACCTGATGAAGGCTTGTGGAGTTGATGTTAATTACTATCCCCCAATTCTCAGATCCTCTCCCATTCTCAGAGGTCTTTGTTTCCAGAGTCCTCCTCACTCTGACATGCCGTTCTCCTACTCACACATTCTATGCCCTCCAAAGCTGTGGGGTGGAGGAGGGCTACAGTATTGGACCACCACCCTGGGGAGAAGAAAGCAGAAGCTGTTGGGGGTGGGGGACTGGGCTGAAGTTTGTGTGCTTTAAGAGCAAGCCCTTGGCACCCTCAGCTGAGGATTTAGAACCATGACTGCATGCCTGGTTTTCTCCCAGTCCCCCGCTCTCAGACCCAGGCCCCCTCCTGGACAAGGAGTGATGGAGTTCAGGGGTTCCTAGGCAGAGATGTGATGGCTGAAGTCCTGGGACTCTCTCAGCTCTTAGTTCTCCCAGATTCCTGATTCCTAAGACTTTAGTTCCCACCTTCAACATAAAGAAAGGAGAGAGGAGAGATTTTCCTTTAGAGAATTTGAAACAGGTGATAAGCCCAGAATGTGGAACTCGCCCTTCTGGTCCCTGCCCAAGGATCAGGGGAAACTTTGGTTACCACAGACAGCTCACATCCCCCAGAGAGCAAGCTCTTTGTCCCTCACGCCAGATTCAGCACCTCCCAGGACGACGGAGACAGTAGAGGAGCGGGGGTGGGTGGGAAGGTTAGAACTTCTCCCCAAGATCCTCCTCCTCCCTTGGAGGTCCAGAAAATCAGTGCCTCCCCCCACCCAGTGTCCCTGGTGAGCTTCCTCCCTTTGTCAGGCGTTAGGTGATCTAAGGCCCCCTCCTCAAAGCACTCACCATTAGGCAGCCCTGCCCCTGAAGCAGGCAGCTCTTCCCCTGGAAATTGGCTTGGACCTTCCAGCCACAGTGTTTCCCTCTAGTCTGAGAAAGCTAGGTTTCACCTGATCAAATAATTGGCCACCTCCCTTCTTTCTCCCCGCCCAGCTCAGGCCCCTCCCCCGAGCCAAGCCCAGGTTCCTGGGCTAAGGTGATGCCCCAGCTTCCCTCTCTGAGGTCCAGGTAATTCCTACCTCCCTGCCCCACACCCCAAACTTATCTCTCTTTGTCTTCACATTCAAAGTTTCTTCCCACTTTCCTCAGTGTTCAAGTTGCAAATAGCCCTGGGCTAGGAGGCAGAAGATTTAAGTTCTCGTCACAAGCTTTTCTTCAGCAAGTCGCTGCCTCTTTCTGAGCCTGTGTCCCCATCCGTCAGATGAAGGTTTTGGATTAAATGGTCTCTAAGGTTTCCCTCCTCTGTTCCCCATCCCCCATTTCGATATTCTTTGTTCTGAGATCCCTCCTAGCTCTAACATTCTGTATTCTAGCGGCCCTCCTGACTCTCACATTCTCTAATTTCTCTTCCACAGCTGGTAAGTGTCTACCCAGACTTAATCACTGAATGGCCATTGCCTCAGTCAAACTGAGACCTGGGAAAAGCCAAGGTCTCCCACTGTGTCCAGGGCCATCTCCAGTTGTCCTGATCTGTATCTCACCACTGGACCCAGATGGCTCCAGAGGACAAAGTGAGGCTGGTCACTGCATAGCCCTCCCTCGCTTAAACTCAATTCACTTGCACATCATGGCACCACCTCCTTGATGTCATGGTCCTCTTCCAGAACAAAGGACAAACAACCAAACAACATCTCTCCTAGAGCTGACTTTCTGTTCTCTAAGTCATCCCTTCCCAAATGGCAGCTCTGCCCCCTAGGCATCCACTTCCTCCGTCTCAATAATCTTCCTAATGTTATCCCTCCTCCAACACTTGGGGCCTCTCCTAGCTTTGTGTGGGGAAAAAAGGAAGAGGCCCTTCCCTTTGACATGCAGACTGGTCTTTACTCTCAAAGACAGTTAACACCTCAAAATAACTTTTGCCCTCCACTGCTAAAGACTTTTACCAAATCTTCATAATTATCCTCTCCGGGATTCCTCTAACTTCCTCAGGAAGGAAGCCCAGAAGAGGGTATTCCTCCCCCACTAGAAATTGAAAATCGAGAAACTAGACCTTAGAGAGGGGAAGGAATCACACAGGATCAATTAACAACAAAGCTACACTAGGCTCCTACTTGCCAGCCCAGTTCTCTGTCCCAAAATGTTCCCGGACCCTTCTGGCAGTCTGGTGAAGCCTACAGGCCCCTTAAGTAACTGAAGGACATGCTCACTTTCAATCAGAGATCAGTGAAAATAAAGCTGTAGTTTGTTTTTTTCCCCATCAGGCTCATGGACCTTCTAACATCTTTCTATGGGTATCGAGCACCCCCAGATCAAGAACTCCTGGCCAAGGACATCCTGGAAAGCCATGAAAGTATCTAAGCCCAAGCATCAAGAAAGTATAGCTTGAGTCCAGGGCCAGGCACAGCACTGCAAGAACAGGAAAAAGTTGGTTAAATGACTCAGTGTAGATGGCCGAGGACGTGTACAAGTGTGAGCAGAGCCCCCACTCCCAAAAGTGAAGACAAGGAATACCGCCTCATAAATAAACATCATCTTACCTTGGGATTCCGGTAAATGACTTCGGCAGCTCACCATTATAGTGTGTAAATATGTTTTGAAATATGTATATGAAACCTCCCATGTGCTCTAAAACGCTATGTGTACCTTGCAAATACAGACATATTTAACTTTAGTTGATCATGGTCAAATAAACCATGGTATGAATTAGAAACTAGTGCAAAGAGGCTGGCTGTCTCAGCTGTCACTAGATGTGCCCATCTTATCTGGCATCCAGACATTGACAGAAACCTTTGTGGTGAAGGAGTCTGGCATTGGAATCAATGACATCATTCATAACCAGCCTCTTCCTACAATAGTGGGATTAGGTTGTAGGCTTGCCTTCCTCAATAAAACTTTGCTACTGAAGTTCCTGTTCTATCTTTCCCTCTACAGGGACAGTCCTAAGGTTTTTGGACCCTTAGCGGAACCCTGGAGGGGAGGCCAGACAAGACAGAGTTAAATCTGGAGAGAGAGAGAGAGAGAGAGAGAGAGAGAGAGAGAGAGAGAAGCTGTAAGTAGGCCAGACACCAGGAACAGAAGCTATATTTCCAAGAATGACCCTTGTAAGAATGTGGTAGGACCAGGAACTCAGAAAAAGTCATGATTCTTACATACCCAAGATGGTGTAAAAAAAAAAATCAAAAGAAAGGGAATTAGGGGAAAGAGCCCTGGGACAGGAGCCAGAAAATCAGGTGACCCTGAGTACAGAAACTCAGGTCTATGCCCAAGGACACACCACCTATTTTCTTAACTCTTTCCAATTCATGCTTTCTATGTCATAGCATCATAAACTTAGAGTTGGAGGGAGTTCCCAGAGGCAGCTGGGAGACAAGTCTAGACCTGGGGACACAAAGACCTGAGCGGGGTGGAAGCCCACCTCTGCTACCCCTGGCAAAGTAAGTGACCATCAGCTTTCTCCTCTTCTTCATCTGCCAAGGTAGGGGGAAATCTGACAGAAGCTAATCTGTGTGGGAAACCGGGCAAACATTAAAAGTACTATATAAAGGTCGGCAGCTACCATGAGCCTCTGGCCGCTTTGACATTTCCAGGTTCTGTATTTTAAGGCCTCTTCCAGATCTGACCTCCTGTGTTCTAAGGGCCCTCCCAGCTCTGACATTCTGTGTTCTAAGGGCCCTCCCAGCTCTGACACCCTGTGTTCTAAGGGCCCTCCCAGCTCTGACATTCTGGGTTCTAACATTGTTGTTCGCTGGTCTTGTGAGTTTTTTCTTGCCAAAACCCCTCCAATGCAGAGCTTGGACTGGTCTCCACATTGAAAGACTCACAGAGTAGCCAAGCTGAACCCCCTTCCTCTTATCTGGTCTCCCTTTCCCCAACTAAGAAGACACCTGGAGCCAGAATAATTTTATTAGAAAATAGAGTGTTTATTCAAATGACATAAAACCCCATGGGCTGGGCTGACCTTGGGCTGAGAAGGAGTGTAGGAGGGAAGGGGAAGCCCAGGGGAAGGAAACCTGTGAGGCTCAGCCCAGGGTGGGGAACTTTAGGCCCCCACTCTCCATTTCCCGACCCTCCCAGTTCATACCACACCCTCCCCCCCTCCCAGAGGGCTGGGGCCACTCAGTGTCTATTTAAAATCAACCTGGTCCAAAGTTGGGGGTGTGGGGTGGGAGGGAGGAGGTGCAGGCCCCAGCATGGAGCCAAAGTGCAAATCCAAGCCCAGAGAGGGAGCAGCACAGGCTAGCCAGTCCAACTCAGCAGCCAGCTAGATAGGTCCCTGTGGAACATGAAGGGCTGCTTAGGCTCGGGGAGAGGGCTAGGGCTTCTTTTCTTGGTTCTGTGTTATCAGTGGGTTTCCAGCTCCGCCCCTTCCCATTCCATACCCTGGCAGTCTCTGAGGCCCTCCTGTATCCTGAGCCCAGAGGATCCCCCCCCACCTCCTCCAATCCCAGGCTTGAATCTATTCCCCACCTCACTCCCTCCCCTTCCATCACCTACAGGGAGCAACATTTCAGACCCTTTCTTGGGGACCCCAGGGGTAGGGCCATATAGGGACATAATGATATAGGAAGCCCCGGGGAAGGGGAGAATGTCCCCCCTAGTACCTGTGGCAAACCTCCTCTTCACCAGAGACATGCGGTACCCACTGCCCACAAGCTCCACATCCACCCCAGACAGGGTGCTGCCCTCACTGGTGAAGTGGGCGGCCACTGGGCCGGGCATGCTAGGCCCTGACAGAGGTTCCCAGCTGGCAGAGAGATGGCCTTGGCCTGGGGGGGCAAAGGCAGCTAGATGCTGGTCTAGCCTAACCCTGGGAATCAGGGCATTCCCTATAATACCCTTCTAGGCCTGAGGAGAGAGCCATATAGAGCTGTTAGGCCCACAGATTCACATTCCCCCAGTCTCCTTGTCAGCCACGGAGGTTTCGTGGTTGATGCCCCACCACCCTGCCCCCATCACCCTAGGCTCCCAGAGGAGAACGTAGGTGGCCAATGATTTGCTATGTGCCAATCCGTGGGATGGGGGTGAGGAGGGATTCTCCCCACTCACATTTTCCTGGAGCACTGTCTAGATCTCTGCCATATTGGAATCCCCATCCACTCTGCATGTACCTTATGTCTCCCTCACTGGAGGGGCACTTTGAGGGCAGAACGGTTTCGGTCTTCCTTTCTATCCCCAGCCCTTAGCAGAGTGCCTGGCACATGGCAGGTATTTAGAAAATGATTGTTGACTGACTGTCCTCTAATTATTTGTAGACAAGCTAATCAAATGCCACTTTCTACCCCTCAGAGGCCCGGACTGAGCCTGTTGTCATCCTTACGTCTAAGAGTACATAGCCCAATGCCTTGAATATAGTATGCATTTAATAAATGTGTCCTGGGTTCTAAGGGCCCTCCCAGCTCTGACAATCCATGTTCTAAGGGCCCTCCCAGCTCTGACATCCTGTGTTCTAAGGCCCCGCTTCCAGCTCTGACGTCCTGTGTTTTAAGGGCCCTCCCAGCTCTGACATCCTGGGTTCTAAGGGCCCTCCCAGCTCTGAGATTTGTTTTAAGGTTCTGTAGGCGGAGGATTTAGGCCTGGGGGGGGGGGGTCAGAAGATATCCAGGAAGCTTAGAGGAAGCTCATCTTTCCTCTCTGCCTCCAAGGGTACAGGCTCACCCCCTTCCTCTGACACATCTGGAAGTCTCCACAAGAGCCTCTTCTCCTCCAGGTTCCTATGAGTAGAAAAGGGTAAAGACCTCAGCTGGGCCATCCCCCCCCCCCAGTCCATCCCACCTCTCCTTTATGTGTGGTCTTCCCCTATTAGAGTGCAAGCTCCTCGAGGAGAGTCTGTCTTGCTTGCTTATACTTCTGTCCCCAGAACCTAGCACATAGTAAATGCTTAATGAAATGTTTTTGTATTCAAACATTCAGGCAGTTAGCTGGCAAAGTAGATACGATGCTGGGCCTGGAGTCAGGAAGACCTAAGTTCAAATCCAGCTTCAGCTGCTTACTAGCTGTGTGACCCTGGGCAAGTCACTTCACTCTGTTTGCCTCAGTTTTCTCAACTATGAAATGAGCTGGAGTAGGAAATGGCAAAACGCTCTGGTGTCTTTGTCCAGAAAACCCCAAATGGGGTCATGAAGAATCAGACATGATTCATCAACAACATTCATTCATTCATTCATTCAATCATTCACGACAGCCCCTTCTTGGCCCCAGTTCTGGTACAGAGAATCTCTAGTTTCCCTCAAAGCTTATGTGTCACTTATTGAGGTCTTTCCTGGTCTCCCTATCTGCTACCTTTAGCCCTCAATTACCTTATATTTGCTTTGAATATATTCAATACATGGTAGATTGTGTATGTGTGGCTTCACTGGATAGCATGTGAGCTCCTCAAGGGCCAGGATTGCTTGTCTCACTAGCACCTGGCACAGCGCCAGCTTCATTGTGGGTTCTTTAAATAAGTTCATGGACTGATGGCCCCACGATCCCAGAATATAATAAGGTCCCCTCTACCCACTATCTCAATGGAAAACCCAGAGAAGCCAGGGAAGGGCTCACCAGCTGGCAGCGGGCTGCAGACGGACATTCGTGACAGGCTCCTCAACAGGCAGCAGGATCTGGACGTTGGTGAGTGGGGTGGGCAGGGCCATGGCGCTTGGGCAATAACTATACTCCACCGAGACTTGGGTCAGGGCACGGCCACACTGCCAGTGGGCACTGAGCTGCAGAGGAGCCGCCTGGACCCCAGGCTTGGAGAACTGGGCAGGGAGGAGGAGAACGGCTTAGGATAGAGGAGCGACTGGTCTTGTCTTCTGAGCCCCCATGCCCACCTCAATTTGTCCTGTGTATTGGCTGACAGCCTCCTAGCCATGAAGGCCCCTTCCAGCTCTGAAGCTGATCAATACTGGCTTTGTATGTGAGCAATGAAAGCCCCCCATCCTGTCCCCTTGGGTGCATCTGGAGAGCTACCATCCCTTCTTCCTGGGCATCCGCTTAGAGCTGCCATCCCCCCTCCCATCCATGGGTCCAGGCCTTCTGAGCCCACCCTCCTGGGAACTTCCTTTTGTCCATTCTGATTACAGCTGGGATTCTCCTTGGTGGACGCCCTGGCTCCCCCTCCGGGCCTCACCTTGTACCTAAGCAGCACCACGTTGTAGTAGGAGGCTGCTGGGCTCTGTTCTGCCTGGCGCTGTAGATGCCCCGTCAGAGCAGACATATTCAGCCAAAAGTCCTTGGTGGCTGGATCACTTTGGGAAGGGTCACTGTGGAGCAGGGTTGGGGCTGGTTGGCCCTGGTCTCCCATAGCCACCCTGAGGCTTAAGGTCAAAGCCTGGCTCTTCTCTCTAACCCCACCCTGCGTCCTTCCCCTCTGCAGCCCCTCATGATCCTCCTAGCTCTGGGCCTCCAGCCTGTATCTCCTGCCCACACGCCCAGGGTACCCCCCGCACTTGGGCTGGACCAGCTTCCCCACCCCCAGCGTCGTCCACACCTGAACAGCAGATCAGCATTGGGCTGGAAGTGTTCGATGACAGCCGTACGGACCAGACGGAAGCTGAGCACAGGCAGGGGCATCGTCCCACTGAACACCCTCACGATCCCCGCAGGGAAGGACATGGTCAGCTCACCCGTCACCTTTACCATGCAGCTGTGGGGCACAGAGCGCAGAGGTGGCACCTGGGCCTGAGCCTCACCTCCAGAGAATAGAGCTTTCCTAGGAGTAGCTATGGCACAAAGGATGGAATGCTGGACTTGGAGTGAGGAAGACCCGAGTTCAAATCCTGCCTCCGACACTCACTAACTTTGTGCCCCTGGGCTCAGCCTCTCTCAACCTCAGTCCCCCTGTTTATAAAATCAGGATCATAAAAGCACCTACCTCCCAGGGTTGTTGTGAAAGCCTAATGAGATAATATATGTAACACTTTGTACACCTTAGAGGGTGTCCAAGGTTGTGACTGGTATTGGTATCACTACGAGATTTTCTTATTCGATTCTCCATAAATCCCATAAGATATCCAATGTTCAGGGTGGTTGTTACTGCTATCACCACTGTTTTATACATCATTCTGTTTATCTACAGTGATTATTATATCAATTCCATCATATAAATATAGAAAATATATTTACAAATAAATACAATTTAATAAATAATTATATTTTAACATAAATATCTCAGCATATAAATCTATATAAAATATATTTGATATATAATACAATACATTATTACACATCATATATTTTATATAAAATAGTTATACAGAATCCATAGAACATATTAATATATTTCTATATTTATTGTAATTTTATTATTTAAAATATTTTATTAATATATAACATATTAGCATACAGAATATAGTTTATATATTATTCTATATTTTCTCTCATTTTCTTTTGCTAAGACCTGTGATGTTCTCCCTGTGCAACGGAGCCTTCCTCCCCAGATACAGACCCATGCCTCATCTGGCGTTTCTAATCTCAGATATTTGCCGGCGCCACCTCGAGGTGTGGCCAACCAGTAGCACGTTTTCCAGGCCAAATGTGAGACTGGGCCTTCCCCCTTCCACCCACTTTGTCACGCTAGCTCAGGATATGCTGGGCCTGCCACTGCGTGTGACATCACTACTGTCTACGATGTGCTTTCCCATGCGTGATCTCACCTGAGCCTCAGAACTCTGAGGAGAGGAAGGCCAGGAGGCCAGCAAGGACTATACCCTATTTTACAAAGAGGGAAACCAAGGCCCGGGTAGGTAAAGAGACTCACCCACAGTGATGCAGTGAGTTAGTTAGGGGACCTCAGTTCTATCCCTGACCTCAAGCCCTGGTCTGTGTCCTCTTGACCATCTAGTGGCCTGGGGGGATCTTTAGGGGGAAGCATTACAATGGCCTGAGTGGCAAGCAGAATGAGTGATGGAACCCTGGTCAGACTTGACTCCCCTCTTCCCCCATCTACTCCAGTTTATGGCCTACCTGGGGGCATCCTGGCCCCGGAAATAGGCATGGACATACTCTGTGAAGGCAGTGGCTACAGGCAGGGCATCCTGGGAGCCTAGCACCACGGGGCTCGGGCCCCTGGAGATCCCTGCAGAGGAGAGAAAGACAAGACAGGATCAGTTTTCAGCCCCAGGAGCCCCTCAAAGAATTGCACCAGAGGATGAAGTAACAGCTGAGAGAATCCCTAGGGATAATCGAATCCAGTCTCATTTTACAGATGAGGAAACTGAGGCCCAGTGAGGGGCAAAATTCACAAAAGCCAGTGTGGGGCAAAGCTAGGGCTCAGAATTACAGGATGTCCCAGTTAGAATGGAGGGACTGCAGAAAGGAATGCCCTTGGCAGCAGGTGGTCCAGGCTCTCCTTGGAGTCTTCCTGTGATGGGGAGCTCACTGTCTACGTAAGGCAACTCACTGCACTTTTGAACAGCTCTTAACTTGGAGCCAAAATCTGCCTAGCTAGGGCCCCTTCCATCGACCTCTCTAGTTCTGCCCTCAGGGGCCATTACAAAGGAGGCTAATAATCCCTTTTCCACATGAAGGCCTTTTAGGTACTTAGAGGATCATAGGATTTAGAGCTGGCAGGCCTCCCAGTGCTCTCCCTGACTACTTCCCAGATGAGAAAACCGAGGCCACACATGTTAACTGCCCAAGGACACACAGCTAACTGGATGCAGAGCTGTGGTTCTGAACCCTGGTCTTCTGAGTTGACATTTAGTCAGTCAACCCGTATGGGGATACACAAGACAGGCCCTGCCCTCAGGGAGGTTACAGGCCAACAGTCATCCTGTGCTCTATCTCAGGACTGGAAGACCTGTCACTGGGTCTCCCCTTCCCCAGCCTAGGGCCCTGTCTGCTCCACATGCCAGCTCAGGCCCTGCCCTCCACCCCCACCCTGTCCATTCTACAGGGAGCCCAAGACATACCAAGGCCTGACTGGGAGAAGCCGCTGCTCCTCTCGGGGAGGCTGCTGGGGACGGAGGAACTCAGCGGGGAGGGGCTCAAGGAACGAGACTGGAAGCAAAGGGGAGATCATTGGAGCCGGTCAAAGGTCACTTCTGACCCTCTTCATTAGGAAAACAGAGGCCCAGAGACTGGGGAGCTGGGGTGTGACTCCCTACCCCAGGTTATGAGGCAGAGGTAAGAGCACCCCTTCAGCAGTGCCCAATGCCCACCTCCCCTTACGCTGTCCCTGGAGCTTCTTCCCACTCCTCTACTCTCCCTGCCCCATTCTAGCCATCCAGGGTCCCCCCATCCTGTCCTGCAGCTGGCATAGCCCAGACCTATGAGCAACCAGGTACTATGGGAAGTAAAGCATGTGCCAAGCGGCCAGCCAGCCCTAGCCCCCAAGGGACCGTGCTCCCCTCACCAGGTCTCCGTTGCTCCGGGTGAGGGTACTAGGCGTCTTCCTGGTATGGCCTCTTCTGGGGAGCACTGCCTGTCCCTCCCGGGGCCCTGCATCGGGCAGAGCGGGTACCAGGTCTGGGCACCGCGGGATGAGAGACGGGTAAGAACCATAACAATGACAGTGATCATAATAGCCGTCATTTACGTGATATGGTAGGGCTGGCAGAGCATCATACACGCACATACGTACATGTACACACACAATGTGTGTATGTGTGTGTGTCTATAATATCTCATCGTTCGATGCTTTCCACAACCCTGTATGGTAGGTGCGACTGTCATCCTCACGAGGGAAATGGGGCTGACAGGAACAAGTGACTCACCCAGGGTCACACGACCTGAAGTATTTGGGGCAGGATTTGAACTCAGGTCTATCTGAGTTATGTGTGTAGTATACTATTTATGTAATATATATGATCCATAATGTATAACAACACACGCAGTGCTGTCCAATACTGCGCACGGCACCCATAACACACAAGCTCACAGCGATCAGAATTTCTAATGACACTTCCAGGGTTACAAAGTGTTTTCGTCACAACAGTTCCCTGCAGGGCATGGAAAGACCAGGGTCTCAATTTCACAGATCAGGAAAGGGGCTCAGAGTGGGGAAGGAACACGCCCTAGGTTGGCCCAGCCAGGATAGAGCCTCGTCTGCCGGTGTCCCAGGTGAGGGTCTTTTCCGCCGCATCCCACCGCCACCCTTCCACATCCAACCCACCCCATACCCCCAGGAAGCTTGGGAAGAAGGGGAGGGGAGAAGACTCAGCTTCCCTGAGCAGCGGGTGGGAGCGAGAGGAAGGCAGCTTTGCCTCGAGAGGCTCTATCGCTGGGAGTGTTTGAGCAGAGGCGGGCCCTCCTGGGAAGACTGAAGAAGAGTGAGAGGTTGGTCTAAGCCCATCGGAGCTTCCTGGGGGCCTTCCCTTCTCTGGGACTCTAAGATCCCCCAAACCTGGGAGAACTGGAAATTTTGGAATGGGCAAGGGACAGACGAGGGGGGGGGGTCAGACTCACCATCACTTGCCCAGGGGTCAGAGTTGGGCTCGGATCCTGGAGGGCCCCCTGGCGCAGTCCAGGCAGGGCAGGTGTGGGGCCGGGCTGGTGGGGAGCTAGGAGGCCTTCTGGCCCCAGGGGGACTCTGGGGTGTGGCTGGTCGGGGAACCCAGGAGTCTGGAGAGGGGCCAGGTGCCGGGTGCGATGGGGAGTCCAGACCTGAGTCCTCCACATTCTCTGGGGATGAGGAGGAGAAGGGAGAAGGGCTAGAGGTAAGGCCGTAGCTGCCAGAGCCTGGAGGAGGGGAGGGGAAGAGGAAGAGAAGGGGATCAGAGAGGTGGGGAGGCCAGCTCCACAGCCTGGCTTCCTCTAAAGGGCCTGCCCCCCACCATCACCTGGAAAGTCTTCTGGCTCCAAGGCTGACTCCAGGGGAGGGCCAAAGAGGGCCTTGGACAGCTGCACGTCTGATTGGGGCTTTTCTGCACATCTGGAGATGGGGGAGGGGTAGAGTTTACAGCTAGATCCCTGGCTACAAATGGTGGGGAGGGGAGGGATTAAACACAGAGGGAAAGGGCATGATACAGGGCTCGAGGGGAGAAGATATTGGAGCACAGGGTGGGGGTCCTGGGTGTGGGAGCATATAGATGCACCCTGACTTGTTACACCCCCGCCCCTCCCCTGCACGCATACACACCGGATGGCTCTGGAGGCCGAGTGAGGCCTCAGTGGTTTCCCTGACATCTCCCCTGTAAGAAACCCCACATCAGTTTAAGCTTGCCACGCTCCCCCATTCATTACCAATAGGATCCACCCACCTGGGTCCCCAGAGGCTCTCCTTCCCACTCAGTCCAGCCACTCAATCCCATGAAGTCCCCAGGGCAAGGACCCAGAGGGCTGGGAGTCCCTGGAAGAAGCTAGGGCTGGAGAAGGAGGCTGGGGCAAGGACGTAGTCTGAGCCCAGCCACTCCCACCACCCTCAGCCTGGTAATAATAGAAAGTGGCACTTACGGGAGGAATGGCGTTTCATGGTACCCTGTGAACAGAACCGGGGTGTCAGGAGGTCCCCCCAATATACACCCACCTATCTACCCCACTGGGGCCTCGGACCTCCCACTGCCCCTCATGCAACATCTCCCCCACCGCCCAGCTCCTTACCCCAGGGCCCGGTGGCAGGATCAAGCTGCCCGCCGTGGCTTTGAGTTGGGCTGCGGCAGCCTCGGCGTCCCGGGACTGGCTGGGCGGTGGGGCCGGTTTGATTTGTACAAAGAACTTTCGGGGCTCCTCCTCATCGTCATAGTCAGAGTCACTAGACGAGCAGAAGCGTGGGTTCTCCCGCTCTGGTGCTCCAGGGTCAAAGAGGTAAGTAAAAGATTGTAATGCCCCCCCCTCCCCCCCGTCTCCTGCCTCCGCTACAGGCCCCTCCGCAGCATCCCCAGCAATGAATGGATGGAGCCTCTGAGCCCACAGAAAGCCTAGTAACAATTCTATCTGGTGATGAACAGTGGAGATGGGTTCTAATCTTGCCTCTTGGGCCTCAGTTTCCTCATCTGTAAAATGAGGCATTTGGACCAGATGACTTTTAAGTTCCCTTCTTGCTCCAGATCTGAGGGACCTGACACCAGAGGCCACATCTCTCCCCACAGAAGCAGCTAGGTGGCATCGTGGATAGAGGGCCAGGCCTGGAGCCAAGAAGGCTTGAGTTCAAATACGGCTCTAGAAACTCACAAGCTGTGTGACCATGGTCAAGTCACTTTGCTTCTGCTGGCCTCAGTTTCCTAATCTGCAACATGGGGATAATGAAGGGCGCCGACCTTCCAGAGCTGCTGGGAAGAGCAAATGGGAGACTCTTTGTAAAGTACTGAGCACAGCTCTTGGCACGTAGCAGGAATATAACGCACGCTTGTTTCTTTCCTCCCTCCCTCCCCTCCTTCCTTCCTTCTATGGACCGAGGGTTCTCTTAGGAATGTGTCTCTCCAAACACACCAGAGGCTTCCTCTAGGTAGCCCCACATCCTTTTCTCACCCAAGGGCCTCCCTGAAGGCAGACCTCATGTCGTGGTCATCATCATCGATTATTATAAAGTTCTGGGATCTCATTGATCTACCAGTTCGAGTTGGTCCCTGCCACTTACCTAGAGCCCCAACAAATGACTTGCCCAGGGTCACCCAGCTAGTATGTGTCAAAAGCAGTACTCGAACCCAGGACCTCCTGATCCTTAGAGCCACTATGCCACGCCTCTTATTACGTTGTTATTGTGGTTATTCCTGTTTTCTTTCAAAGTCAACTCTAGAAAACTCTCTAAGTCTATCAGTTGCAGAAGAAGTGTTACCTGTGTTGGTGGAAGGAGTGTCCTTACCTGGGACTTCTCTAAGCTAATTAAATCAAAGCCCAATCTGTTATGATTCATTGCTATTGGGGTCTGCTCCAGGGTCCAGCACCCACTAGTGGCCTGGTTGCCATTCTCCACGGTGGCCACAAGGTGGTGATCATTCATCACTTTCCAGGCCTGAATTCTGCGCTTAGCCAGACCCAGGGCCCATCACTCAGGGCCCTGGGCAGGCTGGGAAGGGGGTAAGAGAGGCAGCGAGTTTCTAACTTGGCCCTGCTCCCCAGGTCCCTCTTCCCTGGACTAGGGTGAAAGGATATTGTTCTGATTGACATCTGGCCGGACAGTGAAGCCTTCCTCGTCCACTACTGGGCATGCCTGGGGGAACAGGTGTATCAGGGACACTGGGAAAGGGGAAGGCCCCCCATTCCATGCCCCCTCAGACAGACACACCAACCCTCCTGGGAGAGCCCAGCACCTCCCTTCCTCCCCTCCACACTGAGCTCTGTCCTCACTCCCAACACTTCATCTCCCACCTAAGTCGTTGCACTGGCTGTACCCCATCCCTGGGAGGCGCTGCCTCCTCACCTCTGCTCCCTGGCTCCCCTGCTTCCTTCAAGACCCAACTCAAGTCCAGCTCTCTGCCAGAGGCCCTTTGGGCACCACGGAAGCTGCAAATGCCTTGATCTTCCCATCACCTTCTTATACTCCATAGTATTTATCTTGCCTGTCTCTAGATATCTACATGTTTTCTTCTGCATTAGAATTTATGCTTCTTGAGAGCAGGGCCTGAATTTGTTTGTTTGTTTCCCTATCTTTCTATTCCTAGCGCTTGGTACGGTGCCTGGCTTAGAGCTTAATAAATGCTTGTTGACCAACTGTTATGGCCTGGTTCCAGGCTTTGCCACTGACCCCCAGTGTGATTTTGGGGAAGTCTGTTCCCCTCCCTGGGCTTCAGTTAGTTACCTGTACCAACTCCCTCTCCCTTCCTCCACTCCCTGAGAAAAATGAGGGTCTCTGAATGGTCTTTTAGGTGAGTTACTTCAAGTTGTGATGTGCTGTGTTCTCTGGCTAGGGGTAGCGGGCACTCTGCCTTCAGCCTCACTCGGTACCTAGCCTGGGGCCCCATGCAGTAGGAGGACTGGCAGATCTTAGACTTGTTGGGGAGAGCAGAACTCTCATGGCCCCTACTCACCACTGATTCAGCCTCTGGGGAGTCCCTGGAGGAAGAAGATCTCAAGGCATTAGAGGCCAGCTCCCTCGAACCCCATCCTTGCTCATCTTCCTTCCTTTAGACCCTCCACCCCCTCTGAGCTCAGCATCCTCCTCCCACTTCCCTTCTTCTCTCAAGGCCTTGTCTCTCACCTCCTAATCCCCTAGCCCAAGCCAACTCTCTCCTGGTCCCAAGGGCATCTTAGTCCCATTCCATTCCCTTCTCCTCTATTCCCTACTCCTAGGACCATGAACCCCAACCCTCTCAATCCTGATCCCTGGGCCCCTCATCATCCACTATCCCCAGCCCACTCCAAGTCAGGATCACCCAGAAGAGGGGAAGAAGGCCCAGCAGCCATCCTGGGGTGGGACCAAGGCCTTCTGAAGGGCTAGGTAAGTCTTACGATGGCCGATGTTCGCGCTCCCTCCGGCTCAGCCCAGGGATTCGGAAGGGCCTGTTCCCACCACTGCCTCGGAGGCGTCTCCCACCTACGCATTGGGGAGGGGGGAATAGGGAGGGAAGGGAGGGGATGGACAAGGGCATTGAACCCCGAGGGAAGGAACAATGGAATCTGGAGGCTCCCTGAATGTGGATGTTAGAGGGGGCAAGGCAAGGAGAAAGGAAGGACCCCACCCGTATCGCCATGCCACATCCCCCTTCCCCTCCTCCGTCCAATTCCAGGGGTTCTGGGGTCTGAGCAGACCCTAGGACAGGGGTAAGGGGGTCGGGGGTGGGGGGCCCAGGCAGGGCCTCCAGGGGCCCCCACACGTACTTGCCTTCCGGAAGGGCCATAGAGCTGTATTCCTCAAAGTCTACGACACCTGAGAAAGAAGAAATTGGGGAGACCCTGTAAGGTTCTCTCTCTTCCCCCAGTTTCTCCTGCCCTCTCTATCTGTCAAAATCCTACCTTTAAGGGCCATCTCCTGCATCTCTCAGAGTCAGATTTTCAGAGCTCATTGAATACAATGTTTCCCTTTTTCACAGATGAGGAAACAGGCCGGGAGAAAGGATGCGGCTTGGCCAAGGCCGTGTAATGGTAGAGGCAGGGAGAGGTCACAGATTTAGGGCCAAGAGGGGGCCTTAAAGTTCATTCAAGTCTATCTCTCCCTCATTTTACAGATGAGGAAACTGAGGCTCAAGATGGAAAAGTCAGGATTTGAACCCAGGTCCTCTGACTTCAAATCCCATGCTTTTTCCACTCTTCCTGCTAGAGTACCTCATTATACCCTGGGACTTTTTAATTTCAAAGTAGACAGCTTTAACATGAGCTTTGGAGGAAAACAAATACCTAGATACAATTTTACCTTCACAGAACACCCTGCCTCCTCATGGCACAGAAGTGACCCATAAGGTCTGGCAGGGTCTACCAAGCTAGCAAGGTTTGGCCCCCAACTATGCCTGTTGTCTAAAGACCAAACTAGCAAGAAGAAGATTATTTCCATCCCTAGGAGGAAGGCCATTAGACCAATCTCTGGCCATGGCATCCCATGAAACAAAGAAAAATATGAACTAGGCCTCTGTCCTGTGTAGGCCCCTTTCACTCCTACAGAGACAGTCACAGAGAGAGAAAAGGGTGGAGTGGGGCAGCAGATGCAAAGAATCATGGCTTTGAGATCATTTATGAACCTTGATTTGGTGCCTGGTTCCCCAAATGTGAAATCTTTATCCAGCAACAGACTGACCCACTATAGGTGACAGGAAATGAACCCCAGCAAGGCTGATATTCCCTATGTAAATGGGACTAGCATTGAAAAGAATTTCAGCTAAAGGATAAGGCAGCTTCTGGGCTCTGCTCAGAGGGGCTGATACAAAGGAACTGGCAAAGACGCTTCAGTGGGTGGCCACAGGCAGCAAAAGAAACCTCATTCCCTGGGACGCTCTGTCATTTTCCCTGAAAAGAATTGTCACGCGTACACCAACATTTATTACAAAGGACATCGAGAGAAATTCCGCAGAGAACCTGAGATCCTCCAAGCTAAGTCAATGACCAAATCACCAAGCATTAACCTAAATATGTGGTGACTTCACCATGATAGTGGGTATGAGAGACGATGGTGAAAATATATTGGAAGAGATGGTCTAAGGAGCAAGAAATGAACGTGGTCAAAGAGTCATTGACCACTCAAAAGCCTCCCATCTGAATCACAGAATCTAAGTGTTGCCATGGAGGCCAACCCATACACAAAGGAATCCCCACCATAACATATCTGACAAATGATTGTCAAGCTCTATCACGGAGACCTCTGAAGAGCTCTAATCTCCAAGAAGTCTTAACTGGCATCATTCTGCATCTACCCACTTCTGCTGGTTCTGCCCTCCGACCAAATGGAACAAGTCAATTCTTCCTCCACATGACAGACCTTCAAATACTAGAAAACAGCTGTCATGCCCTGCCTCCCAATGCCCACACTTCTTCTCCAGGCTAAATATCCCCTCTTCCTTCAATGATCTTCATGTGATTTGGGACTCACAGCCCTTCATCATCTTGGTTGCTCTCTGGTCATTCTCCAGCTTGCCAAAGTCCTTCTTAAACAGTAGTCCCCAAAGTAGGAAGGTGACCATGACATTCCTAGTAGGAATTCTGGCACAGGCCTGGACTACTGCACTAGCCTACTGGTGGATCTCCCTGCCTCAAGTCTCTCTCTACTCTAATGTATCCTCCACTCAGCTGCCAAAATGATCTTCCTAAAACACACATCTGACTCTCAATAAACTTCAATGGCTCCCTATCACCTCCAGGATAAAATATAAAATCCTCTGGCATTCAAAGCCTTTCATAACCTGTCTCTTCCCACTTTTCCAGTCTTATTAGACCTTAGACCCCTCCCCCATGTACTCTGGGGTCCGGTGACAATGGCCTCCCTGTTTCTCACACAAGACACTTCCATGTCTCTACTCTAAGTATTTGCACTGGCTGTCCCCCATGCCTGGAATATTGCTCCTCTTCCTCCAGCCTTCTGGCTCCTTCAAGTACCACCTAAAATCCCACCTTCTACCAGAGGTCTTTTCTGATCTTTTTCAATGCTGGCACCTTCTCTTTATTGATCGTTTCTAATTTATCTTGTCTCTGTTTTGTTGGTACAAAGCTATTTGTACATTGGATGGCTAGGTGGCACCATAGTGCACACAGCCAAGGGCTGAGAGTCAGGAAGACTCATCTTCCTAAGTTCAAATCTGGCTTCAGACACTTACTAGCTGTGTGACCCTGGGCAAGTCACTTAACCTTGTTTGCCTCAGTTCCTCATCTGTAAGATGAGCTGGAGAAGGAAATGGCAAACCATTCCATATCTCTGCCAAGAAAACTCCAAATACAGTCATGGAGAGTCAAACGCAACTAAAAAAAAAAACTGAACAAAGGGCAGGATATGTTTTCTGCCTTTCTTTATTCTGCCAGAACTTAGCACCATGCCTGGCTTAATAAATATTACTGACTGCCTGGGAAACTAGATAGCATTTTCCATGATTCCCAAAGAGCTCCCCAATACAAAAATTCCACTGAGAGTCTTCCACGGTGCTCGAAGGCTATGAATCACGGTATTTCACCATCTCTGCAGAATTAGAACAGGAGGAGATTCAAAGCAATGGAAATGTCCTAAGGTCCTAGGATTATGCGTACAGAGTTGGAAGGGCTCTCAGAGATCATTCATTTCATAGATGAGAAAACTGAGGTGCAGAGGATGAAAATGAGAATCGTCTCATAAGGAGAGGTAGACTTGGATGAACTTTCTGGCCCCTTCCAGTCATAAGTTATATTCGGCAGGTCTGTACGATTCAAACCTAGAAGCCAGGCGGGCATGACTGATCACAGTCTAGTGACAGCAATGATTTGCACATGAGAAGTGGTAGAATTGGGACACATGAGATCAGAAAAGGAGGTGGGTCAGCCATGTGGTAAGGGCAAAGGATAACAGGCGAGAGCTTTAACGTCTCATGGGTATCAAGGAAATATCAAAAAGACCCAAAGAGGTCTCCTACGCACTGAGTCATCCTCTCTGGAGGATTCTTGGTGGGGAAATGGAGACCCCAAATGTGAGGGCATGGAGGGGTTAAGATTAGTACTGGCAGAGGGGGTGCCCACACTGTTGGTATTATGCATCCATGGGAATATTAGGGTATGAAAATCAGAGTGGTGAAATGGAAAAGCATATCTTGGCTTTGTGACTTTGGGCAAATCAATTCACTTCTCTGGGCCACAGTTTCCTCAACTGTAAAATAAAGGAGTTGGATTAGATGGTCTCTGAGGTCCCTTTCTACATCTCTGATCTCATGACTTCCCTGGCCCTCAGTTCCCTCACCCGTAAAATAAAGGGCTCAGCTTGGAATGCCTCTGAGGTCCCTCCTAATTCTAAATCTACGACCCTGTGATCTCAGGAAAGAACTCTTAACAACTCCTTCCCATCCTGAAATCTTATTCACACACCTTAATTAGATTATTCCCTTGTAACTCGTCCCACTTCTCTTAATTGATGGTCAATGAAACCTCCTTCCCTTAGAGTCGGAAATCATCTTTCCCCTCCTTGGTGCTCCCCTGGTGCTTCTCCATGCCCCTGCTGTTTAGTATGCTAGTAATTTGGGTCCGTGCTCTGGCCCCCACTAGGCAGTGAACGGTAGGGGGTGGGGGATGGGTGTCTTATTTATTGTTGGATCTCCCACAGGGCTCTGCCTTGAGTAGGCGCTCGATAAATGTTGGTTGTTTTGGGTCTTACATCCCCAGTGTCTCGTAAATAACAGGCATTTAATAACTGTTTATAGAACCAAATGGCAGAATGGATAAATGAACTAAAGGCAGCAGCAGCTCCCATTTTTAGAAGACTGGAAGAGTTACAAAAGCATTTTCCTTACAATGGACCTTGGGAGAAGTCAGGGCCAGGATTAATATCCTCAGGGAGAATGACTGTCCATAGCCCTGAAGAGGTGATGGCACCACTGTCTTCTGCCTTGGTCCAAAGCCATGTCTGAAGGAAGGAGAAGTTGAGAGACCAAAATGACTTCAGGGATACTGCCAAGACTCAGTGGTCTCAGATGGATGGCTCTGGATGGATAAGGACTGGACGTGTGCTTTATTTGGTGTGAGGGACTCCAAAGTGAGAAAACTCCCTCTACCAATGCAAGCTGGCCCGGGAGGTGTCTGGAGCACTAAGAGGTTAAGGTCACTCAGTCAATATGTGTCAAAGGTTAGACTTGAACCCAGGTCTTCCCATTTCCAAGGCCAGTTCTGTATCCACTATACCAAGTGGCCTCTCTGGAGGGATATGCCTTATTCAAAAGAAAAGGTTGTAGAGAAAGGGAAATGGGGTGGTATGGCCTATTAAGAAGACAGACTCACAGAAAGAAATACGAAAATCAGAGGGGAGAAAGAAACATGGTGAACAGCATTTGGGTGAACATCAGCTGAGGGAAGAAAGGAAGACATACTCTCAACAGAGTATGCTCCAGGCTATGTGAACACAGAGAGGAAACATATGAGATTATAAGCCTGGCACAGTGGTAATCACATGGACTTCAATTATCAAGAAAAGAATTATTAGCATTTGCTCTCTCTCTCTCTTTCTCTCTGTCTCTGTCTTTCTCTGTCTCTCTCTTTCTCTCTGTCTGCCTCTCTCTTTCTGTCTCTCTGTCTCTCTCTCTCTGTCTCTCCCTCCCTCCCTCCCTTGCTCTTTGCCATGAGTGGAAGAACTAATGAAATGTTGACTCAAGTCATCTAGGTTATCCAGCAGATGCCTGAAGTCAAGAAGACCTGAGTTCAAATCCAGCTTCAGATACTTACTAACTGTGTGACTCTGGGTGAGTCACTGAACTGCCTGCCTCAGTTTCCTCAACTGTAAGATGGAGATCATAACAGCACCTACCTCACAGTGTTGTGAGGATCAAATGAAATAATATTTGTAAAGTGCTCACCACAGTGCTTGGCATATAGTAGGCACTTAACAAATACTTGTTCCCTTACCTTGGTAATGCTAATTTCACATTTCAAAAAAAGAGGAACAGACAGAAATTATATTTTGGATATGATCCTTGTCAACAAGGAGAACATCATTCCTGGAGTCAAAATGATAACAATTTGTGTATGTGTGTGTGGTGGTGGTGGTGGGGGAGACTTCGCTCCACTTTAGAATTTATGATAGAAAAGGAGAATTCAAACAGAATCTGAAATAGATTCTAGATTTGTTACCATTAGATTGCAGACTCCTTGAGGCAGGGATTGGCTTTTGCCTCTTTCTATATCCTTAGTGCATAGCACAATACCTGGTACATAGAAGTTGTTTAATAAATGTTTATTAATTGATTGATTGTATTGATTTAAGGACAACAGATTTCAAAAATGTCCATGGAAAATGCAGGTAGGATCCCAGAGACTAAGATTTCATCAGGGAAGCCAGCACAAGAGTGAGGGGAAACTCTCAAGAATTAAACTCTGAGGACACAAGGAGAAAGTTTTCATATAGGGGAAAACGGGGAGTTTTCTAAAGAGACAGGTATGAACGCACAGAGAATTCCCCAACAAACTTGATTTTTAAAGAGACACAAAAGCCGGAAGAGCAGACCAAAGAAGATTAATATGGTCCTATAAAAATACTGCCTGGAATGTAAAGGTGCAGAACGGAGCTGAGGTGGGCAAGGAAGGCTAAGGACAACAACCAAAAAAGGGGTTTCTTAAAGCTACTCTGCAGGATAAGAAGGGAATCAAAGAAAGGACAGAATTACATTTCAAGGATAACTGATGAAAGAGAGAAGGTAGAGCTTTTTGATTCCTATTTTGCTTGTTTTCTCTTGCCAAGAAAATCTCTGGATGGGAAGGTTATTGTCAAAGAAAAAATACTAAACATATATGCATCCAAATTCTTAATGTAAACGTTAAATGAGTTACAGGAGGAAACAGACAATAAAACTATACTAGTGGAGGACCTCAACATTCCCTTCTCAGAACTAGACAAATCTAAACAAAAAATAAAGAAAGAAGTTAATGAGATGAATAGAATTTTAGAAAAGTTAGATATGATAGACCTCCGGAGAAAAATGAATGGGAATAGAAAGGAATATGTCTCTTTTTCAGTAGTACGTGGCACCTAAAAGCAACCAAGTATTAGGACATAAAAATCTCACAACTAAATGCAGAAAAGCAGTAATATTAAATGTATCCTTTTCAGATCACAATGCAATAATGAAAACATTTAATAAAGGGCCATGGAAACACAGATTGAAAATTAATTGAAAACTAAATAATGTAATCCTAAAGAATAAGTGGGTCAAAGAACAAACCATAGAAACAATAAATAATTTCATTAAAGAGAATGACAACAATTAGACAACATAACAAAATTTATGGGGTGCAGCCCAAACAGTACTTAGGGGAAATTTTATATTTCTAAATAAAGAACAGATCAGTGAACTGGGCATGCAATGAAAAAAATTAGAAAGAGAATAAAATAAAAACCCCCAATTAAACACCAAGTTGGAAATCCTGAAAATCAAAAGAGAGATTAGTAAAATTGAAAGTAAGAAAACCAATGAAATAATAAATAAAACTAGACGCTGTTTTTTTTTGGGGGGGGGGGAAGAGTAAGATGGATAAACTATTGGTTAATTTGATAAAAAAGAGAAAGAAAGAAAGAAGAAAACCAAATTACCAGCATCAAAAATGAAAAGAGTCAATTCACCACCAATGAAGAAGAAATTAAAGCAATTATTAGGAGCTATTTCGCCCAACTATATGTCAATAAATCTAATAATCTATGTGAAATGGATGAATATTTCCAAAAAAATTGCCCAGATTAACAGAAGAGTAGGTTGAATACTTAAATAACCCTTTCTTAGAAAGAGATTGAACAAGCCATCGATGAAGAAGTGGAGGTTGAATACTTAAACAACCCTTTCTTAGAAAGAGATTGAACAAGCCATCGATGAACTCCCAAATAAAAAATTCTCCAGTACCAGGTTGATTCATAAGTGATTTCTACCAAATATTTAAAAGAACAATTAATAGCAATACTATATAGGCTATTTGGAAAAAATAGGCAAAGAAAGAGTCGTATAAAATTCTTTTTATGACACAAATATGGTGCTGATACCTAAACCAGAAAGAGCAAAAGCAATAAAGAAAACTATAGACCAATTTCCCCAATGAATTTTAAATAAAATGCTAGCAAGGAGATTAAAGTGACATACCACAAAGATCATACACTATGAGCAAATGGGATTTACACCAGGAATGTCAGGCTGGTTCAGTATTAGGAAAACTATCAGCATAACCGTCTCAATAACAAAACCAACAAAAAAAATCATGATTATTTCAACAGATGTAGAAAAAACTTTTGACAAAATATAACACTCATTCTTATTAAAAACTCTATGAGGTATAGGAATAAATGGAGCATTACTTAAAATGATAAGTAATATTTATCTAAAGCCATCATCAAGTATTATTTGTATGGGGATAAGCTAGAATCCTTCACAATCAGATAGGGGTGAAGTAAGGATGCCCATTATCACCACTATTATTCAATGCTATACTAGAAATGCTAGCTATTTCAATAGGAGGAAAAAAAGAAATTGAAGGAAGTAGAACAAGCATCTTTGAAGATATTATGGTATACCTGGAGAATCCCAGAGAATCAACTAAAAGACTAACTGAAACAATTAACAACTTTAGCAAATTCTCAAGATATAAAATAAACCCACATAAATCATTAGCATTTCTATATAGTATCAACAAAGTCCAGCAGCAAGAGATAAAAAAGAGAAATTCCATTCAAAACAACTGTATACAATGTAAAATGCTTGGGAATCTACCTGCCAAGACAAACCCAAGAACTACACAAACACAATTACAAGACACTTTTCATATAAATAAACTGGAATAAATAATAATTATAATAAATAAAATAAACAATAATAAATTAAAACTTAAAATTAAAATAAATAATAAAAATAAATTGGAAAAATATTGATTGTTCATGGGTAGGCCAAGATAATATAATAAAATAGAAAATTCTATCTGAATTCATTTACTTATTCAGTGCCATACCAATCGAACTACCAAAAATTATTTTATACAGCTAGAAAAAGTAATGAGATGCATCTAGAAGAACAAAAGGTCAAGAATATCAAGAGAATCAATGAAAAAAAAATGTGAGGGAAGGTAGCCTGGACATACCAAATCTCAAATAGTATTGCAAAGGAATCATTATCAAACCAATCTGGTATGGCTAAGAAATAGAGTGGTGGATCAGTGGAATAGATTAGGTGTACAATACACATGACATACAGAAAAGACAATAATAATCTTTGTTTGGTAAATGCAAAGGTGCAAACTTTTGAGATAAGAGCTCACTATTTGACAAAAACTGCTAGGAAAGCTGGAAAGCAGCTTGGCAGAAACTAAGTATAGACCAACACCTCATACCACAAGATAAAGTAAAAATGGGTACATCATTTAGACATAAAGAATGATACCACAAGCAAATTAGGGGAGCATGGAATAGTTTACCTGTCAGATCTATGGATAAGGGAAGAATTTATTAACAAACAAGAGATAGAGAGCATGAAGGGAAGTAAAACAGATAATTTTGATTACATTAAATTAAAAAGGGGTTGGACAAACAAAACCAATGCAGCCAAGATTAGAAGGTAAGCAGAAAACTGGGGGAAAATTTTTACAGCAAGTTTCACTAATAAAGACATCATCTCTCAAATATGTAGAGAACTAGGTCAAATTTATAATATGTTATTCTCCAATTGATAAATGGTCAAAGGATATGAACAGGCAGTTTTCAGATGAAGAAATCAAAGCTATCTAGAATCATATAAAAATCTCTACATAACTACTGATTAGAGAAACGCAAATCAAATCTACTCTGAAGCACCACCTCACACCTCTCAGACTGGCTAATATGACAAAAAAAAAAGGAAAATGACACAATGTTGGAAGGGATGTAGGAAAACTGGGACACATGCACTGTTGGTGCAGTTGTGAACTGATACAAACCATTCTGGAGAGCAATTTAGAACTATACCCAAAGGACCATAAAACTGTGCAAACCCAGAAATACCACCTTGGAGAGAGAGTTAAGCCAACTGGCATAGTACCCCATGCACTCTGACATGACTCTCTGCCTGAGACGATTTCAAGATGAATCTCAAACAAGGGAAAGACATGTTATAATAGAATCTGGGTTAACACTGCAGCAATGAGCAACCACTCTCTTCAAAATGGTTTATATCAAGAATCTAAATTGACTAGGGGATGAGTTGAGTTCCTCCCTTAGAATAGAAGAGGGGTATGTGGAAATGTCTTTCATGTGATTATTGTGGAAAAGATGGAAAGACGTAAGATGGGACGATTCAGTGGGGTGTAGTGGGTGAATGGCTGGTATCATTAATGTTCCAACATCAGCTTGGAAGGAAGGCTCCAGAGGAGTGGCCCAGGGATCTGTGGGGGAACACACTTGCTCTAGTATTAGCAATTAAGAGTGATAAATGCTTATCAAAATTTCAGATAAAGTGAAAATGAGAATAGCTCAACATGCTGGAGGGCAAAAATCAGGGTCCAAAAAGATTCTGTCAGAGTAGAACATAAGGCTAAATTTATTAAGGTGAATTTTATAGGGATAAATATAGTCATTTGAGCTTTGGGCTTTTTTTTAAAAGCAAATTCACAAGTATGATATGGAGAAGGCATAGCTTGTTAGCAGCTCATCTGTAAAAGATATGGGCATCTTAATAGATTGGAAGTTCTGTTTTATGGCCCCTCTCAGCTTTGACATCCTGGGTTCTAAGGGCCTTCCTAGCTCATTCTGGATTCTAAGGGCCCTCCCAGTTCTGACATCCTGGGTGCTAAGGGCCTTCTTAGCTCATTCTGGATCCTAAGGGCCCTCCAAGTTCTGACATCCTGCCTTCCTAGCTCATTCTGGGTTCTAAGGGCTCTCCCAGTTCTGACATCCTGGGTGCTAAGGGCCTTCCTAGCTCTTTCTGGGTTCTAAGGGCCCTTCCAGTTCTGACATCCTGGGTGCTAAGGGCCTTCCTAGCTCATTCTGGATTCTAAGGGCCCTTCCAGTTCTGACATCCTGGGTGCTAAGGGCCTTCCTAGCTCATTCTGGATTCTAAGGACCCTCCCAGTTCTGACATCCTGGGTGCTAAGGACCTTCCTAGCTCATTCTGGGTTCTAAGTGCCCTGCTGGCTCTGACATCCCATGGGCAGCTTTGACAGCATATGTTGTTCTAAGGCTCTGATGCTCTATGTTCCTGGTGTCCTTTCAGCTCTGAAAATACTTTGACTTGAAGTCCTATGTCCTCCAGGAAGCTTTTCCAGGTTATTTAGCAAACGCTCATCTTTTCACATTGCCCAGTGGGTCTGCTGCCACAACATAACTACGAATTTCAAACGTGACCTGAACAGAGAAACACAAAGAGCAAGGAACCACTTACCTGGCTTTTCCCGGCCGGTTCCCTTATTCTCAGCAAATTTCCTCACCAGGGTTTCCACACTGACATTCTCCACATTCTGCTTGAACTCTTCATGAACCTGAGTATACCAAAGAGGATGGCAGAAATGAAGGAGGAGAAGTGGTGGATTGTACCCCATGGGGCCCAGATGTGACAGCCCTTCCAGATGGGACATCATTCAGCCTAGGCCCCTTTCCCCAGGCTGAGACCACATTCTCTCCTCCTAACTAAGCCCCTCTTCATTTACTTCCTCTTTTGAGGACTGTCTGTCCCCTAAGAGAGGCAGCATGTTGGGGCTGGGTGCCCACCTGCTCCTCCCTCCAGGCCTTGGCCTCACCTGTCCAATCTGCACATGTGTGTCTTCCACAGAGTGAGCATATGCTCCCAGGATGCCCTTCATGTGTCGAAGGTGGGTCTCCTCAATGGCCTGGAAGCGCTGCCCACACACAAGAAAAAGGTCACATGACACCTGCTTGGCCAAGACCATCCTAACCCTTTCCTCTTAGGAAACTTACCCCCAGGCTCTGAATTGGAGCCAAAATAGTAGCCTGTGGCCCACAGGAATCATATTCCTAACTGCCAGCTTTCACCGTGTCTCTGGCCAGCCTCAAATGCCTTCTGCAGCTTCCCAAAGCCCACAGAAGGAAGGCTTGGCATTCAAAGCCCCTCACAGGCTGGTCCCAAGCCCCGACGCCAGCGCTGTCTCCCCACACTCCAGATCCATTCATTCTATATGATAGCCAAGCTAGATGATTCAACATTGCCCCCACCCCACCCCAATCAATTTCTAGGCAACATGATTTTGCTCAAACCATTCCCTAGGCCTAGATGTGCCTTTGCTCTCCATCTCTGCTGACTGAATCCTAATGGTTCTTCTAGGCCCAGCTCAGATTCCCTATCCTTTAAGAAGCCTCCCCGATCTCTCCTCATCCCCACATCTACAGCGAGTTCTCCCAATGGGACCACAAGCTGGAAGGGGTTTTAGGGATGCAATGTTTGTCTGCAGTCACATTGTAAAAGGGAATGGATTTGGAGTCAGAAGTCCTGCATATGAATCTTGGCCCTGGTCCTTATTAGCCGTGTGACCTTGGACAGGTCTCTTCATTTCTCTGGGCCTATTTCCTCATCTGTAAAACGAGGGGGCCGGAGTAGATCATCCCTGCCAGTTCCAAATCCCTAGGATCCCAAGGAAGTGAAGCTGCCCCGAATTCCCAGAGTATATTTTCAGGATGGTCCCCTCTACTTTATAAAATGAGCTGGAGGGTCCTGGAGTCTATTTTCCCTCCTGAGTAGAGAGCTCTGTGAGGGCAGTATCAGAACCTTACCCACCCCTGGGTGTCCTCCTCAGCCCAACACAGCCCAGCCTGGACCCCATCTCTGAACATCTGCTGAATGAGTGGGGAGAAAAGGGGCCTGAGCCAACTCAAGCTGGAGCTCTCACTAGCAACCGTCACATGGAAGTAACCCACAGGATGGACATCTGAGACAATGCTGACAGGCCTTGAAGGGAATCCTGCAGCCCCCAACTATGTGTTGCCAGAGGTTACTCTCTAGAGGGCACTTGCCCAGCCTCCCTCCCCTGTGTTCTCATACCAGGGCTGACTCCAACATCTTCCGCTCAAAATCCGCCCGGGCTGTATTGTATTTCTCCACGCAGCGACGCAGGGTCTCGGCTGCCTTCTTCGTCTTTCCCTCTACCTAGGAGGGGCACATGGAGGCTTTTTTCTAATGATAATAACAATTTTTTTAAAAAATCCTTTTGCTTTTCAGTCATTTTTTCAAATGGAAATTTTTTTGTCAGACTCGGCACTGTGAAATATTGCTACTGAGGATCTGCTATTCAAGATACATGTAGGGAATTAACATAAATATATAGAACCCAGAGCCAGGAGGCAGTTGGGTGGTGCAGTGGCTAGAGCGCTGGGCCTGGAGTCAGGAAGACCTGAGTTCAAATCCAACATTAGACACTCACTAGCCATGTGAGCCTGGGCAAGTCACTTAACCGCTATCTGCCTCAGTTTCTTTACCTGTAAAATAAGGATAATAACAGAAGCTACCTCCCAGAGCTGTTGTGAGGCTCAAATGAGATAATATCTGTAAAAGTGCTTAGCACAGTGCCCGGCACATAGTATGTGCTACAGAATGCTTATTTCCTTCCCCCCTTCTCATTCCCAGTGGAGAAGCTGTCAAAGGGCACGAGCAAACAATCCCGAAAGAAGAACCGCAAACAATTAACAACAATATGAAAGACTGCTCCAAATCACTAATAAGAAAATAAAACACAACTCGGTATCCCTCTGAGGTCCCACCTCACACCCAACAAACTGGCAAAAATGATAAAAGACAGATATAGTCAACGTTGAAAGAATTATGGGGGCAGCTAGGTGGTGTAGCGGATAGAGCGCTGGCCCTGCAGTCAGGAGGACCTGAGTCCAAATCTGGCCTGAGATAGCTGACATACTTCCTAACTGTGTGACCTTGGGCAAGTCACTTAACTCTGATTGCTTTGCCCCCCCCCACCCCAAAGGAAGGGCTATGGCCAAACAGTCACACTATTGACGCAGCTGTGAATTGGTTCAACCATTCTGTAAGACAATTTGGAATGTTATGAAGAACGTGCCTAAAATGTCCAGACTCTTTGACCTAGAAGTTGTACTGCGAGGCATAACCCAAGGTGGTAAACGACAACAGAAAGGCCTACCTACATCAAAATAACCATTGGGCCATTTTTGTTTGGTAACAAAGACCTGGAAACAAAGTCAATGCCCTTCTACGGGGAAATGGAGAAACCAACTGTGAATCACAGTACTGAAGGGCTGGAAAGGATCTCCGTGGTCATCCCATCCAACCCACACACAAAAGAAACTCCCATTATGACACAACTAACAAGTGATCGAGCAACCTCTGCTTGAAGAACTCTAGGGAGGGGAAGCTTAGCACCTTTCAAGGCGGCCCACTCCACTCTTGGATAGCTCTAATTTGGGGGAAGTTGGGACAGCTAGGTGACACAGTGAATATAGCACCAGCCCTGGAGTCAGGAAGACCTGAGTTCAAATGTGAACCGCAGACACTTGACACACTTACTACCTGTGTGACCTTGGGCACTTAACCCCAAGTGCCCTGCCTACCCTACCCCCTCCAAAAACAAGCAAACAAATAAACAAAAACCAACAATAGTTTTTAGGAAGTTTTTTTTCTACCATTAAGCCCTAAATTTACCTCTTAAAGCTACCACCCATTGCTCCTAAAACCAATCCCTCCTCTCCATGACAGCCAATAAAATACTTGAAGATGACTGTTATGCTCCCCCCAAGTATTCTCCAGGCTAAACACGCCCAGATCCTTCAACTAATCTATCAGGGACTCAAGACCTCTCTGAATACTCTCCAGTTCATCAACATCCTTCTTAAACCATGGTGCCTAAAACTAAACACCATACTCCACATGAGGTCTGACGAGGGTAGAGCTAAGTGGGTCTATCACCTGCTTGTTGTAGGAAGATAGGCCCCTATTCATGCAGCCCAAGCCTGCTTTCTCTTCTTTGGATGCCATGTTACACTCCTGACTCATTTTCAGCTTGCAATTCACTAAAACCCTGAGATTTTTTTCAGAACAATTTCAGAACAATTGCTGTCTAACCATGCCTCTCCCTGTGATTCTAATTTTTGGTTCCCAAGTGCAAAACTTTACATTTATCTTTATGGAATTCCATCTTATTAGATTCAGTCTGTCAAGATGAATCCTGACTCTATCATCTACTGTGCTAACTATGCCTCCTAGCTTGAAGTCATCTGAAAATGTGATTAGCCTGTCATCTATGCCTTTATCCAAAGAACTGGCAAAAATGTTAAAAAGCAGAAATCCAAGCAGAAATCCCTGGGGCACTCCAATGAAGATTTCTTGCCATGCTGACACTGAACCATGAACAACTACTCTTTGAGTCTGGCTGTCCAACTGAGCCTGACTCTATCTGATTGTATTATCATCTAATCTATGTCTCTTTTCCACAATCAAAAGCTTTGCTAAAGTCTAGGTAAACTATATCCCTAACTTTTCCTTCATCTACCTGTGTGTCAAAAAAGAAATAAGATTAGTCTGACCTGTTCTTGACGAAATGTATGCTTGCCAAAAAGAATATTTCATGGAGAACTCACACAGGGCAAGCATTCACCTGGTGGCCAGAAGAAACAACAGAAGGACACACTAAGGTCTCTCTCAAGAACTTTGGAATTGATTGTGTGACATGGGAGACACTGGCACAGGACCCCCCAGCATGGCGTGCCCTCATTCAAGAAGGTGCTGTGCTCTATGAGCAAAGCAGAATTGAAGTAGCTTAAAAGAAACTCCAGATGCTCAAATTTAGAGAATCCACCTCAAATGTTCACGTGGACTATTTGTGTCCCACCTGTGGGAGAACATTCTGAGCTCATATTGGTCTGATCAGACACAGTCAGACACACTGAAACTTGACTCTAGCATAGCGATGTCATTCTGGTCTTCTTCGAGGAAGAAGGACAACAACCACTTCCATTTCTAAATACCATCTATCTCTCTAAAAGTCTTCTCTAGAATTTTCCTAGGAATTGAAGTTAAACTCACTACTATGGTTTGTAGACTCCATTATCTTTGCTTTTTTGATAACTGGGACAACACTAGCCCTTCCCTAGTCTCGTGGTGCCTCTCCTATTTTCTGTGGTCTTTCAAATATCAATGAAGTTGTCTCTGCCATCATATCTGCCTATTTTCTATGGTCTTTCTTTCAAATATCAATGAAGTTGCCTCTGCCATCATATCTGCCTATTTTCTATGGTCTTTCTTTCAAATATCACTGAAGATGCCTCTGCCATCATATCTGCTCATTTCTTCAGGACCCAAGAATGTAATTCAGCCTTACAGTTTTGGTACGTGAATGTAATGGAAGATCGCTTTGTTATAAGAAACAATGAATACCAAGAATTCAAAAGATGCATGGGAATGGATACAAACTGATACAGAGTGAAGAAAGCAAAACCAAGAAACAACTGACACAATAACAACAGCAATGGGAAAAAAAACACAAAGAATCCAAACTGAACCCTGTGATTAGGAGAAAAGGCTCCTCTCGCCCTTCTTTGCAGAGGCAGGGTCTGGGGGTGTGGATTATCGCATAGACTGTCAGACCCAGCTGATGGGTTGGTTGGCTTGGCTGAACGTTTTTTTTCTCTTTTTATAATTTTTTAATGAGTGGTGACTCATTGGGGAGGTATGTATTCAGAAATGAAGGTGATGGGAAAATAAGAGTCTAATACGTTTTTTAAAACACCACTGAACTTCAATACAACTGACATAAAGTACATGAAAGGGGGTAGAATGTAATAAGCCTAGAAAGAAAGAAAGAGTAGATGGGGAAGGGATTTAACCAAAGAAGAAGGAGGAGGAAGAGGAAGAGGAGGAGGAGAAATGAGCGCCTAAAGAAACATAAAGAGCAGAAGAGGATACAGACATGAAGGATGGTGTTGGCATTACCATGTTAAAGGTGATGTATATTTAAAATAAAAACTGTGCATGGCAGAGTCATGGTTCCAATCCTCCTTCTGTCCTTTGAACTTGATAACTATCAAGTTCTTTTTTTTTAAAGTTTTTGTTTTGTTTTGTTTTAAATTAGAACCCCTCTGCAGAAGGCCTTAAATGCCACAGTGGGGACTCTGTATTTTCTCTCAGCCAATCAATCGGTATTTATTAGGCACCTACTACATGCCAGGCATTGTGCAATAGGGAGCCACTGAGATTTTTGAGCAGAGGAGTAACAAAATCAGACTTATGCATTAGGAAAATTAGTTTTGGAGCTGCATGAAGGAGAGATGTACAAGAGGGGGAAGAATGGAGTCAGGGAGACCAGTGAGGAAGCAATTACAATCATCCAAGCAGAAAAGGGACATGGAGGGGAGCTAGGGTTGTGGTGATGAGAGCGAAGGTGAGGGAGAATAGAATCGGAGAAAAGCTGTGGAGATAGATTTAATAGCACTTAGATGCGGGACACTAGGGAGAGGGAAGCCTCAAAGGTGACCAAGGTTTCCAGCCTCAAGGACAAGGAAGATGACAGTGCCATCAAAAGAAATGGAGATATTTAGAGAAAGGGCAGCTAGAAGAGGGAAAAAGAGTCCCATTTTAGACCTGCTGAGTTTGGGGTGTTGGCAAGGCACCCAGGCAGGTGTCCGGCAGGCTGCTGGAGACACAGGGTGGGAGTTCAGGTGGAGAGAGTCGAGCTAGATACATAGACTTGGGCATAATCTGTGTGGAGGTGATAGTTGAACCCATGGATGTCGAGTACAGGTCAAGATAAATGGCCTAGGAAAGAGCCAGAATTATAGTGGTTACCCATAGTCATGGGGGAGGAGGAAGAGAATGGAAAGGAAACCAAGAAGGCACAAATCAGACAGGCAGAAGAATAACTAAGAAGATGGTGGAGTAAATGCAGGGACTCACCTGAACTCTCTCCCCCAACCCCTCCAAATATCTTTAAAAATGACTCTAAACAAATTCTAGAGCAGCAGAACCCACAAAAGAATTTAGTGAAATAAATTTCCTGCCCAAGACAACTTGGAAGGTCAGTAGGAAAGGTCTGTCACACCTGGGTGGGAGTGGAGTATAGTCCAGCAGAGGCCACACCAGCACAGACCAGCCAAATTTCAGAATTCCCAGGTCAAGGAGAAAATATTGCAAGCAGCCAGAAAGAAACAATTCACAGTCACAGCCACAGTCAGGATAACACAAAATTTAGCAGCTTCTCCATTAAAGGATCAGAGGGCTTGGAATATGATATTCTGGAGGGCAAAGGAGCTAGAAGTACAACCAAGAATCACTTACCCAGCAAAACTGAGTATAATCCTTCAGGGGGAAAGATGGATTTTCAATGAGATAGAGGACTTTTAAGCATTCTTGATGAAAAGACCAGACTGAATAGAGAATTTGACTTTCAAATACAAGACTCAAGAGAAACATAAAAAGGTGCTGTGGAACAATCTCATTAGGACCAGAAGAAAGATCTTGTCTTGGAGAAATCTTGCATTCCAACCTTTTTGCTCAGGAAATAGTTTAAGAAGAAATGCTTAATGTCCTCAGTGAACAAGACATTTCTACTCCATGGTCCTGAAACAATTATGCCATTGAGATGACACTAATTTTAGGAGCATAAATGTGTTTATTCAAGTTGATAAATGCTTCCTACTTAATTAAAATGCATTGAGCTGAATGTAAAAAAAATAGAATAACAAAGAGAATGGCTATTGGTTGGTTGGTATTGGTCTAATCAGACCACTAGAAGCTTGCAAGGCTCTCTATCTACTACAGGTTGGGCACAAATAGTCCATATGAACATCTGGAGTGGTGATATCTTTAAATTTGCACATCTTGTGTTTCTTTTGACCTACTGCAATTCTGTTTCACTCACAGAGCACAGTGCCTTCTTTGATGAGGGCATGCCATGCTGGGTGGTCCTTTGCTAGCATCTCCCATGTCACTCAATTGGTTCCAAAGATCTTCAGGGAGACCTTGAGAGCATCCTTGTATCACTTCTTCTGACCACCATGTGAGCACCTTCCTTGAGTGAGTTTTCTGTAAAAGAGTCTTTCAGGCAAATGCATATTTGGTATTCGATCAACATGGTCAGCCTATACCATGCCAGGAAACTGAATTTGAATTGTCTTAGAAATATTCTGAAGATCACCTGGCAACATAAGGTAGCAGACACTGAGGTCCTTTCTCAAGCTGAACTGCCAAGCATTCAAACTCTATTGCAGAAAGCACAACCAAGAGAAAAGAAAGCCACCAAAGGAAAGAGGGCCCAGGAGGAGAGGGAGGTGGTTAACAGTGTCGAACCCTGCAGGTGAGTCAAGGTGGATGAAGATAAAGAAAAGTACAAAGGCCAAAGCAATTAATTAGTAATTACTGACCTCTGAAAAAAACAGCATCAATCTAGGGGAGGGGGTGGGAAGCCACAATGCTCAGGGCAGAGGAGTGAATGAGTGGTGAGGAAGTAGAGGCGGAAAGTATAGACTGTTCTTTCCAGATGCCTAGCAATCAAAGGAAGAGACACAGGATGGTAACAGGAAGGAACAGTGGGGACAAGATAAGAATTTAAAGATAAGAGAAATGCTATGCCTGTGGGCAGCAGAGAAGAGGCCAGGAGAGTGAGAGAAATAAAGACAAGAAAGCGAGGGAATGATTCCCAAATGAGAGGACAGGAGATGGAATCACGGGCACAAATGGTAAGGTTAGCCTGGGAAATGAGAAGGGTCACATAACTTTCTAAGATAGGGAGATATTTTCAGGCATGGAGGACAAGAGTTGAGGGAATTCACCGTGGATGGCATCAACTTCGGTACGAGAAACAACAAAGTCTTCTCCTGAGAGGGGAAATGAACATTGGGGGCTTCAGGTGGACCACAGAATCATAAGTGGTGGAAGGGGCCTCAGATACCACCCACGGACAAGGGTACCCTCTACCACGTATCCAACAAGTTAAGACCTCTCCTAAAGATGGCCCATCCCTACCCCAACCATGGCACCCCATTCCACTTCTGATTAGCTCTAATTGTAAGGAAGCTGGTCCTGACTGCAAGCCCAAACTCACCTCTCTTTGGGGCCAAACATTAAATCTAATCTCTCTTCTATATGATATCCCTCCAAATACTTGAAGGTGGCTACCACGTCAATCCTCCCTCAGTATTCTCTTTTTCTAGACTAACTTTTTTTTGCACTGAATATCGTGACTTTATTGATGGTGCACAACAAAGGATTCTATACTTCTCCCCACTATTATAGGGGTGCCTTGGGGCAAGAACGTGAATGGGATCCTTAGGATAGGGACACAGGTTAAAGATGTGGCCTCCCCAGTGGTGGAATTCCCTTTTTGCCTTCAACTAATGCTTATAAGGCATGAATTCATCAGCCTTCACCACTGTGGTCACTCTTCTTTGGACACTCTTCAGCCCATCAATGTCCTTTTCAAAATGTGGCACCCAGAACAAAACAAAATATTTCATGTTACCTGCCCAGGTCAGAGGCTGGCTGGACTATCACATCTCTTGGCCTGTAGTCTCTGTCTCTCTGAGTGTGGCCTGACAGCACTGATTTTTGGGGTAGCTATATCGTTCCGTAGACTCACATTGAATTGTTGTTCAGTCACTTCAGTCATGTCTGACTCTTCATGACCCCAATTGGGGTTTTCTTGGCAGAGATATTGGAGTGGTTTGCTATTTCCTTCTCCAACACGTTTTACAGATGTGGAAACTGAGGCAAACCGGGTTAAGTGATTTACCCCGGGTTAAGTTAGTAAGTGTCTGAGGCCAGATTTGAACTCATGGAAACGAGTCTTCCTGACTTCGGGCTCTATCCACTGTACCACCCAGTTGCCCCATATTGAACTTGGAGTCCACTAAAACCCCCAGCTCCTTTGCAGGTGACCTGCTGTCTAGTCAGGCCTTCTTAGTTTGGTACTTCTAAATTTGATTTTTGTTTAAACTTAGCTGTAAAACTTTACATTTATCTCTACTAAATTTCATCTGATGTCGCAATCTTTTTGGATCATTTATCTGACATTTTAGCACTGCATCATTTGTAAATTGCATAAACATAATGCCCTTGCCTTTATCCCAGACTTTGGTGAAGGAAAAATCCCTGGGGCCCTCCACTAAAGACTACTTTCCATGTTGACATCAAAATATTAATGATAACCATTTATGCCAGGCCACTCAACTAGTTCTGAATCCTCCCATACAATGGTGGGATTTTGTTCACAAGAACAGAATGTGAGATTCAAAGGCTTGGCTAAAACTGAGACAAAGTGTGTCAAAGGTAATCCATTTATCTAACCACTTAACAACCTAGTCAAAATAGAAAATGAGATAAGTCTGATGAGGCCTGCTCTTGATAAAAGTCCTGCTCCTACTTGGGGACCTAGCTTCCTTTACTAGATGAACGCTGAACGCTCCATTCATAATGCATTCGAGAATTCTGCCCAAAATCAAAGGGAAGCTCGCTGGCCGATAGTTTGCAAATGTTGCTCTTTTCCCTTTTTTGAAAACGGAAACATTTGTCCTCCCCTAGTCTGGCAGCACCGTTTTTCATTTCTCCAGGCCCAGCGATCACATCAGTTAGTTCTTTCAATTTCCAGGGAGAGAGTACGTCTGGACCTAGTGACCTCATGAGGTAGTGCAAAGAGTTCTGAGTCAGAAGGCCTGGGACTGGACCCCAGCAGACTGCTTAATTCCAGTGTGACCTTGGGAAAGTTCCTGCAACTCCGTTTTCTCACTTTTAAAATGAGGGGGTCAGGCTAGATGGTTTCTCAGGTCACATCTAAACCCCCTGATCCCAAAGACCCTAAGGTTCCCTGGATCCCTAAATCTCCCAATCCGATAAATCCCTATCCCTGAATCTTCCTGGCTCTAAGGATCACCAGATCCCATGATCTCCAATCCCTAAATCTCCTGACCCAATAAATCCCTATCCCTGAATCTTCCCATTTTTTGAAGGATAAGATGGTCATTAAAGCAAGTTAAGAAATTAATAGCTGTTCTGCTTTGGAGAGAGAAAGCTCCAGCTCAAGGATGAGGAATCTGTGGCCCTCTAGGTCCTCAAGTATGACCCTTTGACTGAATCCAAACTTCACAGAACAGATCCCCTTAATAAAAGGATTTGTTCTGTAAAACTTGGACTCAGTCAAAAGGCTGTACCCAGGGACCTAGAAGGCCACTTGTGGCCTGAGGCCGCAGGTTCCTCAACCCTGCAAGTCCAGCTTAATTGAAATTTCCAACTCTGCTATAGCATATCTCTGTACCCTAGCTTATCACTGGTTTCCTTAATCTCCTGTCAATTTACTCTTTATCCCTGTGTGGCTTGTGGTCTGCTCTCATGACAATATCCCTTCCATTTCTACCTCTGTTGATCTTTACCTGAACGCTCTCAACCATACTTTACCCCATTCTGGTCCCTGGATTCCCTTATACAAGTGTATTTTCTTAATGTATAAGGCTACTCTGCTTCCACAGATTTTCTAGCAATCTTCTTTTTTGTTGAGAAGAAACTCTGTAAGTCACCTTCTAGCCAGGGGTCTCAGTCTTTCTACTAAGCTTCAGTAAATACCCAGGAGGCCAAATTTGCCTCTTAGTATTAGGATCATGTGAATTTGCTCTGAGATCTGAGCCCATGGATCTTACTTCATGCTCCTTCCTTGAATTTTATCTCCTGTGAATTTTTCCATGTCTTGGCTGCTATTCTCCTTCCTACATTGTAACCACTCTCTTATGGGATGGACATTGGTAAGTAGAACTAGTTGGTTTTCTCTCTTCTTTGTTATCTGGATTAGATTTGCTAGACTCCAGGAAAATACATTCTTGCCACCACTGGCATTCGATCCTTGGCTGGGAGGCCATCATTCCTATATTTTAAGTTGCGGTCCAGAAACCCAACCCTACTTTCCCATACCATCTTCTTAAGCCAAGAGGTCTTAACTTTTTGTATATGTAGGTGTATATCATGACCCCCACTGGCAGTCTGGTGAGGTCTAGGAACTCTTTTTCAGAATAAGGTTTTCAAAGGCACTAAATAGTGCTACAAAGGAAACTAAAGATACTGAAATAAAATTGCCAAAAAATTTTTTCAAAACAAGTTTATGGGCCCCAGGCTAGGAACCCTTATCTTCAGCAGTTTGTTTACTTTCCAAATCTGCCTTTCCCTCCTAAATTCCTCCCCACCTGTGCCCCTAAGGGTCTTCAGTTACTCACTCGAGACTTCATAACCCTTGGCAAAGCTTTCCAGATTCCTTTGGGAGTTATCATCTGTGCTTATGTGAATCACCAGAAAAGTCATTATCACAAGTTGGCAAAGTCTTAGGAGATTCTCCTTCATATTTTGGGCTTGTACCCCCGAGGCTGACTGTGATAGGTAGTAAATCTGAGATGGAAGACAGATTGTCGGGCAAGGGTGCACAATTAGTCAGACGGCTGATTTCGAGTGAGCCTGGGCCACGTGAATCTGTGGCTTCCTGGGGCACCTCAGGGGCAGTCAGAGGAGCAGGTGGACATGACCAGCCTCAAGCTGCAGGGATAAAGCCTTTTTGAAATCGTTAACTTCCAGGCCAAAGGAATGAAAGGAAGAAAATAAGGTCAAGAAGGATGGACAGGGGTGGGGGGATGTTGTTTAATCATTTCTCTGACTCTCTGTGACCCCATTTGGGGTTTTCTTGGCAAAGATACTGGACTGGTCCAGCTCATTTTACAGATGGGGAAACTGAGGCAAACAGGTTAAGTGACTTGCCCAGGGTCACACAGCTAGTAAGTGTCTGGGGCTGGATTTGAACTCAGGAAGGAGTCTTCTGGATTCCAAGCCCACCGTCTACCTGTTACACTATCTAGCTGCCCTATAGATGGGAACAGGGAAGGTCTAAGGAACTGGATATCCCAATGAGGACAAAGAACGTACTTAATGGTGAAGGAGAGGTGAAGCAGAGGCAGACATGGTCAGAAAGTCGAGTGAACTCACCAAACATTTACTAAGCACTTACTGTATACTGGGCACCGCGCTGCTAAGCTCTGCAATAAGAGAGGGCCATAAGAATTTAGGCTGGAAGGAACCGTGTAGAGAATACCCAATCTGAACCCTCCTTTTTGACAAATGAGGAAAAGGAGGTCCAGATAGTGGAAGGGACTTGCCCAAGGTCACAAAGTCAGCAAGTGTGGAATTAGAACTTGAATCCAGGTTTTTTGACTTCAAGTCAGGAGGAGTACTCTGAAGAGCTATCTGGGTAGAGAGGGACTAGTAGGTTGGCTCTGCTCAGCCTCAGAAGGCCCCTGTCCCCTTTCAAGATAGCTTATGGTTCATAGAGTCCCTTTCAGTTTAAAAAGCATTTCACATCCATCCTCTCATTTGACCTTCATAATTACCCAAATGATAGAGGAGTACCATCACCCATTTTGCAGGTAGGAAAACTGAGGCCTGAAGAAGCGAAACCAATTACCCAAGGTCACACAGCAGATTAGTGGACTCTCCTATCATTTTTCTGATGCTTTCTTTGGACGTCACCAGACACGGCAAGGTGCCTCAGGTCAGCCAATCAGGCTATGCACAGGCACTCGTGCCTACCTTACCTTATCAATCTCCTTCTGATTGGTGCCTTCTTTCCTCAGCCGCTCAAGTTCCAGGCACCTGCTAACATAGCTCTCCCTGGACTTGGGCAAGATCTGGGAGACACCGTGTAGTGCCTGGACAGCTTCCAGGGTTCCCACAGCTTCCTCCTTGCACTGTAGAAAGAGTGGGTAGGGAAGAAAATTAGGGAGGACCCTCTCCTTCCCAAGAAATTCCTTTCAACAGCTCCTGGGTATCCTCCTTGCAGGCCCCTGTCCTGGGCTTTATCTACTCTGGGGACAAGGGGGAGAGTGGCTGGAGAAGAGAGAAGGACAGCCTAGACATCATGCCATATGAGGGGGTCTGCTCTTCGAAAAGGACAGGGGGTGTGATCACTCTGAAGGGCTACCAGAGGAGATGGATTAGGCTTGCCATGCTTGGTGCCAAGGCCTTCAGCTTAATGTAAGGATCGTTCATGTCCTGGTAGATTTAAAAGGGAAAAGGAACTTACAGGCCAGTCCCCAAAGCCCTCATTTGACAGATGATGGAACTGAGGCCCAGAAAAGTTAAGGCACTTGCTCAGAACCATCCAGCAGGATTTGAACCCAGGGAAAAGACCCTAATCATCAGAGGCATCCCAGTATGGAGCAGGCTTCCTCAGGAGCAGGATATTTGCCCTTGGCACATATTAGACTGGATAAGCTGCCCTTGAAGGGCTCCCACCAGCCTGGGGCACGTAGGCTGAGAATGTGCCAGTTCATCTCAGACAATTGTCTGGGGAGGGGGGAAGCTGGGAGCAGGAATGCCAGGGAAGGATGAGGATGCCCCTGGAGGCACCTTCTTGTGGGCTTTGCTCTGCTCCTCCCCGTAGCGGACCACGTCCTTGATGAGGTCATTCAGCTTCTTGGTCAGCTCCATGTGGCACAGTGCCAGCTTGTCCGAGGACACCCGGAATACCTCCCAAAGCGGGGCGAATGTCCTGTGAGCACCAACCAATAGTCACATGGTCCTAGGCACATTCCCAAAGCGTTCTTCTTCTCATCACACACATGCACACACACATCCTACATCAGTCCCCTTCTAGATAAAAAGGATATACCCATCACCTCTGAGTCTCACGTGACAAGCAAGGCCAATTAGAACCATCTGCCCAAACTGGCAGGTTTTGTTATTGACTGGACAGATGTTAACATGTGACGAGGCTGTTTTCAGGGATGAGGGAGGCTTCTAGTACAAATGCCTTCATTCCCTTTCCCCCAAAGTGCCCCCATTCCCTCCAGCTTTCACACTTCTTTCCCAGCTCCCCTGAGAGGTCCCCTCTTATCCTTCCCCCCACCTCAGCTCACCCCATGGGGGTCCCATTGCCAGCCATCTTAGCAAGCTTTGCCATGGCCTTGGAGTAGGTCTCTTCCACCGTGGCCCTGCAGTGACAGGAAAGAGCAAGGATCTGGTGGATGGAGAGGCCAGTGGGGGGAACGGGGTAGGAGGGTTAGGGAAGGGGGCCTGAGGGTAGGAAGAGAGTTACCTTTCTCGGATGAAATCAGCCAGCTCCTTGGTAGAGACCTGCCCTTGCTTCATGCTGTGGTAGAGGACATCAAAACCATGATTCTTCTCCCCCTGGAGAATGGGAGTGAATCAGCCCAGGTGCCCTCCATCTTGGATATCTCTGCTATCTGCTCTGAGAGCCCTCCAAACTCAGACATTCCACGTTCTAAGAGACCGCCTAGAACATTCTGTGTACTAGGGGTCCTCCCAGCTTGGACGTTCTCTGTTCTGTGTTCCAAGGTCCAAATCTGCCCTTCTGGGAGTTAGTGTTTCTGTAAGAGCTCTCAGAAGGTGAGACGGAGATGCAATCCTGGGCTAGGCATTCAGGGCTCTTTAGTGACAGAGTGAATTAGATCATTAGAGCTGAAACAGACCTTAGAACATGGAATGTCAGAGCTGGGAGGACCCTTAGAACATAGAATGACAGGACTGGGAGGGCCCTTAGAACACAGGACGTCAGAGCTGGGAGGGCCCTTAGAACACAGGACGTCAGAGCTGGGAGGGCCCTTAGAACACAGGATGTCAGAGCTGGGAGGGCCCTTAGAACACAGGACGTCAGAGCTGGGAGGGCCCTTAGAACACAGGATGTCAGAGCTGGGAGGGCCCTTAGAACACTGAATGTCAGAGCTGGGAGGGCCCTTAGAACACAGGACGTCAGAGCTGGGAGGGCCCTTGGAACATAGGATGTCAAAAATGGGAGGGCCCTTGGAACATAGAATGTCAAAAATGGGAGGGCCCTTGGAACATAGGATGTCAAAAATGGGAGGGCCCTTGGAACATAGAATGTCAAAAATGGGAGGGCCCTTAAAAATCATCTGAGACATTTCATCTCAAAGACAGACCGAGGACAGGAAATGGATTTGCCCAAAGTCACAAAGAGTGTGAGGAACAGAGTGGAAATGTGAACCTAGGTACTAAATTCACTTTCGCCTAGATAACACAGCCGTGGTTGTCAGCAAGGAACCTCACGAGGGCCATTCCCAGCCCAGTGCTGTGATGATAACATCTACGATGATTATGGTGACAGCTGGTATTTCAATAGTATTTTCAGGTTTACAAAGTGCTTTCCCTATATGTTCTCCTTTGATCCTCAAAATAACCCAGTGAGATATGTGTGGTTATTATCCCCATTTTACAGGTGAGGAAACCAAGGCACAAGCAGAATGGGTGATCACTTGCCCAGGGTTACAAAGCCAGAGGCAGGATCTGGGGTAAGATGGATGAGATGATCCCTCAGGTCCTCTTCAGGCCTTGCTCCTACGATCTCACGAATTTTGAAAGGGCTAAAGTCAGATTAGGACTGGGGTCCTTGGCAGAGGAGACAGAACGAGGAGGGCTTTGGCAGGCCTGGGAGCAGGGGATGGAAGCAGCTCCCAGGGCTGGGGTGTGGTAGGGACTGGGGGGTGGGGTGGACAGATGGCCCAGAGTCTAGAGGGGGAAAGACGGAGAGCTCGGGATGGAGGCTGCCTGGGGTGGGGTGGGGGTGGCGGGCTGCCTGTCAGGCACCTGCTAGAACAGAGCCCGTTCACATCAACCCCTGTGACTCCAGCCCCAGCGTTCTGGCTGGCATGTCACACAAAACAGCTTTTCTTTTTGCTGCTTAGCTTCAGCCAAGTCCCCCAGGCTTGGCCTGTGCCAGGCAGGCATGCAAAGGCCCTAGGGGGTCTGCCCAGTGGCCTGTCTGAGTCCCCTCAAATTCAGAAACCCAGAATCCCAGGATGTCAGAGTCAGAAGGGACCTCAGCACAGCCATCCAATCCAAACTGTGGCCAGCCAGTCTTTGCTTGAAGACCCCCAAGGAGATATCACTAGATCCAGCAGGAAGATTCTCTGGAAGTCCAACCTACACTTGTCTCCTTGCTTCTGGCCCTGCCCTCCAGGGCCACAACACATCTACCACATCTACCACACAGAAGATAGACACCGTGCCAGCCCAGACTTGTCTCTTTCTAAGGTAAATGCCCCCAGCTCCTTTAACTGCTTTGTTTATGGCCTGAACTGAAAGCCCTTCCCCATCCCCTCTGATCAATCAATAAGCATTTTTTTTTTTGCAGGGGGGAAGGCAGGGCAATTGATGTTAAGTGACTTGCCCAAGGTCACACAGATAGTAAGTGTGTCAAGTGTCTGAGGCCGCATTTGAACTCAGGTCCTCCTGACTTCAGGGCTGGTGCTCTACTCACTGCGCCACCTAGCTGCCCCTCAATAAGCATTTATTAATCACCAGCCATGGACCAGGCTCTTTTCTAGCTTGTCCATGTCCCCCCTAAACCAAGGCACCCAGAAGTGAAAGGATACACCTGCTATGGTCTGACCAGGGCCGAGAACAGAGAGGCTACCACCCTCCTGTCCATGCGTGGCCTGCTTCCCTGACCACAATCGGAGATGCCATTGACTCTCCTGGAGACCTCTGTCATGCTGCTGATGCCTCTTCACATCACAACTCAATTTGATTCATTCGGCAAGCTTTAATTAACCAATTGAGCAATCTATAAGCATTTATTAGACACCTACTAGACACAGGCACTGTGTCAGGCACAGTCCATCAGAATTTCCCCCAATTTTTTTTTGGAAAAATTGCTGTATGAGTCCGAGGCTGGCTCAGGCCTAGGGAAGACACAAAGAAATGCTAACTGCCATTAGCCACTCTCTCAGGTTCCATGGGAATGGACACAGCTGGCCAGAGCCTCTGCTGCTCCCCCACAACCTATCCCTCCTACTGACATGCCTATCCCTGCCAGGGGCCCGCCATCTCACCATCACCAAGGCTAGATGCCACCTCCTCACATTCAATTACGCCCCAAATCCTGGTTGTTCTCCAGAATATTTCTTCTACTCATCTCCTCTCCATCCCACAGTCTCTGTTGCCAATGCAACAACTTCTTTTCTTGTGTCCAGTCTCTGTCTCTCCATAGGCCTCTAGATTCATCTCCCTAAAGTCCACGTCTGATCAGATCTCTTCAAACACTTTCCATGGCTCACCATAGCCCACTAACGAAAGTTCAACCCCTAAGCCTCACATTCAGTGCCCCAGTCTCCAAGTCCATTTCTAACGAAATCTCCCTCAAGTTCAAACACTTTCCATGGCTCACCATAGCCCACCAAAGAAAGTTCAGCCCCGAGGCCTCACATCCAATGCCCCCCAGGAGATACTCCCAATCTCCACTTCTGAGTCTCAGTCCTCCCTTCACACACTCCAATCCCTCGCTCCCTACCCCTAAATGTGCCCTCGGCCTTCATGCTTATCTAAGATTCTCCAGGATGGCAGGTCCTCCTCTATCTCTGTGACAAGGCTTTCCCAGTCCTTCTCACCCTGTAAGACACCCCTCTGCCCTGTTGGGCCAGGCCTCTGATTGGCCAGTTCCTCCCAGAGTGGTTCTCAAGGAAGTAGTCAAGCCGGCACCCTCACTCTTTTCCTCCTGTCTGGCTCCAATCTGGCCTTCTCCACCACCAGGCCCTAGCGAAAGTGTCCTCCAGCCCCCTCCTTCACTTTTTTCACATCCCTTTTCTGAGCTGTCTTCCCCCCAGGATGTAAACTCCTGAAAGGCAAGGACTGCGCTTGGGTTTGGACATTTTTTTCTTTTATTTGTATTTTCACTGGTTAGCAAAGTACCTGGCACATACTAAGTAATTCACAAATAATAACTTCAAAGCCCAGCTCAGGGCACATCTCCTCTGGGAAGCTTCCTCTGCCCTCTCCAGCCAACATACCCTCTCCTTTCTCTGAGCCCCCACAGAATTCATTGTTTATTCAGCCCATGGGCTACTAGCACATCGTGTCTCATGCTATTAGTCATCTTTCCATGTGTGAGAGCCCATCTTTCTTGTGAGCCTGTAAAGAGGGGAGGGGAGGAGAAAAAGGGAGGGAAAAGTGAGGGAAGGACAGCAGAGAAGGGGAAGGGAGGCTGCAATAGGTAATGGAAAGATTTCTTGGCTAGGAGTCAGAAGACTTGGGTCCTAGTGCTGCCTTAGACATTAACGGGCTGTGAGACTTTGGGTAAGTCTCTTCCTCTCTGGACTTAAGTTTTCTTCTCTTTAAAACTAGGGCAGTGGAACAAGTTTCTAAGGACCCTCCCAGCACTGGCCTGCCATGTTCTAAAGGCCTTCCCAGCTCCGATATTCCATGCTCTAAAGGCCCTCCAAGCTCTGACAATCTGGGTTCTAAGGGCCTGCCCAGCTCTGACATTCTCTAGCTCCATTCAGTTCATTCTCTCCTGCGGAACCTCATAAAGCACTCTGGCCACAACAGGACTTAGTGAGCTGTGTCTTGGAAGCACCCTGCCTGCAAGACTTTCTTCTTGGTTTGCCGCCCCTTTCTTCCCTAGCCTAGATGGCCCTCACTGCAAACTGCTAACCAGGTAGTGGGCACCCTGACCAACAGGAGTATGGGCTTCTTAGCAGTGCCAGCATGAGCCAGGCAGTGCTGGGCACCTGCTGTCAGTGGCTAGACAGGGACCCAGGAAGGCCCCCTGACATGAGCCCTGCCTGCCATCTGTCTCTTGCCCTGAAGCCCAGCCTTGGTGAGCAGCAATAGCAACAGCCACAAACTGGGCACTGGGCTCCTTCTCATCTTGGGATTCCAAAAGGCACAGGGACTGAGAATAGGCCTCAGGGACAGGAGAGAAGACTCTTTGTTTGAAGTGAGCCATGGAATGTCACAGGAGGGAGGCAGCCTGAAAGACTAAAAAGTCCTACCCTCTTATTTTATAGATGAGGAAAGAGGTGAGAGAGGGAGAAAGGGACTCGGTGAAGATCACACAGTCAGTGGCTGCCGATGGATCAGAACCCAGGTCTCCCATCTCCCGATCCTACCTTCCACCTGCCTGACTCTCTCGATTCCCTCAAAGCCTGTCCCTTCCAGGAGGCCCTGGGCTGCTGAGGAGTGGGAGGACCCTTTCTCTCCATGAGCCTCAGCTGTGCTCACTGACGACAGGATCTCAAAGCCCATCTCATTTCTAAGAGAAGGGGGAGAAGAGACCTGCTTCCTCTGGGCAAGGGGGGCAGTGGATGATTTCTCCTGCATCCCCAGCAAGGCTGGAGACAGACCCTGTGGAAGGCCAGGGTATGGGGGAGAGGGAAGTATGGCCCCTTTAAGGAAGGGGACCCTGGCCCCAGGCTGTAAGTAGAGGTTGAGAAGCTGAGCTGCCTCTTCCTGGCTCTGTTGCTAGGGGCAACTGGTTACTCGGCAACCTGGGTCTCCCTTTGGCAGAGCTAGTGAGCCTGTAGAAAAGACGAAGAGAGGAGGTCTTAAGCCCACCCCCCAATCTCCCCCAAGGGATAGCCCCCTTCTTCCCTATGGGAAATCAGCTCTAAAGGCTCTAAGGAGTCCTGTGGCCTCAAAGGTTCATGGGAAGAGGGGGAGTCAGTTACAGGGAAAGTGGAGAGAGATGGGAAGACAAGGAAAAATTCCCCAATCATTTCTGGGTCAGGAATGGTCTGGAAATTCCCTCAGCCCAGAACAATTCCCGACATGGAAGAAGAGCAGCCAAGGTGAGGGGGTGACCAGGGGGCAGAGACCTCATCTCTAGCCCTGGGAACTTCAGCCAGGGCCCCAAAGCCTGCTCAGAGAGTCCCCCACTCTGAGGGGATCCCAGTGTAGGAGATTCAGTGTGAAGATGTGGAGGGATCCGTGGCCAGGATCCCTCCTATACGAACTCTTCTCCAGGAAGTCTTCCTTGATTAAACCTGTCCACCATTTTGGATTTCATCCTCTACCCACCCAAGTTCAGGGCTATGCCTGCTCCTCCAACTGGCTTAAGAGTACGGGCCTTATGTCTTCCTCATCCTCTCTCCCTGGGGATTGAGAACTAGAAGGAAACTTACAGATCATTTAGTACAAGCCCTCCATTTTACAGAAGTTCAGAGAGGGTTGCCCAAAGGCTGATGGGCAGGAAATAGTAGAGCTGGGATTTGAACCCAGCTCTAAAATCTCTTTCCAGGGTAACCATCTATTCCCTTGGACTGGAGCTCTCCAAAGGCAGCATCTCAGGCTGTTCCTCTCTTTCTTCTAATTCAGAGTCTTCTCCCACCAGTACGGAGGGCCCACTCAGGAAAGAGTAAATAGACCAGCCCCGGGTACCAGCTGCCATCCCACAGATACCCATTTGCACCAACCCCCAACCAGAATCAAAGCTCAGTCTCGGCAAGCGCACCTCTCCCCTAACAATACAAGAAGCTTTACTTACCCAAAAGTACTCCCCAAAATAGGACATTGTGGCTGCTGGCCGGTCTCTCGAAGACCCTTCTTGTGGTCACTCACTCTAGAGGAAACCAGCTCAAGTCAATCCCTGCTGCAGCCCTGGCTTCAGCCCCTGGAGGAGGGGGGAGAATTCCACTCTGTTTTTCTTTCCTCATCCCTACGGGCAGAGGAGAAGGGGGGACCCAATGAGGAATTGAAAGTGGGGAGGAGAGAAGGCTTGGTGAATACAGTTCCTTCCCCCCACAGTGCCTGAAGCTGGTTGGAGGACAGAAACGGTGGCTGGCCAGGTTGGGAGGTAGAGGGAGAGGAGGGAGGCCTTTGGGGACAGGGCCTGGCTCAGACATCTGGGCTCTCTTGGTGTGAGGTCCCATCAGTGTCAGCCAGGGCAGTGATTGGCGGGCAGTGTCCTGAAGAGAGGACGGCAAGGCTGCCGGTCAGCAGAGCATCCCAAGGCTTAGCGTGTTCCCTATACCCCAGGGAAGCTGCTAGAGGTCTGCTCCCTCTTGTAGGGAAAGGTCTCTCCCCTCCTAGACAGTTCAATTGAGCAAAGCACAATTATTTATTAAGCATGACATGGCATTTCTTACATGGCAGGCAGCGTGCCAAGTGCAGGGTTTAGAAGGGTACTTCCCAGTTTTATCACTAACTCACAATCTGACATTGGGGAAACTCCTTGGCCTTTCTGGGCCTCAGCTTCTTCCATTTGTGAACTGGGGGAGGGGCGCTGGCCTGGCTAGCCTCTAGGGGCCCCTCTGGGCCTGATAATCAGTGTTCTGTGTGCTAAGGGCCCTTCTGGGGTGGGGGTGGGGGCAGTATTGGTGTTCTTGGCAACCTTGCCCCCAGCCAGGGCCCTGGTGGCTGTCATAGGAGCCGGGGAGAGATTCATAATGCATGAGGTGGAAGCTGGGTGCCTGTAGCAGCTGGGGAACGCCGGGTTGTTCTCTGGACAGACACTCTAACTAACTAAAAACAGAGACGAGCACCCTGAAAGCTGGCAGGGTAGCTGGATGGGAGGCGAGGAAGAGAAGCAGGAAGTGGAGGGCGCTGGAGGAATGGGACAGGTCCTGGCTGGGATGCCAAGCAGCTCACTGCCCCATCTGGGCCTTAGTCTCATTTGTAACATGCAAGGCTGAACTGGGGTAGGGAGGGGACACAGAAGGGAATAAGCATCTTTATAACTCCTACTATGCACCAGGCACGCTGCTAAGCACTTAACAAATATAATCTAATTTTATACTCACAACAACTCTGAGAGGGAGGGGCTTTATCATGTCCATTTTACAGATGAAGAAACTGAGGCAGACTGAGGTAAAGTGATTTGCCCAAGGTCACACAGCTAGTGTCTGGGGCTAGATTTGAACTCAGGTCCTCCTGACTCCAGGCCCAGTGTTTTCTCCACTGTCTCACCAGTTGCCTCTAAGCGAATGATTTATAAGGGCCTTCCAGATCTGACAGTCCTGGTCCAAGTTCTAAGGATCATAATAGTTCTGACAGTCTATATTCTGTATTCTAAGGGCTCTCACAGTTCTGACATTCTGGATTCTATGGGCCCTCTCAACTCTGACATCCTGTGTTCTAAGGGCCCTCCCAGCCTTGACATTGTATGTTCTAAGGGCCCTTCCAGATCTGACAGTCCTGGTCCAAGTTCTAAGGATCATAATAGCTCTGACAGTCTATATTCTGTGTTCTAAGGGCCCTCTCAGCTCTGACATTCTGTGTTCTAAGGGCCCTCCCAGCTCTGACATTCTGTGTTCTAAGGGCCCTACCAGGTCTAACATCCTGTGTTCTAAGGCCTTCCCAGCCTTGACATTCTGTGTTCTAAGGGCCCTACCAGGTCTGATAGTCCTGGTCCTAGTTCTAAGGATCATAATAGCTCTGACAGTCTATATTCTATGTTGTAAGGACCCTCCAAGCCCTGACATTTTATGTTCTAAAGGTCCTCCCAGCTCTGACATTCCACATTCCAAGACCCTTCCCTTCTGATATCCTAGGTTCTAAGATTATTCCCCACCTGCATCTCTCATTCTTTGTTCTGTGAATTGTTCTGTGGCCTAGGCAGTGTTCAGACAATAGGGAGGGGGTCCCAATCAAATCACTGACAACATTCAGACATAGTGTGGAGCCCAGGAGAAGGACTGGTGGGAGAGGGAGAGGGGAGGTGAAAGGCCTGCTGCTTCAGAGCCAGGCAGAAACACTGGCTCCGCTTGGCCAGAGGAGAGATGCGGCAGAGAGGCTGAGATGTCACAGAGAGTCAACCAGAGCCCCCATGATGTGGCTGCAATCAACAGCCTCACCTCCCAGCCCCTGATTAGGAGTCTGCGGCTGGACCTCCTTTTGCTTCCTTCAGCCTCTAAGGTTGGCTTGCCTACCCTCGGTAGCTACTCACCCCCCCAAACCAGGAAAAGAAGCCATTTCCCTCTTGAAACCCCAGGATCAGGGAGTGCCCAGGGGATGTACTCATTCCATGTGGCTGCCCATGACACCGGCAGAAGGAGGGAGGAACAAGGGGGCAAGGCTGTGGCTGCCAGGACTCACCCAGGGCTGCTAGATCAGGTGCCCATTAGCTTTCTCCATCCTCAGACTTCCTGGCGGGGGGTTGGGGGGAAGGACACCAAGGAGAAGGGGCAGGAGCTTGATAGATGTCCCCAGAGAAGACGTAGAAACTGAGACAGGAGCAGTGAGGCCTCAGCTCGGCTCACTTCCGCCCGCACAAGAGACTGTTGTGTGGGGCCTGACACCTGGGTACTGGGCTGAGGCCCTGGCAGGAAGAAGGAGGGTTCCTGCCCCAACTCCGTCTCTGCACACCCACAGCTGCTCCTGGGTGTGTGTGTAGAGAGGAGAGCGATCAGACCCACCACCCCAAACAGGATCAGCTGGGGCAGGTTAGGAAGGGGCCTGGCTTCTAATTCTAGCTTTTGCCACTCACTGCCTGCCTGATACCTAAGTCCTTCCCCTCTGTGGGGAAGTTTTCTCATTGGTAAAATTAAGACATCAGACTATCCTTTCTAATGCTAAACTACGATCCAGTAAGACACCCAGTGGGCCAGATCCCCAAGTATCCAAGCTCAGAGTTGGGGGGTTAAAGGTCTGCCCTGGGGATGTGGGCAGATAAGACACTTTCAGAAGGAGAAAACATCATGGAAGTGCAGTTTTGTTTTGTTTGTGACAATAATTCCCATTTCTATAGGGCGTCAAAGTTCACCAAGCTCTTTCCCTATAACGCCTATAGTAAGGGGAACAGTGCATTGTACCCACTGTAGAGACAGAAGAAACTAAGTCTTGGGGAAGTTAAGGAAACCTTATCCAGGGCTGGCCAATTACTAAACACTGGAGTCAGGATTTGAATGCATGTCTCCTGGCTCCAAGGCCAATGCTCTTCCCACAATGCCTCTAAAAACACTAGGGTCTCTCTTCCCACCCCCACCCTGGGGGTGTCCCCCTAGATGTCACCAGCATCTCTCTAGCTAGTGGGATGACCCTGAGTCTTGTAACTGGGCAGGCCTACTCTTCGACCACAGAAAGGTCCACCAGCCTGGAGCGGTGAGATGTAGGGGACCTGGGTTCTAGTCACAAGCTGTGAGGGAACAAGCACTTATTAATCTCCTACTGTATGCTGGGTAGTATGCTTAGCACACAACTGTTATCTCATCTGATCCTCATAAGCCTGGAAGGAGGTGCTGCTGTTATCTCCACTTTACAGATGAGGACACTGAGGCAGATGGCAGTGAAGTGACTTCCTTAGGTTCACACAGTTAGGAAGTGTCTAAGGCCAGATTTGAACGCAGGTCATCCTGACTCCAGGACCTGTGAGCTACCCACTGGGCCACCTCCCTGCCTCAGAGGTCATCTAGTTCTCCACTTCCTAGAGGTGAAGTGGCTGACCCACAGTCACACAGAGCCTCAAGTCCAGGCCTCACTCCAAGGCACCAGGACTCTCTGTCCCTGACTGTGTGACCTTGGGTGACCCCCCCATCTATAAAATGGTGGTAATCACCCCTGCCTGGCCTCTCTCCCAGGGCGACTTTAAGTCTCACATGAGATGATGGACCATGGACAGTACTTTGTAATCCTAGGATATAACATCGGTGGGGACTATGATTATCATTAAGCTCTTCTCATGCATCGAGGGCTCTGGAGGAGTCTCCAGACTCCAAAGCCAGCTTCCCTTCCTTGAAGGATCATAGGCTTCAGAGAGGACTTGAAAGAGAATCCAGTCCAGCCCTGTGTCTGACCTGAATCCCTCGAGCTTCACATGAAGCCTGGGTCATCTCTCCAGGGACAAAACTTCCCCAGGGTCCCCAGAGAGGGAAGGCCCACGTTCCATATCCTCTCCTTCCCAAGCCTGGGGTGGAGGGGACCAGAAGCATCTGGGAAAGTCCCAGAGACAGCACTGCCCTGGATGGGAACCAGCTCAGCAGAACCGAACAAGAGGGGATGCTCTGGCTGGGCCTCTGGGTCAGGGAGTTCATGAAAGTACAGGAGGGCCATGGGCAGAGGTCAGGGGACTGGAAGGACCTGGCAGAGATGGCTGGAGGGCCTGCTCTGCCCTTCCCTCCTGGGGACAACACCACAGCATGAGGGAGGATTCACACTGCACCTGTCTGCCCCAGACACAGCTATTGCCATGGTGTCCCCTCCATCGGCGTGTGAGTTCCCTGAAGGCAGGGCCCATGTTTTTGCCCTTCTTTGTCCCCCAGTGCTTAACACATAATAAGTCCTCAATAAATGCTTGTTAATAGATACAGGAAAGAGCTGGGCAGTGTTCACCGAATCATAGAACGCACAATATCAGAACTGAGTGGGCCTCGGGAACATGGAATATAAAGCGGCAGGGCTGGAAAGGACTTTAGAATATTGAACACAGAAGGTAGAACTGGAACCTCGAGACATAGAACATCCAAGCTGAAGAGTTCCCCAACACGGGGACTCCAAGAATAATTCACAGGGGCCAAAGGGGGCTCACAGACCACAGGGCGTGGGGCTGCCACTTTTAACCTGTGTCGCTTTACCTGCTGGGCTCAGTTTCCTTATCTATAAGATGGGAATAAACATATTTGTGGTGAAAGTGAAGTGAGATCATAAGATGAACATGGAAATCTGTTCATGCCTTAACAACATACATAACTTACATCAAATTCTTACCATCTGGGGCAGGGGGTGGTAATGGAGGGAGGGAGATAATCTGGAACTCAAAGTTTTTAAAAAATGAATGTTAAAAATTATCTTTACATGGAATCGGGGAACAATTAAATACTCTTTAAAAAGAAAGCGAAGCGAGAAGAATCAGGAAAGCAGTCAAGCTTCCACCTGCACTAAGATTTTTGGGATACCCTGTGTACAATGTTAACCGCAAGGACTGCAATGATGTAAATAAGATCAGAGGTTTGGGGCTGGAAGGGACCTCTGAAGCCCTGGAGGCCAAGCCCTGAACTTTACAGGTGAGGGAGCTGAGCCCTAGGGAAGTTAAGTGACTCGCCCAAGGTCACACAGTTAGGAACAAATGTCCAAGGTGGGATTTGAACCCGGATCCTCCAATTCCTGAGCTGATGCCCCTTCCACTGGAATATTAAAGGCCAATAATGATGATCAGAACTGCCCCTTGGGTAATTATGATGAGCTAGAAGAATATTTCTTTCTTCATTGCAGAATTGGGGGACTATGAGTGTGGAAAGCTGCACATACTGTTGGGCTTGGCCAGGGTCCTGCTTAGTTTTGCTGACTTTTGGTTTGTTGTTTGGTTTGGGGTTTTTTGGTACAGTGGATAGAGAGCCAGCTTCAAAGCCAGGAAGATCCAAGTTCAAATCCTGCATCTGACCTACACTGGCTAAGCACTTAACTGCTCAGTGCTCTAGGCAACTCTAGGACTGATTTGTAGGAAAAAAAAAATTTTTTTAAGGTGCTAACCTGCACTGATGGAGGGTGTTTTCTTCTACAGGAGTTCCCTATACCAACAGATCACTGGTTCAATACCTATTTCTCTTCTTTTGTCATAAGGGATGGCTCACTGGGTGGGGAAGGGAAGAGAGACATATTGGGAAATGAAATTATGTAAAAACAAGAGATAGAGATTCAAATTTTAAAAGGCCAAAAAAGAATAGTTGCCTGGCTTCTTTTACTGTGTTGTGATAAGGAAACTCCTTTGTAAAGCTTCAATGCTATAGAAAGCCAGATAAGGGTTACTGCATGCCCCAGGATCTCTTCAGCTCCCCCCACTCTGCCTGGGGGCAGGGACTGCTAGAGATGGTAAGGCTAGGGAGGGGAGGGGAGCAAGGGGTCGTGGCCAGTGGAGGAGATCCAGGCATGGGGCCCCCAAGGGCAGAAGCCTCAACCTCCCAAGGGGAGGGAAGGTTTACCAAACACTTAGCGATTGTCCCTCCCACACCTGCCCTGAATTCTGATCAGGACTCTGCAGAAGGAGTTCACTCCAGGGAGGTATTATCAAGAAAAAGGGGAAAACATCATGTAATAAACTGTCTGGTGTTCCAATGGATGGCGGACACTTGTACCTCCCTTCCCCTAGAAGAGTCTATGCCCCTTCCTGAGGCAGTCGCAGGAGGAGATGGGTCAGAACAGACCTCCAAGATTCTGGAAAAGTCACAACTGCCCAGTACTTCCCTCACTAACCACTCCCACTTAGAGATTCTATGTTTGCAAGGCTGAGGTCCCCAGAATTGAACCAGAAATGGGACTCACTTCTTCCAGTGCCCTAAGCAGTGACCCAGAGCCAGGTAGCCTGGGATTTGTCTGGCTGTACCATTCCCAGGGATAGAGATGCTCACTGTCAGGTGGGAGGGAGGCAGGAGCTATCCAGCTTTGCAAGATCGGGAAAACAGCCACACGAGGGGGGAAGTGCATGCCAACCACACCCAGAGGCCAAACCTGCTCCCAGGCGTGGGTGCACAGCCTCCTCAAGGCACAGGCCTGGTATGTGGGTCAGGAAACACCCTATGGGGGTGAGGATGCTGGCCAGCAAGTTCCCCCTCCCACAGCCCAGGTGGGGCTAGGTGAGGGCTGGAATCTCTCTTGCCTCATATTCCAGTCATAGAATGTGAGGGCCTTTAGAATGTCACAACTGGACTGGGATCTTAGAACATGGAATATCGGAGTCGGGACACATAATGTCAGAGCCGGGAGGGCCTTAGAATATGGAATGTCAGAGTGGTGAGAGGCCTTGGAATCTGGAATGTCAGAGCTGAGAAGGACCTTAGAACACAGAAGGGACTTTAGAACACAGGATGTCAGAGCTGGGAGGGCCCTCTTCTACCCCCCTCATTCTACAGAGACTGACAGCTTACATTTTTTTGTGTTTTAAGGTTTATAAAACACTATTCTCAAAACAATTTTAAAGTGCCAGTAGCTGAAATATATATATATATATATATATATATGTGCATGGATATATACATATACACACACATTACATATGTATATCTATATCTATATCTATATCTATATATATATATATAAATAATAGGCTTATTAGTCAGAAAGGACCTCAGAGATCATTTGTCCAACACCTTCATTTTAGAAAAGGAAACAGACCCAAAGAGATGATTTGTCCAAAGCCACACTGGCAGCGAGTGAAACGATCACCTCCATCTGACAGATAGGCGGTCAAGCTCAGGCCCATCTTCCTGAGTTCAAATCTGGCCTCAGACATTAACTAGCTGCATGACCCTGGGCAAGTCACTTAACTCCATTTGCCTCAGTTTCTTCATCTGTAATATGAACTAGAGAAGGAAATGGCAAACCATTCCAGTATCTTTGCCAAGAAAACTCCAAAATGGGGTCATGGAGAGTCGGACACGGCTGAACAACCAAGAAGCTCAGGCCCAGAGAGGGGAAGCATTTGCCCAAGGTCACACAGCTATTAGTATATACCTGTGCTAGGCTTCAAGTCTAGTAGTCTTTAGCATAATGCTTTTTGTAAGTATTGACCTCATAGCAATTTATTATTAGTGTAAGTACATGAACCCTATTTTACAGATATGGAAATTAAAGCTCAGATAGGGGAATTTAACACATCTAGGCAGGAGGGGACTTGGGGATAGAACCCATGTCTCTGGAGCTCTTGGCCCAGAGCTTGGAAGTGGAGGTGGCTATGGAGGAGAAGAAATACTATGGCTGTTGAACCTGTCAGGGCTGGGGCCCCAGATGCCCTCCATCATCTCCTAACTCAGAGTAAGACTGGGTGATTCTCAGAAGGCAGAGGTGCCAAACACAACTTCTGTCTATCCCAGGGGTGCTGGATGGGGGTGTTGTATAGCAGACTACAAATCCGAAACCCTAATCAGCTAAGCTATTCTGCTCCCCACCCCAAGCTTGGGCTCAAGCCAGATGCTCAGTACCAGGTCTACCTTGGGAGAAAGGCAGGTTCTTGGGAGGATTTGCTGCACATACACACACACACACACACACACACACACACACACACACACACATCCATACATCCATAGCACCTTCCTCCTCCTCCTCCTCCTCCTCCTCCTCCTCTCCCCCAGAGCTCCTGGGTAGAGCTGCCAAGTCAGTGAACAGAATAAGATGTGATTTTTATTTTAATCCCTGGAGCAGATGCTCTGCTGAAGCTGCCACACAGCGGACACGGACCCCGTGCCAGCCTGCCAACCCTTCAGCCCCAGCAAGGATGCCCCCAGCCCCAAGGGCAGGGAGTGGCCTGGCACTAACACTACAGCTCAGGTGGACCGCGGTCCCCATGCCGGGGAAGGCTGACCCTCACACACGCAGTCCAAAGCCAGGGGTGCACCTAAGCCAGCCAACCTTGGGCCTCCGCACTGCCCCGGGTTCTGTTCCATAATACACTCCACCCCCCACGCCCGCCCTGGGGGCTCTTGGGCTCCAGGTCTGCCGGGTGCCCAGGCCCCATTGTCTCCTTGAGCAGGAGGGCAGATCGGTGATGAACCCTTTGCCCATCAGTCTGGCACCTTCCCAGGCGGGGATCTGGGGTGGGAGTGAGGAGGATGGATACAGGAGGGGTGGGGTTGGCGCTCCTTATAGAGAAGGGTTGGTGATGGCTGCTCCCGGGAAGGGAATGAGAAGCTATTGTTGGGGGAATGGAAGAAGGGGCTTCGGGGAGAGGGGAATGGAGAAAGGGGGCGATGCTTCTGGTGGCGGGGACGGGGACGCCGCTGGTGGGAGGGGTCCGAGCACCACAGCAGGGACGAGGATGGAGAGAGGTCACGGCTGGGGAGCGGGGCTTGCTCAGCGGAGAAGGAAGGGGGTGATGCTCCGGGAGGGGAGGGGGCGCTGCTGCAGGAGGAGGAGCCGCTTCTCCCAAGGATGGGAACGCGGAGGGGTCCGGAGCCGTCTCCCAGATTCTGGAGGAACAGAGGGCACCGGAGGCAGCGGGGACACGGGGACCAGGGGGGCGCGGGGTGGCTCGTTCGCCGCACAGGCCGTCCCTGGAGCTGAGGTCGCGGCGAAAGTAGGCTCCCGGACACCCTCCAGACCCGCGGGGTCAGCGCGGCCACTCACCTCCCTGCGGCCCTCGCAACGTCCTTCTCCAGCCGGCGCAGCCACCTGCGGCTCCGGGCCTGCCGACGCCGACACTGACACCCGAGCGCGCTGGGCATCGGAGCCCCGCCCCTCCGTGGCTCCGCCCACCTGCGGGCGGGGCCCACGCGGCCTCCCCGTCACCCCCCACCCCCACCCCTCCACACCGACTTGCGGAGCAGAGGACCCAGCTCCAGAGGGGGCGGGGCTGCCCAACACTCCCCCGCGATTGGTACGTTTTGAGCGGTGGCTCTCGCAGCCTCATTTTCCTATTGGCTGAGTTCAGGAAGGCGGTCTGTCTCCCTTGGAGACACTGGAAACGATTTGCATACCTTAAAGAGATCGCTCTCTTTCAAAAAATAATGTCCTCCTGCCAGCCCCTGCCCCAAAATTTGAGATTGTGAGAATCACGGCTAGGGCTAGGAGAAGAAATAACCACCTCTCCCGCTCCATACCCCGAAGCAGAGGTCCTGAGAGATTCTTCATCTCCCCAACCCACTTTTCAGGGCCATTTCCCTCTAAAGAAAAACCTTTTCCCTCTCTACCTCCACTAGGAAAAGAATCTGAATTTCCCAACAAGCAGCTCTTCCATAATGGAACAGCTGCCTCCTACGGCAGTGAGCAGCCCCTCCCTGGAGGTATGAAAATGGAGGCTGGATGACCTCATAAAGGATGCTGAGCGGAGGGAGCTCGGCGGTGAGAGGGTGATAGCGCGGTCTGAACTAGATGCCTCCAGGATTCTAGGCACCATCCTCCATGCCCCGCAGGGAAGACATCGTGACCCGGGAGAAAAGACCTTGGAGCAGAAGCTCGGAGCCCTGGGTTCAAGCCTGTACCTCTGACTTGCTGTATGTCCGCGTGCAAATCCCTTACCTTCTCTGAGCCTCAGTTTCCTCATTTTCAAAAAGTCCGGTCTCTAACCTTCCAAGGTCTGATGTGTTAGGGTTTGTTTTAAGGGCCCTTCTGTATTGAAAGGCAGCGAGAGTGCTTCCCAAACTAGTTAAGGGCGAGATGACCTTTTTAACCTCAAAGAATGCCAGCTAGGTGGCACGATGTGGAGTCAAGAAGATCCGAGTTCAAATCCAGCCTCAGACCCTTAAGTTGTGTGACCCTGGGCAAATCACTAACATGTTTGCCTAAGTTTCTTCATCTCTGTAAAACGGGAGTGGCACATACACCTCGGGATTGTGGGGATGAGAAGAACCTTAAAGGGCTGTGTTGAAATTGTTATCTTGTTCTGGTCCCCCCCAACCACCCACCTCGTTAGTATAACAAGTTTATAAGGAGCTAGGGTAAAGGAACAGTAGTAAGAACGCAAAGGGGAACCCAGAAGTCACTTATAAACTGTCCCAGAAATGAAGGGACCTTAAATTACTTGCAAGCTGCCTCATAAATCAGGGTTTCACAGGAGCTGCTGGTAACTGCCTCATAAATTAACTGAGGCTACATCCTGAAGTGCCTTAACTTAGGGGAAGCCCCCTGGGCCTGAAGGTAATGGCCCCTCGAACCTTCTAACTGGCCCGGGTCTGTAAGCTTCAGATAAGCTCAGACCTGCCAAAGGTCTTGAAGCCGAAGGTGTTGCTGATTACCTTCAGACAATGCGGATGTTAATGAACTAAACCTAAATTGCGTGGATGTGAGTTAATCCATCTCCCAACCCTACAAAGTGGGACCCCAAACTCCTGCCCTCTGGCACGCCTTCCACTGGCTACGGTCCGTCCTGCCTGAGCACCCCCAACTCCAATCCAAGGTTACATAAGTGACTCTCTTCGCGCCTCTCCCTTTCCGAGGCTCTTTCCCACCAGTCTACCTCCCTCCATCACCCCATCCTTTATCCCCACATCATTTACCTCCCGACTCTCCATGCCTCGAAGCAAACTTCCCACTTGCTGCCATCATGGTCTTTCCTAGCAAGAATCCAAAAACCTGGGCTCTCCCCCTCCTCCAAAGGGACCCCTGGCGGTCTCATTCCTTTAGGCATAAATTAGAAGCATCAAGACTAAGACTATACACTACTTAACCACACCAGCATCTACCAGGGACAAGCATGGAAAGATGAATTCACTGGCAGAAAGCAAGGGTGGGCGCCTGGATCTTGTGCCCCTCTTAGACTCTCCTTGACTGGGTCACAATCAACCAATTAATAATTCCATAAATTAATGAACAATTTACGCTACATAAACACCAACATTATTTTTAAAACATCTGAGCATAATTGAACTAATAGCAACTGTTGATTGAGAAAATACATGACTAGATATAGACCCGCCCTAGAATAGTGTCAAGGTCCAACTGTTGGGAAATACTTGTTTTCTCCCAGCTCTGCCATCCTGTGTTCTAAGGGCCCTCCCAGCTCTGCCATCCTGCGTTCTAAGGGCCCTCTCAGCTCTGACATCCTGCATTCTAAGGGCCCTCTCAGCTCTGACATCCTGCATTCTAAGGGCCCTCCTGGCTCTGCCATCCTGTGTTCTAAGGGCCCTCCTGGCTCTGCCATCCTATGTTCTAAGGGCCCTCCCAGCTCTCACATTCTCTAAGGACCTTCCCAGATCTAATGTTCTAGAGAGAGAGAGAGAGAGAGAGAGAGAGAGAGAGAGAGAGAGAGAGAGAGTGTGTGTGTGTGTGTGTGTGTATGTGTGTGACTTTGAGCCTGACCTGTCATGGCCAAAGCTTTGAAGAGGCAGGGAGAGCCTGGCAGGGGGACTCATGAACTGTCTCTTCCAGTCCATACCTGATCCAGATCGCTTGCTCCAGCGTTTTCTTGAGAAGTAGTCATATAGCCTTTGCTGAAGGCTGGCCTCAGTTTGCCTCATCTGCAGCTTCCCATCCATAGCTCCTGGTGTGGCCCCTGGTGTTACGCAGGATAAGTCCATCCCTGCCTCGCCCATCATGACGGCCTTTCAAACAGTAAAAGCTAACTACCTCCCTCTCTACATCTTTTCCAGACTAAAACTCCCCACTCCCTCCAGCTGACCCTCGAATGGTGACATCTCAAGGTCCTTCACTATCCTGGTCATCCTTCCCTGGATTCTTTCCAGTTTATCAATGCCTGCTCTAAAATATGGTGCCTAGAATACTCTGCTGCAGATGTAACCCAACCAGGGCAGAATGTCCAACTCTGAGTCTATGGATTCAATTTTTCTATTAGCTTATGATTTCTTTCATTTCGCAAAGAAACTGAGGCCCAGAGAGCTGAAGAGATTTACCCAAATGGCAGCCCCAGGATTTGAACCTAGGGCTTCTCACTTCCACCCAGTTCAGCCCCTCTTTCCTCTGTATTCCTCTCCTCTGGGCCTCTGCCTGAAGGCCTGCTCCCAGGACTGCGGAGGGGATCAGAACAGACCCACCTCAAACTCCAGTCCCTTCTCCATGTCCTGCCACACCTCCTGGGCTCCTGAGCCCAGCCCATCCTAGTTTATTTTTAGCTCTGAGCCCCAGATATGATGGTGACCAGGCAGCTGTCAGGATTCCTGAGCAGTCCAGAACATCCTCTCCCCGTTTCCCCCAGGGCCTGAAAGAGGCCCACCTAGGGTCCCAGAGCTGCCGAAACAAAGTGTAAACAGAGGCACAGACGTACAAAGAAAGAAGGCCAGGGGCAAGCCTCAACCAATACCTTTTTGATACCAAAGGGCAGAGGGAACAGACTTGGTTTGTGGGCTCCCAAATGGCAGAATTAGAGCCAATGGGGAGAAGTTATAGGGAGGCAATTAGGTTAGATCTTTCTAGAGACAGGGAAACTGAGGCCCCAAAGGGGGTAGGGACTTGCCAAAGGTCACAGAGCAACAGGTAGCACAGCCAGGCCTGGAACACAAGTTTCCTGACTCCCAGTCTTTCCACTATACCAAGATGGGGCCAAGAGTCCCAGGTCCTAGTCCTGGCCTGGCCCCTCTCCCTTCTCCAAACTTCAGCTACATTTCTCTCTCTATGCCTCAGTTTTCTCACCTGCAAACTGGGGACAATACTCCAAAGACCCATTCTCAGCTCTTGGGACATAGACTGTAGCAACATGCCCAGTTTTTGTCAAATTGTCATAGCAACCCCTCCGATCCTCCTCCATCACCAACCTGGCATCTGGTGGGGCTGTTTCTTCCCTGTGGGTTCCCACTCCCTTCATCCCCCATATAACCTAATTGGGTCTTGAGACAGAGCACACCCTGGAAGGAAGCTCCCCAGACTTAGCCCAGGACCCTAACCAGGTCCAGCTGCTAGAGTCCAGCTCAGCACACAGTCGGTCCCTTACCCAAAGAAACCGCCTTGCTCTGGGGGAGGATGGGAAGTCTGGTGGACAGACGCCTGGCCCTGGATCAGAGGACCTGCACTGAAATGCTGCCTCATAAGCCCATTGCCTGGATGACCCTGGGCAACTTGTCTGGGCCTCAGCTCCTCATGAAGGAAGATAGCATCACCACTTCTCACCCAGGGCTGCCAGGAGGCTCTAAGGACATGAAGTTGGGAAAGCATTTTGCAAACCTTGGGGAAAAAAAGGATTACATAAATGTAGCTATTGTTAGTAATAGTAACGGTGATGATCTTACCGATAATGGTAATAACCACCGTCACGGCCTCTCTGGGCCTGTTCCCTCAGCCAGAAATGGAGGGGATTGGCCTAGATGGCTGGAAATCTAGAAGCCTGTGATCAAATATCGGTTCTGCCATGCCTAGCTGTGTGACCTTGGGGAAGTCACAACCTCTGTGAAGGTTAAGTGACTTAACTTCTGTCTTCTCTCCTTGAAAACAAGGAGGTTGGGCTCACCATTTCAATGTCCCTCCCAGCTCTAAATCCTATGATCTTGAGGCCAGAGGGGAAAGAGAGTCTGTGAGGGGGTGAGAGGGGCAGGGAAGGAGAATGGATGGTGAAGCTAGGGGGCGGGGGAGGCTGGGGGGAAGAAACTCACAAAAAAGCCTCCTGGAATTGGAGTTGGGGGAGAACTAGACCTCCCCTGCCCCCTCAATTCTACCCACAGGCGGACACCCCACCTCCTCACCCACTGTGCCCAGGGGCAAAGCTTGTCATTCACTCCCTTGGTTTCTATGGCACCCCCCCATGAAAAGGACTCCCCCCCAAAGATTTAGCTTCAGCCCTGACCTTTTCTCCTGGGCTCCAGGTCTGCATCTTTATGGCCCCTTCCAACTCAGAGGCAGCTAGGGGGCACAGAGGATAAAGCACTAGGCCTGGAGTCAGGAAAACCTGAGTTCAATTCCAGCCTCAGACATTTAACTAGCTGTGTGACCCTAAGCAAGTCACTTCTGACCTGTGAGCGTCCCCTCTGCCCCTTCTATACAATTCTCAGGCCCCCATCACTGTCCCTCACACATATCTCTAAGACCTGTCACCCTCCCCTCTTTTCCCACAGCCCCCACTCTGACGCAGACACAGCCGGCACTCCAAGCCCTGCCTGGCTCCAAACAACCATCCTGCCTCCCTTCTCTCCTTGCCCCCAATCCATCTTCCCTACAGCTGCACGAATGACTTTTCTCATACATAGATATGGTTGAGCTACTGCCCTCTGCTTCACAATGCAGCACTCTATGCCTTACCCAAACCAGACAGTCTCAATGTGGCAGCCACATGGCCACCTCAATGGACCACACACTGCCCGGCCTTTGAGCCTCGGCTTATGACAATTCCTCTGCCTGCAATGTCCTCCCTACCCCCTTCACTGATTTCATTTCCCCCTATCCTTTACAGACCAACTTAATTGCCACCTCCACCAGGAAGCCTCCTCTGATTTCCTGGTCACAGAATCCCCAAATGTGAGTCAGAAGGGTCCTCAGGGGACACCTAAGCTAACTCAGCTCCAAAAGGTGCCCCCGCTACAAGATGCCCAAGAAGGTGAATGCAGACCACCAGGGAGGGAAGGAGGCTGTGTGGGTGCCACTCAGAGGCTTTCCTGAAGCAGGTGGCTGGGGGAGGGGGGATGGGGAGGGCAGCTCTGATTGTTAGGAGGCTCATCCTCCTCTCAGGCCTGGATGGGCCTCCTTGGAGTGGCCAGCTCCTGGTTCCTTCACTCCTGGCTCTGTCTTACAGGCCAAGGCTGTTCCATTCCAGAAGATTCTCCCCCTTTAGACCTCACATGTAACCCTGGCCCTGTGTATCCCTCTCATGAATTATCTTACACACCAGTGATCCATCTCTGTGTCTTACCTCATGACTAGCGTGAGATCCCCGGAAGCCTGGGACCCTGGCCTATTTCCATTCTGGATTTCTCTAGCACCTAGCACAGCACATGCTGGTCACTTAAATATCTGATGTATTATATGTATTATATGGTTCTTCCCAGCTTAGAGTCTATGTTCTACACTGTAAGGACTCTTCTAGGTGTCATGTTATGTCCTAAGCACCCTCCCAGCTCTGCCATCCCTTGTTCTAAGGGCCCTCCCAGCTCTGACATCCTGTATTTTAAGGGGCCTCCCAGCTCTGCCATCCCTTGTTTTAAGGGCCCTCCCAGCTCTGACGTTCCACATTCTCACATTCCTCATGGCTCTAACCTAGGTCTCTCCCTCCCCCAGCACCTAGTCCCCATTCCTGGCCTTCACCCCTCATGGCCCCACACCTCTACAATCCCCAGAAAGGAGCCAGGCCAGGCCAAGGGTGGAGCAGAAAAGTGACGCTCCTTTTAATGCTGTGTGTCAGTGAAGTTGGGCAGACAGACAGACAATCTGGATATGTGTGGGAGCAGGATCGGGATGGGGAGGAGTGGGTGAAGGCTGGGGGCCTCTCTAGAACCCCTCCTAACCCTGGGACATAGGCTCCACTTCCCTTTGCCCACCACCAGGAAAGTGGTACTTGGACTATGCCTCTGGCTGGAGGCTCAGTGGTGCGTGTGTGTGTGTGTGTGTGTGTGTGTGTGTGTGTGTGAGCGCGCACGTCCACCCAGGTGTGCATCTGCATGTGTGCCCATGTGTGTACACACACGGGTGTGTGCCCAAGTGCCCACATGAGGCTGGTGAGGGTCAGAGGTGGCCAGGGTAGTGCTAGAACTCCACCTTGCAGGCGGGGAAGGTCTCGTCCTGCATAGCGACGGTGCTGTTGCTGCCAAGCACGGTGATGCCAAGGTCCTGCTGTCGCCCATGTGTCTCCTGGTACCACTCGTGCATGGCCAGGGAGTCAAACGTAGGGATGAGGGTCACCTAGAGACAGAGAGAGGGATTGAAGGGCACACCCTGGGATGGGCCACCCTTTATGGAGTCCTGGGGAGCTCCAGGCCCTGGGGCCCAAAGAAGAACCAAAGGAAAGAGTATGGACCCTCCTCCTTGCCACAAATGCAGTATAGACACATCCTGGGTCGGGGGAGGGAAGTCAGAACATCCTCATGTTCCCAGGCTCACATCTTACTGGGTCAGGCCGAAGAGCAGGCCCAGCCTTTCTTCATCGCTTGGTCATTTCTTTCCCTACCTGAGTCTCGCCTGTCTACTTTTCCTGGCGTTCGAGGCTTCCAAATTAATTCCAAACTTCTCTCATCACTTTTCTATCTAGACTTGGGCTCCAGCCCCAGTGGAGATGGTCCCACGGGGCCCCTGTGAATCCACCCCAGGCTCCTTCGGGCCTCATGTGTCTTTGTTGATTCTGTTTTCCCATCCTGCCAAGAGGGTTGTCAAGCTGCACCTAAATCTGTCCTTCAAAGCCCTCCTCCCAGAAGCCTCCCTGGATTGCCCCTCACCTCTACATACCCAACACAGTCAGCATGTTCTGCACAATTACACACACCCAATCTCTCTCTACCTATTTCTGCCAACACAGATCAGGGGGGCACGGGAAAAGGAAGCCCAGGCCTAGAATTCTCAGCTGCAGATTTTAGAGCCGGAAGAGATTGGAGAAACATCAAGGCCCAAAGTGCCGGGCTTCTTGTGCCCCCATCCTTGTATTCTTTGCCAAGAGCAGGTGTGGCATAAAATAAAATACATAAAACTTCCAAGGAAATAGATATGTACATAGACACACACATGCAGACATGTAACATACGTGAATGCACGTACATGTGTACATATCCATGTATGTTGTGTGTGCATACGCATGTCTATACAGGCATGCACACGCAGTTCATGGATCCCAGGTAAAGAACTCCTACATTGGGTTTTGACATAAATCAGAGTTATTGTCATAGCCACCTCTGACCCATAAGCCCCCTGAAGACAGGGTCAAGGGGGCAGCTAGGTGGTACAGTGAATACAGCACTGGCCCTGGAGTCAGGAGGACCTGAGTTCAATTACAGCCTCAGACACTTAACACTAGCTGTGTGACCTTGGGCAAGTCACTTAACCCCAATTGCCCTGCCTTCCCCCTCAAAAAAAAAAAAAAAAAGACAGGGTCAACGGTCTTCTCTCTGGCATCTCTGCCTCCCCCTTCATGTACCTAGGCCAGGGCTAGGCCCAGAAAGCTGCCCTGTGCCCACCTGGAGGTCCGCTTCCCAGCACTCTTTCCCAGCCAGCAGCGCGTCCAAGATGCCCCTCATGGCCTCCTCCTTGCCCTGGTCATGGCCGCTGATGACGTAGCAGAGGGCTCGAACTCTCCGGAAAAACTCCTCATCTACAGAGCGGGCACTGGCCCCACCTGGCAGGTAAGCCAAGTCCAGGTAGACGGGGGGCCCCGGAGGGATGGTACAACTGCCTGCTCGGCCTAGGGCTGACCCTGCAGAGAGAAAACCACCCATGGTGACTTCGGTTCATGGATGGCTCCCTGCTTGCTCCCTCCCAATCAGGGACACCAACCTTCCCCAAGGGAGAAGGTAGAGACCAAGTAGGGGTGGGGAGCCTTGTAGGCAGTGGGGGCCTCAGTATGACCAGAGGAGCCCAGGCTTCAGGGTCATCTGGGACTCTGTGGGGCTCCTCATTTCTTCCCCACCAGCACTCTGGGCAATCCTGAGGCTCTTGCCACAAGCTTGAGCCCACCTACCCTCTCTGGGACCTTTTCCTCCCACAGCTTTAGGGTCTAGTTCCCCCTCGATAGCCAATGGCCTCTCCCTGCTACCCACGGCTCCCAGGCTAAGCCCAGCTATAACACATGGCTCCTAGTCTGTCCCAATTAGTGACCTAGGTCCACCCACAGCCTTTCCCAGCCCTGATCCCCAGTAGCTCCAGAAATAAGTGCCCCCCCATTCTCTAAAGGGGATTCTCATTGGGAGTGGGGGTGCTCTCTCTTTCTCATACCAGCCTCCTCCCCAACTCAAAGAGAATGTACTCACCTGATGCACCTCGGGGACCTGCCTTGGCCCCACTACTGCCTACACCACGCCCAGCCAAGCTCCCTTTGACATCAGCACCCAGTCGAGGACCCCTATCCGTGGGTTCACTTCTGGTACTGCTAAGGGTGTGGCTAAGAGGCCCCCTGGCCTTGGGGCCTGACCCAAGGACAGCCTTGGTAGTCCCAGGGCTAGGACCCGTCCGGGAGGGTGCCTTGCGGGAGGAGGCCCGGCTGGCAGTTTCACGTCGTTTGTGGTGGTCGGGGGGGAGTGTCTCAGGATCTACCATGCAGATGCCTGGTTGGGCAGGCAGGGGGGGTGGGTCCTTCATTGGGGCAGGCAGGGGATCCCGGGCAGGGCCATAGTTCTCTGTGTCTTCCTCATCTGAGTCTGGTTCCATCGAGGGCCCATCTTCTGCTGTGGGTGGGGGGTCCGAGTCCGAGAGGGTGGGCAGTGATTCGCTCACCGAGGTGGGTGGGGTCTCCTCAGGGTGCCCTCCGCCCCCCCGGTGCCCTCGGGCTAGCTCCTGGGAGCGAGCGCTGCTGTCATTGGAGACGTCTCGGGGGCTGGCTGGGCCTCCTGGGGACAGGGCTGACTTGGGGTGCTCAAACTCACAGGGGGACACCAGGCACAGATCCACATCATGGGGCGAGGCTGAGCGTGGTGCCCGCATGGCTGGCGCCCTTAGCGGGAGGCTCAGCCCCACCTTGCCTGGTTCTACGTCACCAGCTGCCACTGGGGGAGGAACCACCTGCTCAAAGGAGACAGACAAGGACTCGTCTACCTCCGTGGAGTGTGGGGAGCCCACCTCTGCTGGCAGCGAGGGAGTGGTGACCGTGGGCGAGACATCTGGACCTGCCTCTCGGAAGGGGCTGAGAGCCAACCGCTCTGCGCCCTCAGGGGGCTTCCGGGGGCCAGCAGGGGAGGGCGTGGGGCCCACTGAGCTGGCAGGAGACATCAGCTCCAGGGTCTTCTCCTCCGAGCTGCCACCACCTCCTCCATCCTCACCAGCTTCCCCAATGTGGTTCATCAGACCCTCCAAAGGTGGGGTAGACCCCAGGCCCAGCTCCAGGCTTTGCTCTCCAGGGGGTGTCTTGGCCAGGGGAGATGGGGAGCCTGGGACTGATGAGGGACAGCCCTCACGACAGCGGAAGACAGATGGGCTCTCCCCTTCCAGGGTGGAGTCACCTCCTGGGCCAGAGGTCCTAGATGTTTCCCTGCTTTTGGAGCTGCCCACCTTGGAGGCTCCAGGATCCTTGAGGGCTGCCCGAGCATGGCTCTTGTCGGGACCCTTAGGGGTGGGCTGCACATTGCTCCTCCGTACACTCCCAGGTCGGGAGGGCAAAGGCTGCTCGGCTGCTGTCGAAGTCGTCCGGCGGGCAGGAATCCTGGCGGCCCCCACCTTCTTGTCCTCTGCTCTGGAGTCCTTCTTGACGTGGTCAGCCTTGAGCTTCCCCTCTGCCCTGGGCTCTTTCTTGAGGGCCCCATCCTCTTTCCGGCTGATTCTCTTCTCTTCCTTGCGTGCTGGGGCCTCCCCCCGAGCTCCCTCCTTCTTAATTGAGAGGCTCCGCTCCTTGCCCAGTTTAGGAAGATCGTCTGCAGGGCCCCGGGGCCGTTCTCTTGCAGTCGCTGGCTTGGCCTCCTTCCTCTCTGCCCTCACTGGTCGGGCTCCATCAGCCAGGCTGCTCCTGGAGACTGAGCGCAAGCTCTCCTTGCTCTCTGCCCTCCCCGGCCCGGGTCCTGGGGCCTCCAGGTCCTGGGGGGTCACCACTGGCTGTTGGAGAAAAGCCAGGTGCTGCAATTTGGCCAGCCCCTCCAGGAGCCGGCTCTGCGGGGTGCAGCCGGGGAAAAGAACACGCACGATCTTCTCTGTGGGGCTGGCGGGGTGCCAGACAAGCAGGGCACAGGCCGACGCTGCCAGGCTTGGCAGGGCTGACTCTCGGCCAGTACCAGTCCGTGGCGGATGGAGTATGTACATGTCCAGCCGGCCCACTCCCATCTTCAGAAACAACACCATGGGCTCAGAGGGCACCGGGCCACGGCACAGGGGTGTGGGTGTGATGCCCAGCCGCTCCAGGTAGCCCAGGGCCAAGCCGGCCTCATCATCCCCCCACACAGGGCGCCGCTCCCCAGTGTTGAGGAAGACCACACCCAGGTCAGGGGAAATGAGGTGGCGGAGCCAGTCTTCGCTCCCTCGCCCACCTCCAATGGCAACCCCCGCAGCCTCCTCGTCCCGTTCCGCCAACTTCCTCCTGAGCAGGCTGTTGATGCCTGGTAGGCTGTCGGCCCGGGTCGCCAGCACTGCGTCCACACGGTCCAGGTGTCTCACCAGCTTCCAAAAGCTGGACCGGGCGCTAGAGCCACCATTCACCAGCACAGTGAAGCCATTGACAGCAAAGAAGGCGGCATCACCCAGTCCGCCAGGAAAGACATAGCAGCAGGGCCGAGAGATCTTGAGGAATCCCGCCGTCGCTGGGGGCTCCAGGAGGTCGAAAGGGGAAGGTGGCTCTAGGGACTCTGCCACATACTCCAGGAACTCACGAAGCCCTTCCGACTCTGGCCGGCACCCGGTGGGGTTCAGCTGCAGCTCGACAAAGTCCTGGAGGCCAGAGCCATCCAACCCAGGGTATGCCCACTCCCCAAAGTCAGGGCAGGTGATGGTGAGCTTCGGGAGGGCCGAAGAGGGTGCAGAGCTCCGGAGGTCCTCAATCTGGAGGAGGAGGCAAATATGAGGCTGGGCTCAGGCATTCAGTACCTAGAAGAGACCCTCTACCAGGACCTTGCTTCATCTGGAGCAAGGTGGGAACTCTGGATTTGAGTCCTGACTCTGCCCCACTTTCATTGAAGGACCTCAAGCAGATCACCCCAAAACCACAGTTCTCATTGCCAGAGCACTTTGGGGTGCTAAGGGTATGAGGATACTGCCCGCATTTCAGGGAGGTCACTGAAGTCAGAGAGGGAAGCAGCCCAAGACCACATGGCAGCAAGTAGCCATCAGGAGCTGGCTTCCCTTACTCCAGGCCTAGTACTGTCTAAGGCCTCTCCAGCATCTCTGGACCTCCACCCATCCCTCGGGGATGGCCCAGAAGAGTCCAGGGCGTAACTTCTGAATAAGGAATTTGGGTACACTGGAATCAGACATTAAGAAAGGGCCCTGCTGGCCTAGGGACTCCCATGAGATCCTGCCTCTTTCCTCTCTTTCCTTGTTTCAGAACCTTCCACCCACCACCCCCTCTGCCCACCCTGGCCTGGAAGGTTCTGTCTGTCTGATCATCTCATCCCTCAGCCCCAGCCCTTCTGTCCAAGGCCTTATCCCTCCCCTTCTCCCCAGTCAGTGAGACCAAGGGCCCCTGGAAAGGTATCAAAACCACTGGCAGGGGGGGTTGGAGGAGGGGGGGTTGAAGGGAGGGGAGCGACATGGCCCCCGCTGGTCTCTCTCTCACAGCAGCTCTTTGGCAGTGACCCTCTGGTCAGAACTAAAGCAGACCATGGGGAGAAGGCAAGAAGGGGCGGGCGGTGGCGAGGGTGGGGGGGAGAGCCTCCTCCTCCCTCCCCCATCCCCCGCCCAGGGCCAAGGCCAGCTCACCTCTTTATCAGACAGAATCTGGAAGAAGTGCCGGGGGGAGAAGCCCCCTGTCTGCAGCAGGAGCTCCCCTGTGTCTTCCACATAGGGGCCAGCCAGCACCAGCAGCTTATGGTACGAAGGCTCCAGGAGCAGGTTCCGCAGCTGGGGCAGGACCAGAGCAGGGAGGGAAATCGAGTCAGCACATACCCAGTAGGGCTCCCCCGCTTCCTCATCTCTCCATCCACAGCCCACCATCCCTCCACGTTCTGAGGGCCCTCCCACCTCCCTGCCAGCTCTGCCATTCAATGCTCTACAAGTGGAGATGATCAGACAGGTGATCCAGGGAGAGAACAGTGTCAAAGGGACTGAGATGGGGGGAGGTCCCTCCTCTCCTCTCCTCCCTGACCCCAATGTGAGTGCTTCCCCTCTGCAATTACTGGCCATTTACACCAGCCAGATCTTGTATGTACGTTGTTTTTCTTGCATGTTGTCTCTGCTCTTAGATTGTGACCCATGGAGGGCAGGGTCTATTCTTTCTTTGTATCCCTAGTGCTAAGCACAGAGCCAGGCTCAAAGGGAGCACTAAATAAATCCACACTGACTGCTGATTGACAGGAAGACCAGGAGGTTTAGGAATGGGGGTGGGGAGAGATGGCTGGAGAGAGAAAGTGAGGCTTGGAAACCTGAGAACAGGGCCAGTCCCCCTCATACTGACAGTAACTCATAGAGGCTATCCCCACCAACTTGCCAGGTGCCTACCTCATCAACTAGGGACTTGTCCGAGGGGTTCAGCAGCACCAGAGTTTCTAGCTCTTCTCCCCGGTGGTGGAGGCTCCTTTGACCTGAAATCACAGAAGAGAGAATGTCAGAGCTGGGAGGGTCCTTAGAACCCAGAATGTCAGAGCTGGGAGGGTCCTTAGAACCCAGAATGTCAGGGCTGGGAGGATCCTTAGAACCCCAAATGTCAGGGCTGAGAAGGTCCTTAGAACCTAGACTGTCAGGGCTGGGAGGATCCTTAGAACCTAGAAAGTCAGAACTGAGAGGGTCCTTAGAACAGAGAACTTCAGAACTGGGAGGACCCTTAGAACCCAGAAAGTCAGAGCTGAAGGGTCCTTAGAATGCAGAATGTCAGGGCTGGGAGGGTCCTTAGAACCCAGACTGTCAGGACTGGGAGGGTCCTTAGAACAGAGAACTTCAGAGCTGGAAGGGTCCCTAGAACACAGAACATCGAGAATGGAAGGGCCCTTAGAACACAGAAAGCCAGAGCAGGGAGGGCTCCTGGAACATAGTGTCAAAGAGGAGGAGGGCCCTCAGGTCACAGAATGTTTGTGACTTATGCCTAGCTAGTTGGAGGGTGAAACTCAAACTCTTCGAAGGAGGGCGAGGGGTAGAAAACAGGTCTATTATCTCTCTTCCCTCCACCAACATCACCTCAAACTGAAGCTGGCTGCATCCCCCAGCCAGCTGGCCAGCAGATTCAGGACAGGAAGCTGGACTTCAACAAGACAATACAAGTCACGACATTTCCTTCCCACTAGCTAGGAAAGGGAGAGCAGGCCTGTTTCTCTGTGTTTCTACCTGGACATAGGATCAAGGACTGGGGGCCATCATCATTGGGCAGCGGCAGCTGTGTGGCCTGGGGGGAGGGGGGAATCTCTGTATTAAAGACCCATGTGGTCAATCTCAGGGTCTGGCCCTCTGTCTAGTCACTGAGGGTCTGGGGCAAACAGCCAGGTTCTCCTGCCCCTCCCATGGCCAGGTCCATGCCAGACACCCACTCAGCAAACACTCCATGGGCTCTCAGCAGCTACTCTGCCCCCTCCTTTACCACCTACTCCAGATATCTGGGGAAGGAAGAGAACTAAGTGCCAGCCCACAGAGCACTCAGGTCCCAGGGATCTGGCACTGCTAGCTTCTCTGAAATGGAAGCAGGGACCTATACCTGGGGCCTAAAAAGCTCGGTTACATCATCATCATCATCTTCTAGGCCAGCTGCCCTTTGATGCCCCCTCAGCACCAGGTGTCAGGTACCCACCCCACCTCAGGGCCTTCTGAGGGGCAAAAATTCTGATGAGACTGGCTGTTCTGAGGGAAAACTGAAGGGACAGATGCCCTGGCCACAGGGTGCTGACAGGGAAGTCGGAGGAGAGCGAGGAGGAAAGATCTGACATCAGCTCCACCTCTGGTCCCTGGAGACCCTGCCTCTCAGGCTCCCTTCCCCCTCTCTGTGCAGCTCTCCTCCATAGACAGGATCATGGCCGAAAGGGAGCACCAGGGTCATCTAGCTCAATCCCCTCCTGTTACCCACAAGAAAAAGGAGGCCTGGAGAAGTCAACTGACTGCCCCAAGGTCACACAGGGAGGAATTAATGAATCAGCAAGTAGTGATTCAGTACCAGGCTCTGAAAATGCAAAAAACACAAAAATATTCCCTATCTTCAAACAGTCTACATTCCAACCAGGGCACAATCATGCACACGTAGGTATATTTAAAAACAAAAAACAAAAACAGGGAGAGAGCATAACCTTGGGGAGAAAGCCACGGGCAGCTGGGGCAAGGCATCCTGTAGAAGGAAGACTGAAGAGTCTGCAGGAAGCAGGGATTCTGAGAGGCAGAGGGGAGGAGGGAGAGCATTCCAATCAATCAATGAATATTTATTAAGGACCTACTATGTGCTGGGCTCTGTGCTAAGCACTGGGGGTACAAAAAGAGGTAAAAGCCAGCCCCTTCCCTCGAGGAGCTTACAGTCTAATGGGGGAGACCAAAAGCAAACAAATGTTTACAAAGAAAGCCATGGACAAATAAGTAGGAGATGATGAGCAGAGGGAAGGCCCTGGAATGAAGAGGGATTCAGAAGGCTTCCTGTAGAAGGATGGATCTGAGTTGGGACTTAAAGGAAGCCAGGGAGGTCAGTGGTCAGAGCAGAGGAGGGAGAGCGTTCCAGGTGAGGGGGATGGCCAGAGAGAATGCCTGAAGCTGAGAGACAGAGGGCCGTGTGGGAAGAAAAATCAAGAAGCCCCAGACAGCTGGATTCAAAGGAGCAGAACTGTGATCTGGCTCCACATCCTGTATTCTTTTCATTGTCCCAGCTCAGGTGCTGCTGCTGTGGGGGGCTTGGTTAGGCCATGGTTCCTCAGAGCCCACAACTAAGTCTCAGGCGTTTCAGGCTCTGTTAACTCTCCATTTCCAATTCTATGACCTACCGACAATATTGTCAACAACATACCATATTAACAACAACACCAGTTCTTCCTTCTAGCCCACTCCCCCTCGCACGTTTTTCTAAACGTGGAGGTTTACCACTGCTCATAGCTATACGTGAAGTCAGGTAGTAGGGAGAGGGAGCCCTGGGTTTAGAGTTCAAAACTTGCTCCTGACACTTCCTAGCTGTGTGACCCTGGGTTTCTTGGAGTCTCGCCTAGAAAATGGGGAGGTAATAAACCCCGCAGCATCTAAGTCATAGCAGGATCATTACCCTCAAATGAGAAGCCATGTGCAAAGCACTCTGTAAACTCCCCACACGGAAGACTCCGACTAACCCTGTCCAGTGTATTTCATTCCCAGAGAAATTACCCTCTGGGTCTCCAACTGCATCCACCTGCCTGCCTGGCCCCAGGGGCACACACCATGTGACATCATCCTGACCCACCAGGTCCCTCTCACAGCCTAAAATGATTCACAGGGACCTTATGTAATCCCGGCTCAGGTACCTCCTGCCTGTGTGACCTTACCAAATGCCTTACCCTCTCTGGTCCTGTTTCTTCCTCTATCAGGTCCTCCTAAACAGATCATCTAATTCTTCCTTGAAAGACAGACTTTCAAATACCTTAAGACGGTGGTCGTCAGCCTCCTGGGCTAAACACTCCCAGTTCTTTCAGCTAATTCTCAGGGTAGCCCTCAACCATCCTGGCTGTCCTCTCTGGCATCATCTCCAAGTTATTCCTCTCCTTCCTAAAATGTGGTGCTCAGAACTGAAAGTTTTATATGAATTGCGCCCTCCATCAAAACCAAGAGTTGAGGCTGAAGTATTCACAGACCAGCCTGGATGAGGGATGGGGTAAGAAAGCCAAACAGGAGGGAAGTTAGGGCTTGTGATCCCTAACACACACACACACACACACACACACACACACACACACACAAAATCATCCCAGAACCCCCCCTTACCTTTCACAATGCTGGAGAATGTAGCTGAGTGACGGGAGACAAATATTTTTAGCTGCTCATCCAGATTACAGATGCCTGGGTCAACATCCCAAGAGCGGAGCCCTATTGTGGAGAGGAGACAGCATGTTACTATGGCCCGCCTTCACAGACTGCCCTATTTGGCACCTCTAAGAGGCCAGTTCAGAGAAGTCTCAGGAATAAGTCACACAGAAAGATAAATTCCCAGCCTCCTCCTATCCTAATATACTTTTTCCTTTTTCCTCACATTCTCACATCTTCTTCTTGTCCAAAGAGCTGAGGAAGACCTTCGAGCTACAACATCAGAGCTGGAGAGAGGGAGGCACATGCCTTCGGATAAAGAATATCAGAGCTGGAAGAGCCCCTTAAACTGTAGAATGGCAGAGCCAATGATGGAAAGACAAACATATTCATGACTGCTGGTGGAGATCTGAATTGGCCCGACCATTGTGGAAAACAATTTGTGATTATTCAAAGAAAGCCACACTAAGAAAGTGTCTCTACCCTTTGACCCAGACATTCCACTGCCTGGCATGTACCCCAAGGAGGTCAATGTATTCAAACAAAGGTCCCAGACACACTAAAATATTTATAGCAGTCCCTTTTTTTTGTAGCAGCAGAGAAACAGAGTAGATGCGCATCACTTGGGGAATGGTTATATAAATTGCTGTATATAAATGTGATGGAATATTACTGCGCTGAGAGCATGGAAGCAACCAGGGCCTGGAAAATAGAATCTTCAATGACTACAACAATGAAGAGCTGAAGAACAAAACTTCTGAAAATGAATGCTGATAGATGAGAATGCCCAAGCTGGGCCCCAAAGGACAGATAGCAGAAGGCACCTCCCTTTTTTGCAGAGGTGGACTTGGGGTGTGGAATGCTACAGATAATGCCTGACCTTCCCTATCAGTTGGCTAGTTTTGCTAAATTGTTGTTAACCCCTCCACCTCCCAGGCCCCTTTTAGAAAGACATGACTTGAAGGGGGATGGGGGGAGAAGTGAGGACTATATTGGGAAAGTTGAGAGAGAGAAAACCAAAAGATACCAATAATAACCTAAATTTAAAAAAAAAAAAAACCAGAAAATGTCAGAGCTGGGAGCAATCCAGCTGATCCAATCTCATTCTGCAAGAAGAGAAACTGAGGCCCAGAAAGGAGAGCCTTGCTCAGTTACCTCATCATACCATCAGGTGTGGAGACAAAAAGCGATAGCTACCCCGCATTGATACAGAAGGGGGAGTGCAAGGGCGTCTGAGACCCTCCTCCCCACAGTCCTTCCAACATCCCTACAAACCTACAAAGCCTATATCCCCTGGCTTCTGGCTTTGTATCCATCCATGTTCCATCTCCTCCTGCCACAGGAGGCAGGAGCCCTGCTGATCCCGAGCTGGGAACACACATGACTGCTGCATTTCCTCCCCCACCAAACACAGGGTGGGGTGATGCTGGGTTTTCTTACCCAGTAAAGTATAGACTGGAGACTGCTGTCCTGGGATCCTACCCACTGGACACAGAGAGGAGGGCAAAGGGTTCACTTCCCTAACAAAATGGAGACATTTTATGTGTTCGTGCCCTTCCACAATTGACATGCTGTGTGTTCTAAGAGCCTTCCCAACTCTGACATCCTGTGTTCTAAGGGCCCTCCCAGCTCTGACATCCTGTGTTCTAAGGGCCCTCCCAACTCTGACATTCTGTGTTCTAGGAGCCTTCCCAGCTTTGGCATTCTGGGTTCTAAGGACTCTCCCAGCTGACATACTCTGTTCTAAGGGCCCTCCCAGCTCTGACATTCTGTGTTCTAGGAGCCTTCCCAGCTTTGGCATTCTGAGCTCTAAGGACTCTCCCAGACCTGACAACCTGTGTTCCAAGGGCCCTCCCAGCTCTGACATCCTGTGTTCTAAGGGCCCTCCAAGCTCTGACATTGTGTGTTCTAAGGACCCTCCCAGCTTTGGCATTCTGGGTTCTAATGACTCTCCCAGCTCTGACATCCTGTGTTCTAAGGGCCCTCTCAGCTCTGACATCCTGTGTTTTAAGGACCCTCCCAGCTCTGACATTCTGTGTTCTAGAAGCCTTCCCACTTTGCCATTCTGGGTTCTAAGGACTCTCCCAGTTCTAACATCCTTTGTTCTAAGGGCCCTCCCAGTTCTGACATTCTGTGTTCCAGGAGCCTTCCCAGCTTTGACATTCTGGGTTCTAAGGACTCTCCCAGCTCTGACATCCTATGTTCTAAGGGCCCTAGCTCTGACATTCTGTGTTCTAGAAGCCTTCCCAGCTTTGGCATTCCGGGTTCTAAGAACTCTCCCAGCTCTGACATTCTAGATTCTAAGGGTCCTCCTAGCTCTGACTTTCTGGGTTCTAAGACTTCCCCCTCTGACATTCTTTCAGGTGCATATAAACACCTTCATCTACTCTATAGCTTTTATGAACGGAGATACTTATCTTACTCATTACAGTGTATGCTCCTTGAGAGCAGGGACTTTCTCTGCACTCCCAGTACCTTGCAAGCTCAGCCTAGTGCCCAGCATATGGTAAGCACAAACTAAATGCTTACAGACCAAGGACCCTACCAGCCCCGGCAATTGAATTCAATGAACATTTCTAAAGACCATTCTATGTCCAAGGACCTGGGTGGGCCACTGGGGATATACAAAGATGAAAAACAGTGTTGCCCAGGCCCTCAAACATCAGGGCATGATGAGGTAGATTGGGGGCAGTGGCAAACATACTGCCAAGGCCCTCTTAGCACAAACTATGCTTGTTCTAAGGCCCCTTCCAGGTCTGCCGTTCTGCACCTGGGAAGCGGGCATCTACGGCTGCCTTCCACCTTGCAGCTGTGACTCACGGAGGGAGCTGGTGCCAAACCCCCCATAGGGCAAGGCAGGGCAGGGCAGGGCCTCCTCCCTCTCCACCCCAGCAATTAGTGTTGTGGGGAGCCTTAGGGAATGGATTCTCAGGTGTGGTTTCCCCAGTGCCAGGGTGAAGCTTCCCTCCCACCCTACAGAAGCACCGACCCCAGGTCTCCCTGAGGTTGGCAGGGTTTTTTTTTTCCTTCTTCCTTTCTTCACAATTTGTTAGTTTTGCCATCAGAAGGTGAAAAAGCATTTATTAAGCATCGTCTGTGTGTGCCAGGCACCGTGCTAAAGCTTTCCAGATTTTATCTCATTCATGGAGGGTCAGGGTCAGAGCACTCTCCCCCCACCAATCAGGGGAGGGCACAAATAAGTCCTTCCATAAAACAATTTCCAGCTGAAGCAAGCACCTTTTCATTCACTTTTATCTGCCATTCACACGGGCTCTGGGAGGGAGGCCAGGCAGGGACTGTCCTCCCCATCTGATGGCTGAGACAGGTCCAGAGAGTAGAGCTAGTCTGGGGCAGACCATGCCCATTTTACAGGTGGGGAAGCTCTGACTCTGAGCTGTTAAGTGATTCGCCCCTGGTCACAGGGCTATTAAGTGCCCGATGATGGGGGGGGTGGGCACCTCTGCAAAATGAGGGAGACGAATTCAACGCCCTTTAAGGTCTGTCCCAGCTATGATCCAAATCCCAAGGACTGAATCCTTGTCTATGAACTCTCCATGAGAACCAGGACTGGGTTGGTTTTTTAACTCGGTGCCTGGCACATAGGAGAGCTAGGGGCAGCGTTCTATCCGCTAACAACAAACTTTTAAATGCCTATAATGTGCCATGCACTGTGCCAAGCATCGGGAATGCAAAGAGACGAGAGACTACCTCTGCTCTCAAGGACTCCCCTGTCGCTTCCCCACGGACAATGCCTGAGTGAGAAGGGGAAACTGAGGCCCACCGAGGGGAAGTTAAGTTTTAAGGCGACGCGCGGGAATCAGGACTCAGCTTTCCCGATTCCTCCATCCCAGGCCACCTCCCTCCTCCCAAATAACGGAACTACAGCCTCCTTCCTCTCCAGGCCGCCCAGGCGGGCCAGAGGGGTCGGGACAAGCCGGGCCAGACCCAGCCCACCCGACCCCTACTCCCCCGGGGGCCGGGAAGGGGAGGTGGGTGGAGTCCTCGAGGTGCCCCCCGTGATCTCCAAGAGCGCGCAAGGGGATCTCCAAGAGCGCGCAAGGGGATCTCCAAGAGCACAGAGGCACCCCACCCCCCGCGCCCCGCCCCCGGATCTCCAAGCGTGCCCACGAGGCTCTCCCAGCGTGACCTCCAGGAGGAGGGTTTCCAAACGCATTCCCGGGGGAGGCTCTACAAGCGCAAACCCCCCAGGGGAGGATTTCCGAGCGCGCCCGAGAAGACCTCCAAGCGCACCCCACCCCAAGGCGGGGATCTCCAAGCGCAGCCCCACAAGAGGAGTGTCCAGGCGCACCCCGCCCAGGAAGGGGGTCTCAAAGCGCACCCCCCCCAGGAAGAGGGTCTCCAAGCGCACCCTCCCCCCAAGGAGGATGATCTCCAAGCGCACCACCACCCCCGCAAGGAGGAGGGTCTCCAAGCGCACCCCTCCTCCCAACGAGGAGGATCTCCAAGCGCCCGGCGGACGCAGCCTCGACGAGCTGGGCCGGGCTCACCTCTCTCCAGCTGGGCCAGCACCGGGCGGAGCAGGCCCGGCCGGGCGCACTCGCCGCCCACGATGACCAGCAGCGAGCAGCGGCTTCCGCCCGCCGGGGCCGGGGGCTGGGGCTCGGGCTGGGGCTGTAGCCGCCCCGGGATCGCCGGCCCCGCCACCGCCGCCGCCGCCATCTTCAGCCCCGGGGCCGTGACGTCCGAAGCAGACTATCTCTCCGTCCCCCCCTCCCCCTCCCGCCGGTCCGAGCCCGCCCTGAGCGCTCCCCCCGGCCCCCTCGCCGCCCCGCCCAGTGATGTCATCGGCAGCCAACCGGCGGAGCGTCGGGGGTGGGGAAGGATTTAGGCCACGCCCCTCCCTTAAAGGGGCCTCGAGATGGGCGATGGAGGGGCTTGGGTGGATTGAGCTAGATGAATTGGTGGGGTCCAGAGGAGACCTGGGAAAGGGAGGAGCAAGGCCCTTCCTCTTGGCAAGTTAGGCTGGGCCTTGTCTGCCTGTCTCCCCTCCTTGCATCCCCTCCCCCCAGTGCCTTTGTCTCATAATAATTATAGTTGTAATGCTGTTATAGGTATGTAGAAATACATTACATCACATTCTATTGCAGTATGGTATATTGTTATATCGTATATTAAATGAGACAATATTTATAAGGTGATTTGCAAGCATGAAGGAGCTCTTATTGCCAGCTCATTAAGTTACGTTATATTAGTATAACATTATTTTATAATATATTGTTACATTATTTTATATAGTATTATATTATGTCATATTTACTATATGATATTATATTATATGCCTTTCTTTGTTCCCCCGGTACCTGGCACAGAGTAGGTGCTTAATACACGCTTATTGTTAGTCAATAGAGCGCTGGACCTGAAGTCACAAATCAAGACTAATGTTACATTATGTTATATTTAACCAGACCTATGATATCACTGGTGAGGAAACTCTCCCAATTCCAAGAGGCGACTGCTCTGCAATTTATAGTCTTTGTTACCTGGGTAGCTTGAGAGGTTCAGTGACTTACCCAGGGTCACACGGCCAGCACGTATCAAAGGCAAGCATAGACTCTAGGTTTTCCTGACTCTGAGACTAGCGCTCTACCTCCTAACCCCTGCTGCCATACTATTTATGCTTGATGTATACCAGGGCTGTCCAACTGTAGGTTATCTTAGGTTATGTTACGGCTGCATTAAAATGAAATAGTTATTCGAGGGCCACACCCAGAATAAAAAATACAGTACACCGATAGAAAGTGGGGGAACGCGCGTCATCAGTAGGACAGGCGAAGGTGCGAAGAGCTAAAGCAAACACAAAACGACAAATCGACAACACAACAGTATAAAGGTAGGTGCATGCTGACTAGTCTGGTTCCTGCAGACGGAACGTGTCCCACAGATGGACTGAAAATTCCGTGCGATGTGTTCTGTCCGTAGTACTGCTTGAAAACACCAAAGAAAATTAACCTCGATGAGATTATTTATTAGTAATGGAATTAAAAAATCTAATACGCATTCCATGCAAAATATTATTTCATTTTTTCGCTCATGAAAATTAAAACCCACAGGTGGGCCGCATAAAATCGCACTGCGGGCCGCATGTGGCCCATGGGCCGTATTTTGGACAGCCCCGATGTATACTATGTGTTTGTATAAAAAAAAATTTCTGTCTAGACTTACTTCCATTCCAATAGTGCTTTTATCCGTTAGATCATATGGTCCTCGAGGGTGGGGACTATCATTTGCTTCTTTTTGTATCCCTGGTGTTTAGTGCAGGGCTTGATAGACACACATACAGTAGGTGCTAAATAAATGTTTATTGAGTAATTGATTATTAATTATGAAACACCTCCTCCACAACATTATTTTTTTTAAGAAAACTGAGGCCTGGAGAGATAAAATGACCTAGGATTTAGATCCAGAAAGGATTTCAGGAATAGTAGAATATTGGAAAGTAAGTTGAATTTGAAGTCAGACAAGTTCTGGGTTCAAATCCATTGTATGACCCTGATCCTGGGTAAGCCTCAGTTTTCCTAAGGTAGTTAGGTGGATAAAGTACCAGGTTTGGAGCCAAGAAGACCCAAGTTCAAATTCAGCCTCAGACCCAGGGTGTGACTCTAACCTCTGTTTGCCTCTGTTTCCTCATCTGTAAAAGGAAAACAATAACCCCACCTACCTCCCTGGGTCATTGAGAGAATACTTGTAAAGTGCCTGGCACATAGAAAGTGCTTAATAAATGCTTCTTTTCTTCCCTTCTGTGGGGGGCGGGGCGGGGGGGAGGACAGGGTAGGGTGAAAGGGAGGATACAAAATCCCTCCTAACAGAGGGATATGACACATGTAGGGAATTGACAGCTAGGGAAGGAATCATGGAACAAGAGCTGAAATCATAAGAGGCAAACGTCGGGGCGGGGCAGGATGCCAGCTCTGGGGAGGGCCCTGATTTCCTGGTGGATGACTGGATAGGGTGAGATAATGTGTGTCAAGCACTCTGCAAACTTTACAAGCCTGTAGAAATCTCAGAGGTTGCAGTCGTAGAGCGAAAGGACCTATAGACGCGGAATCAGAAGAATGCCGTTGGAATGAGGCCCTCACAATTACCAGCCACGCGGGGTGTGCATCAGACAATGGGGAACTCGATTTGACCTGGGTGCAGAGCCCAGCTTCGGGATCTTGGGCAGACCTCACTGCTCCCCGGGGAAGGCTTCCTGGTCTCTAAAAGGCAAGGATGGTTCATGAGTACCCATCGCTGTCCGGAGTAACCCCTCACCATTTTTCTGTAAGCTCCCCCATATTCCTTTACTGTATGAAATCTCACCACATCATCGTTTTATCCTTGCGAATGTAAACTATCATTACCGGCGTTGGCTTTGAAGGATATTGTGAACAGACGGTCATATGGAATAGGAACGAAAGGTTGGGCTGTTCTTTACCCTGCGCTAGGCGTGAATTGGACTGAAGCGAGACAGAGTTGCCCAAAGTCATTGTTTTCACTCTCTCTTCCTGGCTCCTCCAAGTCCAGTGGCAAGGCACAAATCTAGGACTGGGGATGGCCTCAGGGTGCGGTGGATGCCCTTGGCAGCTCCGATGTCTGACCAAGCTCTAAGCGCCTGCTTCGGCCGCCTTCATGACCACTGTTCCTGTCCTCCCATTCTTCCAGAGGAAGGCCTCACGTTCTTGGGGTAGACATCCCCTAACTCACTGACAGGCTGGAGGCCTGTTTGTTCCTTTCAACCTGGTTTAGCCCGTCTGCTGAGATGGTTTTACTGGGGTGTGGCCGCTGCACATGCTGCAGCTTCTTGGAGCCCCAGGTGAGAGTTGGGTGACAGGTGGACACAAAAGGTGGATGAGCAGTCTTGAAAAGGGCTCGGCAGCCCTCGCACCAGAGGTGCTGGTCCCCCCTGAATACTCCATATACCCCAAGTTTGTGCTAAGCGAAAAGAGATGAAAAAATTTCAAACCTATGAACCAAGTGGATACAAAAGATGTGTTCAGCGTTATACCATTATAGCTTCTTTTATAGCAATAAAATAATTCCAAAATCTTGTATTATTAATATTGATGCAGCGACAACTATACCCCACTCTAAACTCTAAGAGGTGAAATTTATTGTGTGAGTAGCAACCCTCTGAACCTTAATTTTAATTTGATCTTCAATTGAATCCAAGTAAAAGCATTTGTATTGCCCAATCAATAATCCTCAATTCCAACATCTGCCAGCAAGAAATGATGGCTAGTGCCTCCAGTTGCTATAATTAATCCCAGATGGATATAGATGTTGAGAAAGGATGACCTTATGAAGGTAATAACAGGATCCTCTTGACTCAGTTTCCCCATTATGCTTTATTTTCCTGTTGAAGGCTCCCCCCTCCAAAAAAAAGAATCAGTTTCTGGTTGTTGTGAACACTTTACTGTCTAGGTTAGCCTGACACTAGACCTTGGGCCCCTAATTGCCTCTTTTTGTGTGTCTTTATTTGAGCACAGGTGTCTAGACAGCAATTAAGAGAGATGGATTTGGGGGAGTGGCTTCCTCAGGATTTTGGGAGTGCCTGGGTTTCTCAGTTGAAGCCAACTGGCAGCAGGAGGAGTCATATTTGTATATGCCCTTCTTGGAGAAGATGAACATGAACAGAAGGAATGCAATCGAAGAGACAGGGACCTTGAAGAAGTTGTTTGGACAGAGCAGGGCAGAAAGGGAAAATGGCCATTCAGCAGTCCCACTATGTGTTTTAAGCTGTTTTAAAACACTAAATGTTTTAAGCTGTTTTAAAACACTAAGTGTTTTAAGCTCCCAAGGTTGATAGGAGTTAAGGGCTTTTGTATCATGTGTGAAGTCTGTAAATTTATGCTTATAGGCCTTTTGTGTTTTCAACAAATCTTTTGTGGTAAAGGAAATAAATGGCTGTCCTATACCTAATTTACACAGAAATGTTCTGTTTTCTTTTGTCGAAACCCTCGACATAAGCTTTAAGCAGTTTTCCCCAGGGCTCTAGTGTGGGACATAAAGAGCCAGAAATAAGAAGAAAGACCCTGACCCCTCTTCATGGAAGTCAGGCTCTTAATCCAGTATATGTGAGCCCACAGCTCCTGAGCTCAGTGATTTCTTGTTGTTACTTCAACACAATATTAGGAGACTTCAGTGTCCCTTTGGTGTGGGCCAGGATGTTAGTGGAACTGGGATGGTTTGAGATAACCCCCATATTTCCACACCAAGACTGTGCACCACACGTAGGGCATTTTGAGTTAACTTTTGTTCCTGGGTAGATCTGATTTAACTGTGATCCCTTTCCGCAAGGAAGATATTACAAAAATTTTTTGAACTTAGAGAGCTCCTGAGACCCACTAAGAACTTCCTTGAGGATGATTTTTCATCTCTGCCAGTGGCTTTTATCTTTCTTTTTTTAAAACCTTCCTGTGAACTGCTTTTTACTGCCTTGGAATCTAATTTTACAAGAGGGGTTTCTGAATATGTTTTTAATTAAAGGAATTATTATCAGCCCCTCAAAGTGAAATCAAAAAGGGGACGCTCTTTCTCAGAGCTAGACCCTCATGAAGGATGCCCTCAATTCACAGATAGATATTTCTCATAGACTTTGTATGGATGGGATAAAAGGTATATAGATCATTGGTTATTGCTTTGGTCACCTTTTTTTTTTTGGTATTGATAAGGCCTGAGTTTTTTTCCTTTGCCTGTGATTGCTTCTCTTCCTTCAGATACCATGTGTATTGGTCTTTCCATGCCCTCAAAATTGTGTTATACCCCTACACCCCCTCCAAGAATCTCCTTTATGTATATTCGACATCATCTAGCTGCTTTTCCTACATTTGTTCTCTGTATTGCTATATCTGTCTCCTCCAGGAGCATATCGAGGGAATTGGGATTTTAGTGGCCAAGAGCTGGGGTTCCACCATCCTTGATGGAAAAAAAAATTTTGTTAAAATGATTTCTGTGAATCTTTTGCATTATTCTTCTGGTTGTAACTCTCCTTTGATTTTCATTCTTGAATTCCCTTGGGATGACACATAGTAGGTGCTTGGTACACAGTAGGTAATCAATAAATTTTATTGGGGCAGCTAGGTGGCGCAGTGAGTAGAGCATGGCCCTGGAGTCAGGAGGACCTGAGTTCAAATGTGGCCTCAGACACTTGACACAATTACTAGCTGTGTGACCTTGGGCAAGTCACTTAACCCCAATTGCCCTGCCTTCCCCCTCCAAAAAAAAAAATTAATCTTTTTCTATTCACCTTTTAAAAGTGGGGGGGGGGAGGGAGGATTGATCACTTAATCCTTAATAATTTAAGCTCCTGTTTCTATGGTGACTTAAAAATTCCCTCACAACTGCATATCAAGTAGGTCATTCAAGCCCCGTCATTCCCGTTTTACAGATGAGATCAGAGAGGAAATGGCTTGCCTGAGGTCACACAGCTAGCACCCAGGTCTTCCTGACTCCAATTTTCTATTATACCACAGGTGAAAGGCACCTTAGGAGAGAAAATGTCACAGCTGGAGACTACCTCGGATAACCCCCCCCCACCCCATTTCATCCCTAGCACCCACAGGGGTGGAGAACATTCGGTCTCAAGTGCATAGGCACTTGAGGACCTAGAGGGCCACATGTGACCTCAAGGCCACAGGTTCCCTTCCTCTACAACCTAGAACAATGCTTAACACAATAGGAGGCACTTAAATGCCCTTGTTGGTGGGTGGATTTTACAGAGGAGAAAACTAAATCCTAAGGGGGAAAAGGGACTTGTCCAAGGTCACACGGCAAGTCCTGTGCAGAGCCATGGGGTGAAAAAATCCAAGGAAACTAGGAGCTTCTTGGCTGTTCTTGAAGAAGTAGAGAGTAGCTTGTATTTTTTCCCATCTTCCAAAGTCCCACATCAAATACTATTTCCTCCAGGAGCCTTCCTTGATTGCTACTCCCTCACCACCACTCTTTTTTTTCTTTGCATCTCTGTTCCTGGGACCCCTGTTATTGTTCTCACCTCCATTTCACTGCCCCTTCTTCTCAAAAGAGTAAAAGGTGGGGAATAGACAGGGGAGGGGCAGTTAAACCTTCCAGGATAAACATGGCAGCTGGGGTGCATTCCCAGCATATAAGGAACTGAATAAACAGAGGGGACAAATTAGGAAAGCCCCTAGTTTGTTTGGAGTGCCGAGTACCTCCAGTGCCAAGGGGAGCTATCAGGACCTTGGTGTTTGTGAGACAAGGGCTTTCAACACCCATAGAGGAGGGATTGGTCAAGGGTGAGACCCGGAGCAGAGAGGTCGTTAACGGTTGGAAGAGAGCCAGACCAGAACCCTTCCAGCCCAGGTCCCCACTTCCATCCGGCCAGTAACAGTCATGAGTCCCTCTCCCTGCCCCTCAGGCCACTTCTGCATTTTGCAGACAAATGAAAACAATTCAGAGTGCAGAAGACATGAGTCTGGAGCCATCAACATCCTTCCCCAATTGAATCCTACCTCTGCAGGGACTCTGCTACAACCTTCCTCCCAACTCATTAGTCTAGGCTTGGAACTTTGGCCCTGCCTTCAGGGGCCTTCTGGTCTGAAGGGTAGAGGTACTCCAAAGGGGGAGAGACAGCCCCTATCTTTGGGAGATCTGGAAAGACTTTCCTCTTACCCTAACTCCAGCCTGTGTCCATCACAACTATACCAATATGGCGCCCATTTGCCTGTATCCGAAGGCCTAGGAATTGATCAGGCCTGGTTTGGAGGGAAAGGTACAGGCACAGGCACCAGGAAGCTTCCATAGGGGTGACAGGGTCTGCCTGACCATCGATATTACCCTAGAATAGATCCTACCCAGACCCTACAGCCTCAGTCCCACGCCAAACTCTGGAGCAATCCTGACCTTCCCAAGGGAAAGTAGAAGAAAGACTCAGTCCCTCACTAGCTAAGTATCAAAGCAGGAAGGGATGGACCTTAGAACATAGATCACAGTGGCCAACTTTGATAGACTTGGCTCTTCTCAGCAACACAAAGATCTAAGACAACTCCAAGAGACTCATGATAGAAAATACTGTCCATATCCAGAGAAAGAACTATGGCATCTGAATGCACATTGAAGCAGACTAATGGCTCTTTTGTTGTTTCTTTCTCTCGGTTTTTCCCTTTTGTTCTGATTCCTCTTTTACAACATGACTAATGTGGAAATATGTTTAATATGACTGTACATGCATAACCTATATCAGACTGCATGCTGTCTTGGGGAGGGGGAAGGGGAGGGAGGGAGAAAAAAATCTGGAACTCAAAATCTTGTAAAAGTGAATTTTGAAAACTAAATATTAAGTGGGGAAAAAAGGAACATAGATCACAAAATGCCAGAGCTGGGAGTGGGGAGAGAGTCTTGAGACACCAAACAGACAGAGCTGGAAGGGACCTTTAAACATAGACAATAATAACTTGAAAGGCTTTTGAAGAACGTAGAATGGAGGAAGTCAGAGCTGGAAAGCAGCCTGAGATTACAAAGCATGTAGAAAGGTCGGTACCATCATGTGTTCAAAGGGGAGAAAGGAGTTGCTGGTACTGCTAGGTAAAGCAAGGAATCTTCTATCCTGAGGCACCAGCCTCTTATGTGGGAACTGGGGGAAGGCAGGTAGATGGGTGAGCACCATCAAGGTGGAGGTGCTTCCCGGGGAACCTGTCTGGATCCCTGTGTTCTTGAGCCTTGGCACAGGGTTCTTACTCAGCTCAGTCTGGGGTTTAAAATGTAAAATCGATCAAACGCTCGACAAACCAATCACCACTGGCTCCTACTTGTCCTTCTTTCAGACCCAGATTCCTATCATCTCCCCAATTTTACAAGGCCCAAAAGAATAACACACTCACATGGTGGGTTAGGATATGATTACTGAATGGCTTTGAAAGCCCCTGTTCTTCATCCCAAACCCCTCCCCTCTCCCAGCCAATATTGCAGTTATAGATAAGGCGAGGAGGTGGTTTGGCCATGCAGTCAGTGGCAGCCTCACTCTGATACCTACAGAAATGGCCAGTGCTTCCTGTTCATTGGCTAGACAAGTTCTAAAATCTGAAGATTCCCATGGATCCCTTCAGCACATCATTCTGATTATTCCCCGAAGACAATGTTCCACAAACTCATGCAACTCTCTATTCAGACTGTCTCAGGAGTTTTCTGGGGGTCCTGAGTGCCTCAGCTTCCCTGGAAGTTCAAACACTGTCAGTTTCAAACCCCCAATAGCTAAAGGAGGGGGTTTCTACTCTTATGTAACAGGATGAGTACCCTATTCCCATTCCACCCCAGATCTCTAAGCGTCAGTCTCATTGTCCATGTGATCTCTCTGTCTCTGTCTGTCTCTGTCTCTGTCTCTCTCTATCTCTCTGTCTCTGTCTATCTCTCTCAATCTCTCTGTCTTTCTCTCTCTGTCTCTTTCTCTGCCAATCCAGTCCCTGGGTTTCAAGTGTCCCACTCATTGTGAAAATTATCTATTCCTGGTATATTAATGGTTCCAGGTAACTCCTCCCAACCTTCCCCCATTCCTGGTCCCCATCTAGCACCATCTGGACTGGAAACTACTGGGGCATGCCAGGGAGGATACAAATCTGCCTAAGCAAGTGTTACACACAGAGACTGGTGCAGGGAAAATAGTGTTGGATTTGAAGTCAGAGTGCTTGGGTTCAAAACTTGGCTCTGATACTTTCTCTCAGAGTGACCCTGGGAAAGTCACTTTACCTCTTGGGCCTCAGTTTCCTCATCTGTAAAATGAAGGAATTGTAATCCTCTGGTTTCATGTCACATCCCTTAAAGTTGTAAAGATAATAAAAAACAGCAATGATGCTTAAGGGGCTATGGGAGGTTGGGCACACTGATAAAATGTTGGCAGAGCTGTGAACTGATCCAATCGCTTTGAAAAATAATTTGGCATTATTAGAGAAAAGTGAACAATCTGTTCATACCCTTTTACCTAAAATTCCCACGACCAGTCATGTGTCCCACAGAAATCAAAGATAGGAAAGTCCGACATACAAAGTGTTCCAATAGTCTTAGTGAAGTTTTAAGCTATTAGAGCTGAAAAGCTATTAAAGCTTGAGCTTATGTCATTAAGGCTTAAAACTGCATTGAGACTTTGGAGATGCCTCATATACCAACATATTCAGAGCCACACTTTTGTGGGGGGCCAAAAACTGAAAACAAAGGTGGGGGGCCCATTGATTTGGGGATGGCTGAACAAATTGTGGTATGTGAATAGAATAGATTATCATGTACCGCAATAAACTCAGAATAGGTATGTAGAGTAAGTATTAAAAGGTCATACCCTAAAAAATTAGAAGAGGATCAGATCAGATATTGTTCACAACAATGATCCAATAAAAAGTAAAGGCTATTACAAAAAATGGGTAATTTTGATTATATGAAATTGAAAATCTTTTGCATGAACAAAATTAATGAAGCTAGAATAAGAAGAAAAGTGGTTGATTGGGGAAAAAAAACCTTTGCATTAAATATTTCTTATAGCTGATATCCACAATATGTAGGCAACTAATAACAATCTATAAGACTGAGTGACATTCTATTATAACAAGGGAAATAACAAATACATAAATAATGGTGCTACAGTCATAAGAATGTAAGCTCCTTAGATTTTGGGATTGTGTCTTTCTTCTTTATGTTTGTATTCCCAGTGCCTGGTGCAGGGTATTTTGGTCTGGAAAATCACAGAGATGGTGAGTGGAACGATGAGAGGAAGAGCAGAAAATGATTAGGGTGAAGAGGAATCCAGGAAATGCAAGGCTGAGTGGCTTAACTTCTGCAGGAAATGGTCTCTGGCTGTCTCTCCAGCTTCGAAAGGAAAAATACTGGGGCAGGTGTTCTTAACCCGGGTTCCACAGATCTGTGGATTTCAAAGGGACAACATTTCTGAATTTATTTTTTTAAATATTTTGATAATACATGTAATTGGGGGAAATAAAGTATCATTTAATCAAGAAAAATGTTAGAAAAATATTTTGATAACTGTATTTTAATATAATTGGTTTCATTGTGATCATGTATATTTTATTTTGTGCATTTAAAACATTATTCTGAGGAGTCCATACGCTTCTGAAGAGAGCCAAAGGGGACCATAGGCTTGACCAGACGGTCCAAAGTTTCCTGAACGTAAATAAATAGTTAAGAACTCTCCTGGTCTGTGGCAAATTACTGATTAATTAATAATAGTAGAAAACTCTCATCAGCTCTACTACAACCCAGCCTGAGATGGGAAAATAATCTTCTCTCCCTGTTGGGTTAGATTTCCTCTTCTTTTAATTCTACTCTACCCTTTCATAGTCTGACAAACATATTAAATAATATGTGTTTTCTTTTTAAAAAAAAATAGCCTCAAATAGCCTAGAAAGAGAATTAAAACTTAAAGGACCAAAGCTTCCAAATGCTCCTTATTTTGGCTGTAGTTAAGAGAGCTACCTCCCTTCCACACCTCAGCTTGCACTGAGTTGGAGAACTGGGATGTCATATGAGTAGAGGTCTGTTAAATGGAAAGCAACTTCCCTCTTCCAGGGACAAATGGATGGGCGAGGGAGGTCTTGTGGACTGGGTTTGTGAAGTCCACTGACCCCATCGTCTGTCTTGTCTCCTCTCAGTCCCTTTCTCTGGCCCAGTCTATCTTCACTTCACCATGATCTGGATAACTCCTCTTGTCCTCTTGTCTTTCAGGGGCCCTTAAGATCAGACTTCAAATCCAGCCTCAGACACATACCAGCTGTGTGACCCTGGGTGAGTCATTTCACCACTGTCTGCCTCAGTTTCCCCATCTGTAAAAGGGAGATAATAATAGCACCTACCTTCCAGGGTTGTTGTGAGGATCATATGAGATAATACTTGTAAAGTACTTAGCATAGAGCCTGGCACATAGTAGGCACCATATATATATATATAATATATATATATATAATATATATATATTTATATAATGTTAGCTAATATCACCATTATTATTATGATCTCATGGCCTTGAGCTATTCTTCAGCTCCATGCTTAAACAGTCCAGAATGGCGTCCCAGAAGACACTCCATCCAAGCTCGCCATCAGCCCCCAGTGCTTCTCCATGTGGTCAACACTTCTCAGAGCCGTGGTGCTGACCTCATGGTTGTATGTCTGTGAAACCTGGACAGTCTACCAGCACCATGCCAGGAAACTGGATAGCTTCCATCTGAATTGTCTTAGGAAGAGTCTGAAGATCACCTGGCAGGATAAGGTACAGGACACCGGGGTCTTTACTCAAACTAAGCTGCCAAGCATTCAGACTCTAAACTCCAACTCTGATGGGCTGCTCACGTTGTTTGAATGCAAAATGCACACTTGCCAAAAAGATTGTTTTACGGAGAACGCAAACAGGGCAAGCATTCATGTGGTGGTCAGAAGAAGCGATACAAGGACATTCTCAAGGTCTCTCTTAAGACCTTTGGAATTGGTTGGGCGGAGCCAAGATGGCAGCTGGAAAGCAGGGACTAGCCTGAGCTCCCCGCTGAGTCCCTCCAAAAACCTATAAAAAATGGTTCTGAACCAATTCTAGAACTGCAGAACTCACAAAAGAGCAGAGGGAAGCAGGGCTCCAGCCCAGGACAGCCTGAATGGTCTCTGGGTAAGGTCTATCCCGCATGGAGCTGGGAGCAGAGCTCAGCGTGGGCAGGACGAACCAACCAGACCAGGAGCCGGGCGGAGCGGGCTCTAGCGCCCTGAATCAGTGAGCTGCAGCAGTTACCAGACTTCTCAACCCACAAACACCAAAGACAACAGAGAAGGTTAGTGGGAAAAGCTGTGGGAGTGGAAGGAGTTCGCAGTTTGGCTACCGCCCCGGGGGCAGCTACAGAACTACAGCTGCGGTTGCTTCTGGCCCCAGGCCCACCTGGTGGGAGGAATTAAGTGGCGGATCAGAGCAGGAGTGAAGAGCCTGCTGAAGATCTAAGTCTAGTCCAGGTTGGGGGTTCTTGGGGAAGGAGGAGTGCTGGTGTGGCAGAGCTGGCGCATCCCCCCAAGCATGGAACATAGTTCTCTTAACTCTACAAGCAGTCATAGCACTCTGAAAAACTCAAGGGTCAAGATAGTTGGCTGGGAACATGGCCAGGCAGTGAAAACGCACCCAGATTCAGTCTCAGACTCTGGAATCTTTCTTTGGTGACAAAGAAGACCAAAACATACAGACAGAAGAAGTCAACAAAGTCAAAGAGCCTACAACAAAAGCCTCCAAGAAAAACATGAACTGGTCTCAGGCCATGGAAGAGCTCAAAAAGGATTTGGAAAAGCAAGTTAGAGAAGTAGAGGAAAAATTGGGACGAGAAATGAGAAGGATGCGAGAAAACCATGAAAAACAAGTCAATGACTCAAAGGAGACCCCTCCCAAAATACTGAAAAATACACTGAAGAAAACAACACCTTAAAAAATAGACTAACGCAAATGGCAAAAGAGCTCCAAAAAGCCAATGAGGAGAAGAATGCCTTGAAAGGCAGAATTAACCAAATGGAAAAGGAGGTCCAAAGGACCACTGAAGAAAATACTACCTTAAAAGACCTTTGGAATTGATTGTGTGACATGGGAGACATTGGCACAGGACTGCCCAGCATGGCGTGCCCACATCAGAGAAGGCACTGTGCTCTATGAGCAAAGCAGAATTGAAATGGCGCAAAGGAAACACAGGATGCGCAAGTTTAGAGTGTCTACCCCAAATGTTCACACGGACTATTTGTGCCCAACCTGTGGTAGATTGGTCTGATCGGCTACAGTCAGACATGTTGAAACTTGACTCTAGTCTAGTGATGTCATTTTGGTCCTCTTCCAGAGGACCTTTGGTCCTTCCAGAAGGATGACAACCAACCAACCAACCAGAAGTTTCTTCAGCCAAAAAGCCACATGAATTTTGGGGATTCTGGGTAATGTTTCCCCATCTGCTAATGGACACCAAGTCTCCATGGCAATGACTGGGGTGGAGGGGGGAATTGCAGATTCTCTGCCAAGACAAGGTCCATGGCAGTTAGAAACAGTAAACCAGAGGAATTTAGAGAAACATGGGAAGATATGTATGAACTGATGTAAAGTGAAGCCAGAAACAAATCGCCACAATCATGTAAATGAAACGAATAATAAAAGGAAGTCTGAGCAATTGTAGCCTAAAATGTTGGTCCCAGAACACAGATAATAGAACAGACTAATAATAACAGCATTTTACATATATATTCTCTCATTGGATCCTCTTAGCAACCCTGGAAGACAGGTGCTATTACATCTTACAGGTGAGGGAATTGAGGCTGAGGTAAGTTAAGTGACTTTCCCTAGCTACAACATGCCTAAAGCAGATTTTGACCTTCTTAACTCTCAAGTCCATCTGTGGGATCCACCCTCCCACCTAGTCGCCTCCCACCTCTAGAAAAAAGAGGCAGAGTATGACAGGGATAGAATGTTATCTATCTTCTTGGTGATAAGGGAGGGTTCAATTTGGGAGTGAGCTGCCTATTCCTAGAAATGACTATTTTGCAAATAAAAAGTATCAGTAAAAGTTGCTTTATTTTTTAAAAAAGTTTCTGTTAATCGTCTGGTTTGGAGGGAGAGAACAGGAAGGGTGGAGAGACCACATAGAAGAAAGAGCTAAAAAATACCTTGCCGGGTATGTGACTTATAGAGCCAGATGATGCAGCTTTATGGGGCCTTGCTCCTGGGAACCTGGACAAAAAAGGAGGGTTTGTAAATGTGAAACTGACCTGAAGCACTTGCCTCTCCCTTCTTCCCAAAGTCCTGGCTTCTGAATCTATGTTCTCCAAATGTTAGCTCCTTGGCAAAGTTTTATCTGCCAGGAAAACTCCTACTATCAAACTTTGAAATGTTTTTCTCTTTCCTTGTAGTTCCCATCCTGCCAGAAATGAACTGGATTCAGTTCTCAGTCCCCTGAGACAAAGGGGAGCAGGGGGTCTGATGAGGGCACAGTCTCTGGGAACCCCTTGAACCCTTGAACTCTCCTTGAATCCTCGACCTGGCCTCGGCCTGAGGCTATAACCATTAGGCCCAAATGCCTACCTTGCCCAGTCCTCTATTGTCCAACTGTTTCCCACCCTTAATCCTGTTTCCCATCCTTAATCCTGTTTCCCATCCTTAATCCTGATGAAAATATCTATACCCTAGTTCTGTTACCCTAGACCCCTCCTCTGGTCACCCCAGACCACCCCTCAATCCCTCCCACAACCTTTGTGTATATAATCTCCATCTTGCCTCCATGAAGTTGGTCAGATCCAATCTAGCTCAGATCGATCTGGCCCGCTTTCCTTACAGGCGTCACAAGGGGTGGGATCTCTTGGGGCAGGCCTATTTGGCTAACTCTTAATAAACTTTATTTTTTCCCTTGGCTGAGAAAGCTTGAGTCGAATTCTTTCGGCAGGACCCGGTGTGTCGGTACTTTGGGGTGTCGAGCACCCCTCACCCCAAACCCTCTTCAGGTCCATAAATGGTGGGGGCAGATAGAAGGCAGAGGGGACAAGGCACAAGAATTAGTTCTAGAAGTAAAGGTATAAATAACTAGGGTGTGGTTCGCGGGGCACAGAGAGCAGTTGTACTCAAGAGCAGGATAAACAGCAGAACTTAGCATCTAGTTAGACGCTCTGATCTCGTGGTCTGTGTTCACCCTCTTTCCTTGCTAGAAGCTTTTACAGATTAGGAAACTGAGGCCCTCAGAGGTGGTGTCTTGGCCAGGGTCACACAGCAAGTAAGTGACAGAATTGAGCTTGTTCTGTAGTTTAGAAGGAAAAACTGATTCAACAAAATGAACTTCTCTGGGAAATAGCTAGTTTTTGTCTATAAATAACAGATAAGATAACTTCATCATCACATCTGGTTTTCATATTTAGAGCCATGTGGAAGAATTAAAACTGTTATCTGGAGACCATTTTTATATACCAGCATGTGCTGGAGTTGGAGTCAGAGCATGGGGGAGGGATAGTTAGCAGTGTGACCTTGGGCAAGTCATTTGTCCTCAGTTTTCTCATTTGTAAAATAGGAGAGTTGAATTAGATGATCTCTAAGGGCCCTCCATACTCTAGGGGTGTGGAACCTTCGGCCTCGAGGCTACATTCGGGGCCCTCTAGGTCCTCAGATGCAGCCCTTTGACTGAATCCAAACTTCACAGAACAAATCCCCTTCATGAAAGGATTTGTTTTGTCAAACTTGGATTCAGTCAAAAGGCTGCACCCAAGGACCTAAACACATATAATACGCACACACACACACACACATATATGTATATACACTCATATAATTTATATATGTGTATATATGTATCTGTGTGTATTATATGTGTGTGTGCATGCACACACATGTATGGAAACTAGGGCTAAGTGACTTGCCCAGGGTCACATTTGAATTCAGGTCCTCCTGACTCCAGGGCTAGTGCACCACCTAGCTGCCTCAGTCTCAGATATTTTAATGCTTTACTTGGAGAAGGAAAATGGGTCCCCAGAGGAGGTTTTGAACAAGGCTCTGAAATTCTTGCTCTCTCTCTCTCTCTCTCTCTCTCTCTCTCTCTCTCTGAGTGTGTGTGTGTGGTGACGGTGGTGGGGAAAAGAATGTGTGAGTCTGTCCCATAGGATCCAAAGATGCTTTTAAGGAGAGCTTGAGGCAGGGGAATACAAATGACAGTACAAATCCACCATCGTTCTTCCAACGGATGCTCTCCATACAATTGCGGGGGAGGGGAGGCCAGGATGGGTCAGCCCCATTTTTAGAGGGTCCCCAAAAGAGGCAGGGCAGGGGTGGGACTCGCCCACTCTCACCTGGCCACAGCGTGCTGGTGCCCTGCGTGATCCACCAAGAGACCTCTCTTTCCCCCAGGGAGAGACGTGACCACGGAACCTATTCAGGTCCCAGTCCATACGCTTTGAAGAGTTGGGCCTCCATAGGATTACCTTGTCAGTAGGAGCAGGTGGCTGTACATAGGGTCATAGAGGGCCCAATGCCCTCATTTTAGAGATGAGTTAATTGAGGCTCAGTGATGGGCCCAACGTCACACGGAAGTAATTGGCAGAACCAGGATCTGAACACAAGTCCTCGGATTACACGTCCAGTGCTCTCTTCGCTTTGGGGGTGTTCCCACCCCACCCTACTCGGGAGCCACCATCCAGCGGCAGAGAGGGTCCTGGGGCGGGGGTGGGAGGGGAGTGTCCTGCAGAGTCAGGAGATGAGCGGAGGAAGATGCAGGAGCCTCGCTGCTGGGGATGCGCCTCAAGGCGCAAGTGGCTCACAAAGGTCGGGAATGGGTCACAGGTGGAACTTCTACTTCTGCCTGTCACTCGGGGACTTTCTGCTGGAACAGCTCGCTCCTCCAGGACTGGGCGGTGCTGAGGCCGGTGCTGAGGCCGGTGCTGAGCCCGGTGCTGAAGGATGCGCAGTTTAGGGAGCTGAGGAGGCAGAGGCAAGAGGCCTGCGAAATCTCAGGTTCCTGATTGGCTGGGATTTAGGAATATGCAAATATGAACAGCCCTAGCTATCTACCTTCCTTCTTCCAATCCATTCCTCCGCGGGTGGGAAGGAGAAAAGATCCTGGGTCCCTGATTGGCAGGACCGTCGTGAATATGAAAACATGTCCTCTCCTACCTAACTCCGTCAACCTCCCTTCCTCCGTTCGCGCCCCAATCTGCGCATCCTGGATTGTCTCTGGGAGAGCTGTGGAGGGCGGAAAACCCGGGGAGGTTTAGTGCTCATTAATATGTGATTAGATACTTCCTATCTCCTCCGCCTTCAGTCTATTGGTTTTCGGGTCGCGGAGCGAATATACGCGTTGTAAGCAGTGGACCACTATTGTAACGGGCTATTGTAATAGAGACCTCTCAGGGTACCCCTAGAACCCTGAGGGGTACAGCCTAGCCTGGCCTTGTCGGCGAGCGTGGCCGCAATGGGGAAATCTCAGCTTATAGAAGCTACACCGTTAAGGGTGGGCGCGTGTGGTGGAGCGGATGGGAAGTCAGAACGTGCACGTCCGCAGCTAGGCAAGAGAAACACGCAAACGAGTTAGATAGGCGGGGAACTCATGAATATGTAAATATTCCCCACCCTCCTCTCTCAACCCTCCAGGCTAGTGGGAAAGGGGGGAGAGGGGAAAGCAGAGGAACTGGTGAGAGGGAGGAGCAAAAGCACGCGCGCTGAGAGCGGTGCTTGATTGGGTGAGCGCTCATGAATATGCAATAACATAACGGCGCCGAACCAGCGCGAGAGGGTGGTTAGTGTTAGGCGTGTGTACAGGCGTGGCCGTTACGGAAGTGGGGGGAGGAGAGGCCAGGCTGCGCGCGCTCTCTTTTCCAGCACTGATAGGCTGAGAGTCTTACGCGGCGGAGGGCGTCTTTGCTCTCTGTCCGCTGCAGCCCAGACCCCGACCCACGGGAGACTCGTAGGGGGTCCAGGGAAGGAGGTTGCCACGATGCTCCGGGCTATTCAGTCCTTTTTAGCAATGCAAGCCCCCTCTTCCGTAACTGTGCCTCAGTTACCCCCTTTGTCAAATGAAGGGCTCAGATGGGATGCGCCTCTAAGGACCCCTCCCAGCCCAAGTGGAAGGTAGAGGTTCCGCCGCGACTGGAACTGCCCAATCTCTTTCTGCTCTGGGGGCTTAATTTGGGGGGAGGGGTCCTCCTGCCAAAGCAAACCCTGCAGCTGCGGCCAACTGGGGAAACTGAGGTGCCTCCGAGGGTTCGAGCGCCCGCAAGCCAGGTAGTCGAGTCACCCCTGTGCCCTTGGGGTGGGGAGACCCCGCCTCCTCCTTTCCCCTTTTTCTGAACTGTGGCCATTTGCACAAGCAGTGCCGGAAGTCAACAAAAATGTATTAATTTGTTGACTTATTAACGCCTCCTGCGTGCCAGGCATTGTACTAAGCGCAGAAGGCAGCCCCTGCCCTCATCGAGGTCACAGTCCAACGGGAGAGGCTGCATGCGAACAGCTCGGAGCAGGCAGGACGCATGCAGGGTAAATTGGGGGCGATCCAGGGAACCCGCCTGAACTGTAGGTGCCTCCCCAGCACGCTGATGTGCGCAAGCCAAGTTTAAGAGTGGGTGTGGAGACGATTCTGCAACAGCCGAGCCCACCCCCGTGGCCCCTCACAACGAAACGGGGGTCTGCAGCTCTGGAGAAAGTCCAACCAAGCCCCTCGCTCTGCAGACACGAAGCTTAAGCCTAGGGAGGGGAGTCGAGCCTCAGAGGGAGGATTTGAATTGGGGTCCTCCGACTACGGACCTCTGCCCTTCCCTGCTAAGCCACAGGAAGGTTTTGATCATTTTAACAGATAATATTGCTAAAGTGCTCAGGACAATGTCTGGCACATAGTAGGCACTTAATAAATGCTCGGTCTCATCCCTTTTATATGCATCAGGTGGGGTAGCTACGTGGCCTGTGGGTAGATAGAGTGCTGGGCCTGTGGTCAGGAAGACTCACCTTCCTAAATTCAAACCTGGCCTCAGGCTCTTACCAGCTGTGTGACCCTGAGTCACTTCACCCTGTTTGCCTCAGCTTCCTCGTCTGTGAAATGAGCTGGAGAAGGAAACGGCAAATCGCTCCGGTATCTTTGCCAAGAAAATCCCGACTGGGGTCACAGAGAGTCAGACTGGGACTGAGAGGACTGAACAACAAAAATGTTGCAAGTACTGTGTGAACCGTTTTACAATTATGTCATTTGATTCTCAAAACAAGTCTTTGTAGCGGGTGCTGTTATGACCCCTATCTTACAGAAGAGAAAACTGAGGCAAACAAGGGTTAAGTGATTTGCCCAGGGTCACACAGCTAGTCGGTGTCTGAATTCAGATTTGAAAGCCAGATCTCTCCTGACTTTTTAAGTCTAGCATACCCCAACCAACTGCTTCTGGTTAAAAAGAGGGGGCATCCTTTGCCATTGTCTGTTGTATTCTGCTAGTGTGATGGAAGCTCCCTAAAGGTAGGGAATGCTCCATTTTTATCTTTGTATTGTAGGCAGTTAGTAAATGTTGTATTAAATACACAAGGCTCCCTTGCTCGTTAATGGCAGAGTTGGTACAGGAAGCCGGGTGCCCTGACCCCCAGTTCAGGGCTTCTTTCTTTAAGTATCTACATGAAGAATGGGTGTTGAGTTGTGAAATTTTCTGATCGAAACATCAAGATGCTTTCTCATGCTGAAATAAATTACCCTAGTGGTTTTTAAAAGTACAGTTCCTATTCTAGGAAGGGATTATGAAGAATATTCAACTAGTATAGATTGGAAAATCCTAAGGATTTTGCATGGTTCCCCTATGAGACCTTTGTTTTAGTTCTCACAGGTTGAATGTGATACTCTGGAAAAAAAAAAAAAGAAAGAAAGAAAGAAAACAAAACAAAACAAAACAAAAAAAAACAACCCAAACCAACAAAAAACCAGGTCTGATTTTCTTCTGTTACATTAGATGGACTTGAAATGATCTTTGAGTCTATGACCCTTTGAACCTGTCCCTGGTAAGGCTCTTTTATCTTGAATGAATGAAAAGGAATTTATTAAGTACTTACTATGTGCCCAGCACTGTGCTGAGCATTGGTGATGCAGATATAAAGAAAGCAAGAGAGTCCCTGCCCTCAAGCAGCTTACATTCTAATGGAGGGAGACAACTGGTATATAGGGGAGTAGCAGCTGGAAAGCAGCTGTTTTGGTGAATGAAGTCATAAGGATAGTGAGTGGAGTAATAGAACAAATGATGGAGGCATCCTTTCTAGGAATGGTAGTTTTGATTCCTGGTGCCTGGAGCCAGAACTCGAAAGGAGAGAAGGAGAGAGGAAGGAAGAGGGAGGAGCATGGGACGTGGAATGTAGATGGCTGGCGGAGCATCGTAGTGGGTCTGGGTCGAGCAAAACAAATTTCATCGTAGACCACATCTAAAACTGCATATCTCATTCTGTATCTTGAGTCTGTCACCACATTGTCAGGAGATGGGTATAATGTTTCATCAATGGTCCTTGTCTTTCAAATTTGTTTAACTTTAAAATGTTGTTTTTTATAAATTGTTCTCCTGGTTCTTCTCGTTTTATTTTTTACATAAGTTCATATAAGTCTTCCCAAGTTTCTCTGGAACTGTCCTTTTTCATCATTTCTTATAGCACGATAGTATTCTATTACATTCATATTCCACTATTTGCTTAATTTTCCAATTGATGAGCAGTCCCTCAATTTCCAGTTCTTTGTTGTTTGATGTTCAGTCGTGTCTGACTCTTCATGACCCCACTTGGGGTTTTCTTGGCAAAGAAACTGGAGCAGCTCGCCGTTTCCTTCTCTAGCTCATTTTACAGATGAGGAAACTGAGGCAAACAGGGTTAAGTGACTTGCCCAGGGTCACACAGCTAGTAGGTTTCTGAGGCCAGATTTGAACTCAGGGAGATGAGGCTTCCTGACTCTAGGCATGGCACTCTATCTGCCGCCTAGCTGCCCCAATTCTTTGCCACCACAAAAAGAGCTTCTACAAACATTTTTGTACAAATGAGTCCTTTTCCTCTTTCTTTGGTCTGTTTGGGGTACAGACCTAGTAGTGGTATCACTGGGTTGAAGGGTATGCACAGTTTAGTGACCACAGTTTTTATCCATAGTCCCAAGTTGCTTTCCAGAATGGCTAGAGCAATTCACAGCTCTACCAACAGTACATTAATATGTCTGTTTTGGGGTGTATGGGGTGTTCAGGGAGGACTAGCACCTCTGGGGTGAGGGCTTGTCAAGCCCTTTTCAAGGCTGCTCACTTGTCACCCAACTCTCACCTGTGGCTCCAAGAAGCTGTAGCATGCATAGTGACCACATCCTCATAGAATGGTCCTGGCAGATGGGCTTCCCCAGGTTGAGGGTAACCTAGGGGTCTCAAACCCATTGGTGAGTTAGCAGGATGTCTACCACAAGCAAATGAAGACTTTTCCTGGTGGAGTGGACCAATGAAAACAATTTGTTCCAATGGCCATGAAGGAGCCTGAGAGCTTCGTTAGACATCAAAGATGCCAAGGTCATCCGCTGCATCCCAGGCTATCTCTGATCATCCTGACTTTAGTCCTGCCACTGGACTCCAAAGACTCTGGAAGAGAGACTAAGGCTGAGGACTTTTTGTAATTCTGCCTCACTTAAATCTGATTTGTGAGCAAGTCAAGACATCATACCATGATGCCATTGGTCCTCTTTGAAAACAAAGGATGGATAACAATGTCTATTTTCTTGCAGGATCTCCAACATTTTGTCATTTTCCTTTTTTGTTATTTTTTTTTTTTGCCAATCCAGTGAGCATGAGCTAGAACTTCAGAATTGCCTTAATGTACCTTTTCCTAATTATTAGAGATTTGGAGCATTGTTTAACATGACTGTTGATAGCTTGGGTTTCCTCCTTTGAAAATTGCCTGTTCCTATCCTTTGACCATTTATCAATTGAAGAATGGGTCTTGTCCTTAAAAATTTGAATCAGCTTTTTATGTATCTTGGAAATGAGACCTTTATCAGAGAAACTTTCTGCAAGGATTTTTTTCCTCCTCACTTAAATGTTTCCTTTCAAATTTCAGCTGTGATGCTTTTGTTTGTGCAAAACCTTTTCATTTCTCCTTTCTAATGTTAAGTGTCCTTTGCAGTATCCTTTAAGCTGACATGATCTCTTCTTAGACCCTAACTACTAGAAGAAAAATAAAAGATGCTCATTCCCCACTATTGGCATTCAGTAGTGTTTTAAAGTGGTCATCATAGATGGGTAAACAGAGGCTGTAGATGTGAATAGTCACTTGTCAAAGACGTTGTAGAGTGGGTTGGGAATGAGGATGGAAGACTACATAGTTCCCTTCCAATCTAAGATTCTGTGGTTCTCCTACTTATAGGTCTAGTGACGATATCCCTATTATTTTGAAATAAAAATGGAACACTGGTATTGGTTGTTTTGTTCATTATTTCTTTGGACCTTTCTGTTTAAAGAGAATTAGAAACCTTCCCAGAGTAAGGGTCATAGCTCTAAGCTTTTGCTGACACCACAGGGTAGCCAGCTGTTGGATCAGGGAGCACATCTGGGCTTTGGCTCAGATAGGTTTTGCGGTATTGTAAGCACGTGGACTGGCCCTTGGGGCTGTTGGCAGATTTAGCAGCCATGTGAATCTTTCCTGGCTTGCTGTGAATATGAGTTTTTTTTTTATCTTTTGGAAATCATGTTGTCAGGACTTTGGAAAAACTTTCTGGGGTGATATCTTATAGGGCCCATAGTAAATGACTTCTGCCCAGAGTGGACTTAATATGAAGGGGACAAAATTACAATGATATATTATGACATTTAAACGGTGGGGAAGCTAGATGGTACAATGGATAGAACGCTGAGCCTGGAGTCAGGAAGACTTCTCTTCCTAAGTTCAAATCTACCCTCAGACACTTACTAGCCATGTGACTCAGGGCAAGTCACTTCACCCTGTTTGCCTCAGTTTCCTCCTCTGTTAAATGATCAGCTAGAGGAGGAAATGGAAAGACTACTCCAGTGCCTTTGCCAAGAAAACTCCAAATAGGGTCATGAAGAGTGGGACATGACTGAAAACAACTGAAGAAAAGATACATCAAGAAAACTTGGCAAAAGTGTTACTGTTATTTTTTTCCAAGCTACACCTTTGGGGTAAGAGGGGAGGGGAGGGGAGGGGAGGAGGAGAGAGGAGAGGAGAGAAGAAAGATAGGAGAGAGACAGAGATAAACAGAGAGACAGAGAGGAGAGACAGAGAAGAGACAGAGACAGGGACAGAGACACAGAGAGACAGAGAGGCCCAGTTTTTGTGTGACCTTCAGGACTTCATCTCATTCTTGAAGTCTGGACTTTCTCTTCTCCCGTTAGCTCCTCACTTCCACACAAATGGAACCTAGAATTAATGTGTGTTTATACCATGTGTTCTGTGTATTGTTCCCCCTAACTTGTTCAGTCTGGACTGAATGCATAATCGGTTCGAGTTTGGTAAAAGGTATCGAGTAGTTTTAGGTACTCCTAAAAAGATGTGAGGGCACCCCACCTTTTCCTGGCCTGATACAAGCCTTGAATATTGAAGATAATGAGGTACCTCACTGGGCTGTGTGTCAGAAGATGTAGGTTTTAATTCTCTCTCTACTCTTAATCAGCTGTTTTGTTTGGTCTTGGGACTTTCACCAATGACTTCTTCCCATTCCTCATCATGGCTGCCCTGAGCTATCATCTGTATTGGAGGAAGTACCTCTTTCGGGGAGATCATAGATCCTTGAAGTTTTGAATTAAGCCGCCTCACATGTCACTTCCTCCTACAGCTTGTATCATGAGAAGGTTGGGTTGGATGACCTCTAAGGGCACTCTGTGGTTCGGACAGATGATCACTGTTATGGGGCAGGTCTTGTAACAGAGTTACCCGACTCTGTTCTCTCTTGTCCCAGCAATGGTTTCGCCGGCCATGCCTCATTCAAAATGGTGGTACTAACTCCATATCTCCCACATCCCCTGGCTGTACTTCACCTGAGAGGAAGCGATTGGACAAGGATTACTACACAACATGTACTCAGAAGGTGGCCATATTATGTAGGTGACCTGGGGTAGGGGTGTCAAAAATACTGCCCCAGGCCACATTACAGCCAGCAGCACTTGAGGATGCAGCCCAATCAAGATTACATTGTAACTGGGAGATATTTAATAAATAAAAATATAATAAAACAGAGCTAATGTCAATTTGTAGTTTTCTAAGATAATATGATCATTAGGTATAATTTAGCAGCCCTGATTTCTTTTGACTTGACACCAGCGACCTAAGGTATCACTTAACCGTCTTCTAGATAAAAGAACTCCACACAGCATGATTGCTCTAGGGGTGGGTCCATCTTGGACACTTTGGACTTTCTCATGTCTAATCACCATAAGCATTGAGACATTTCTGAAACAAGCGCACAATTTGGATTGTTTGGGAACATGAAGAATGAATTTCAGACTCAGAGGGTGAGGGAGCCCAGCCCCTCAAACAATTAGTATTTGTCACTCTCAGTTACCAACATCCCCGTTGGTTCTGGGAGTTAGTGTCACAGCTACTAGCAAAGTAATAAAGGAGTACTTGTACTGTTCAGATTACTAGTAAATACATAAATGTTTGTAGAATTGAATTGTGAAATAGTGGGTTACGTGGCATCAGACAGAGACTGAATGAATCTCAGGATTGCTCCAGAGATGATTCCTCCATGGGAGTGGAGATCATATCAGATGTTATCTAAGGTCCCTCCCTAGAATCGTTGAATATCAGAGCCGGACTATAAGATCATAGACTTTCAGAGTTCAAAGAGATCCTTAGAGGTGATCCAGGCAAACCACCTCATTTTATAGAGGAGAAGACGGGACTTACCCAAGGTCACATAGCACTTTAGTGACAGAGCCTTTTGTAAAAGTCTGTAAATCTTTAACTGTCTAGATTAGAATGTTGGGGTTGAAAGCTAATGATGGTGGGGGGGGGCCCTAAAGCTCTTCTGTCCTCTGGGGTCAGGGGTTGGGCGGGGGTCTTGCCAGTTTGGGGAAGAATCATAGACTCTAGAGCTGAAAAGCGACCTCAGAAATCATTTGGTACAACTCTTCCATGAAATCTAGAGGCCCAGAGAGATGAATCTTCCTCAAAATTGCATCAAATAGCAAGAAAGAGAGAATTTGAATTCTGATTCTCCGACTCCAAATCCAGAATAATTTATTTTATGCCTCCCTTCTCCTCAATCTACACTATCTATTTAGTATTGACATACAAGAGAGCTAAGTGGTCTAGTGGACAGAGCCTTGGGCCTGGAGTCAGGAAGATCTGAGTTCATATCCAGCCTTACATACTTACTGGCTGTGTGACTAATGAGAAGTTGTATTTTTCTTTCACTGTACCATATTTTTATTTTTTATTTATTTTTAAATTTTTTTTTGAGGGAGGAAGACAGGGCAATGAGGGATAAGTGACTTGCCCAAGGTCACACAGGTAGGAAGTATGTCAAGGCCACATTTGAAGTCAGGCCCTCCGGACTCTAGGGCCTATACTCTACTCACTGTGCCACCTAGCTGCCCCCTGTACCATATTTTTAAATCAAATTTTAAAAAATCCAAATGGCAAAAAAGAGCAAATCACTTTAACCTCTGTCTGCCTCAGTTTCCTAACCTGTAAAATGAGAATGAAAATAATAGCATCTACCAACCCAGTTTGCTGTGAAGATAAAATGAAATAGTAATTATAAAGTGCTTTGCTAAACCTTAAAGTACTACATGAATGCTGGTTATTAATATTATAATTAGCTTCCTAGTCATGGTCAATTGCCTGGTTGGAAGAATTTGGCCCACCTTGAGCCTAATATAATAGCTTGCATTTTCCATCTGGGAAGGCATAGGAAGGGGAATACTTGTGAACTTTTTACCCTTTGAATTTCCCTTTCTAGTCTCAGAGCATCCCTGGAGTAGGATTTAGGAGACTTTCTGCCGCAGCTGCCAAAATGGCTGTTCAACCTTTGAGAAACCTTTCCCTTTCCCTGCCTCAGTTTTTCCCATCTGTGAAATAAGGGGGCTGGACTGAAAGTTTTCCTAAGCCCCTTCCAGCTTGGGTTCTATGTTTCCTTCCAGTCCTGATTTTCTGTGTTCCAAAGTGCTTTTCCGCTGTATTGTTCTAAGGCTCTCCTGGCTTTAACGTTCTCTAGTCTGAGATCCTTCCAGCCCTAATATTCTGTGTTCTCTTATTTATTTATTTTTTTGAGAATTGAAAGGATTTTATCATCAGTACATCAAAGTAGCAACACGTTGACAGGCTGGAGATCAGCCCATGTCCTTCTCTTAAGGCTGCTTCCAGATCTTACTTTTTAATGAGATTTTATCATTAGATCTTTATCTCTTAGGATTGGGGACTTCTGATGTAATCAGCTGTGATTGTTGTTGGTGTTGAGTGATTTTAATTGTATCTGACTCTTCATGACCCCACTTGGGGTTTTCTTGGCAAGGATCTTAGAGGGGTTTGTAGTTTCTTTTTCCAGTTCATTTTACAGATGGGGAAACTGAGGCAAACAGGATTAAGTGACTTGCCCAGGATCACACAGCTAGGAAGTGTATGAGGCTGGATTTGAACTCATGAAAATAGGTCTTTCTGATTCCAAGTCACGCAGCCTTGCTTTTCTGCAATAATAAGAGAACCAGAAAAGAAAGGGAGAAGGGGAGAGGAGAGAGGGTGGGAGCATTGGAGGGCATGACAACCCAAGGCATACTTGTTTAAAGAGATACCTTTGCAAAATATTTTAGGGTTCCAAAATTTAAATAGGATTCTGCCAAAAGGCCCAGTATAACACACACACACACACACACACACACACACACACACACACTCTCACTCTCTCTCTCTCTCTCTCTCTCTCTCTCTCTCTCTCTCTCTCCCTCTCCCACCCCCCATTGCTCACAGGTTTTGATTGTTTCTGGCTCTTTGGCACCACTCAGTGGCAGTATTGGGAATTGCCTTTAAACATTTTGCAATTGAATCACAAGGGGAAAATTTTTTATTAGAATCATTGATTTTAGGACAGGAAAGGACCTTAGAAATTATCTAGTCCAATCATCAAATATTCAATCCAATCATTAAATCTAGTCCAACCGTCGAATATTAGAGTTTGGAAGGGCCCTTCACGCAGAGAATGCCAGAGCTAGAAGGGGTCTTAGAGCTGATCTAATCCAACCCCCTTATTCTTCAGAAAAGGAAGCAGTGTTCCAGAGTGGGGAAATGTTTTGTTTCCTCCTCTGTGAAATTGACATGACAATAATGCCTGTATTACTCAACCAGCAGGGTTGTTTGTGAGTTTCAAGGTGGGCTATGTCAGTAGAGGCTTTGTAATATCAAAAATGGCGGTATTATTATTGGCATTGTTAATGGATTATACGACCTCTTGACTCCTTCCAATGAGGTCACTTTCCTTTTGGCAATTTCCTCATCTATACTAATGAAAATTAATATAAATGTCATTGAAATTGTGTGTATTTTCTTGGTACCGCTTACTTTGCTCTGCATCAGTTCTTAGAAATCACATCTTTTTTCTTTGCTTCTCTCTACCTTACTGCGTTGTGATTTTCCGTTCTATTCATCTAACGTGGTTTTTGTCAGCCATTCCCCTGTTAACAGGCACCCACGCTATTTCCACTTCTATGGTGCCACAAAGATTACCGTTATGAATATTTTGGTATATTTTGGACTTCTGTTTCTTACTTCCTTACGGTTATGTGCCCTATAATGGGATTGCTTGGTCAAAGGGTATAGATACTTTAGTCCCTTTTCTTGCATAATTTCAAATTGAAATCCAGATGGTCGAACCACAGACCCAGCCTCGCCAAGAGAGTGGATTAGCGTGCCTGTCTTTCCACAGTCCCTCCAGCATTTGCAAGTCCTATCCTCTTGCCAAACTGCACAAAGTGAAGTGAAACTTTGGAGCTAATTTAATTTTTATTCTCACTATTACCGATTTGGAGCAGTTTTTCATATGGTTGTTTATGGTTCACAAAACTTTTGAAAATGGTTTATTTCCTTTGACCACTAATCTGTTGAAGATGATGTAAATTCTTAGCTAATTGTCGATTGGCAGTAGAAAGAATGTTAGAGTCGGAAGACCTGGGTTCTTCTAGCTCTGATATGTAACTCGATTTGTGATATTGGAGGAAATGACTTAAACTTAAAAATTCAGTTTCCTCACCTATAACACAGGACTAATAATCCATGCCCAGCTTCTCTCACTTGGAAGTTGTGAAAATTTTCATGGGGTAATCGAAGGAAATAAGAATTTATTAAGCACATACTATGTGCCAGGCACTATGCTAAGTGATTTACAAACATATAAATAATAATAATAGCTAACATTTATATAGCACCTACTATGTGCTGCTAGAGAACACAGGCAGCCTTCAGATCCTGGAGAAGACCACCATGGACCAGGTGGAGCCAATATAACAGGAAAACTGTCCTCCTTTATCAGGTGGAGCTTGGCTTCTACCTCTGCTTCTGGGGGTTTCTTAAGAGTGAAATGACCTGGGGGCACACAGCAGTGTGCTAGTGAATGTTTAATAACCAACTCTTGGGGGGAGTGATGGGGCGAAGGTACCTATGACACACTTTTGAGTTTGATTGGTATTATTAACATTTCTTTCATCATTTTCTCAAGTCTAGACAATCAAAAAGACAAAAAATTAAACATTGATCTATAGCATTTGCTGATTTCTGGGGTGTAAACACTCACTTTGAAAATTTAACCATCAGCTCTCCCAAGTCAGTCTGAGCTGGCTCCAGCAGACCTCTGCTCCATATAGGCTAAGCCTTGGGAAACTTAATCCTCTGTGGCTTGGGGCCTTTTTGGGACAAGGCCTCAGAACAAGGACACTGAATCCTGGAGGTAAAAGATAGATATTTCCAGACCTGTCTTTGGTGTTCCCCTTCCGTTGGCAAGGCTAACCTCTCCATTGTTTTCCTATGGGACCTTGGAGGCCTTATGATTTTGCTTCACCTGCTTCACCTCAATGGTAACCCTGGGGTGGGCGGGGGACGGTGAGGTCTTGATAAGCCCTGGTGGGTTTCTTTGCCTCCTGTACCTTGGTCGTACTTGCTTCTTTTGCCTGTACCATGGGCCTTTCTTTTTGGAGTTGGGGCATTTTGATGAGCTGGAGAAATCAGGATCCTGTCTTTTGAAAGGGTTGAACTAGATGACCTTTGGGGTTCTCCCTAGCTCTACATCTCCTCCTGTGGCATGGGGAACATTGGCCTTTCTTTCCCCCCTGTTGCTGGTTTGCTCAGCATTTTTACCAGAACACAAAACTGTTGAATAAGTCACTTTGTGGTTTGGGGGTCATATTCTTATCACACCAGTCAGCCAATAAGCATTTATTAAGAACCTAGTGTATGCCAGGTACTATGCTAAGTGTTGGGGATATGAAGAAAGGCAAAAGACAAATCCTGCCCCAAGAAGCTCCCAGTCTGTTGGGGAAACACCATGCAAACCCAGGGACTTCCTTAGGTTCAGACGGTTAGTAAGCAAGTGTCTAAGACCAGATTTGAACTCAGGTCATCCTGACTTCAGGACCTATGCACTATTCACTGGGCCACCTCCCTGCCTCAGAGGTCATCTAGTCCTCACTTCCTAGAGGTGAAGTGACTGACCCACAGTCACACAGAGCCTAGGACTCAAGTTCAGGCCTCTCTCCATGGCAGCAGGAGTCTGTCCCTGGCTCTGTTCCTGACTGTGTGACCTTGGGTGACCCCCCCATCTATAAAATGGTGGTAATCACCCCTGCCTGGCCTCTCTCCCAGGGCGACTTTAAGTCTCACATGAGGTGATGGACCATGGACAGTACTTTGTAATCCTAGGATACAACATCAGTGGGGACTATGATTATCATTAAGCTCTTCTCATGCATCTAGGGCTCTGGAGGAGTCTCCAGACTCCAAAGCCAGCTTCCCTTCCTTGGAGGATCATAGGCTTCAGAGAGGACTTGAAAGAGAATCCAGTCCAGCCCTGTGTCTGACCTGAATCCCTCGAGCTTCACATGAAGCCTGGGTCATCTCTCCAGGGACAAAACTTCCCCAGGGTCCCCAGAGAGGGAAGGCCCACGTTCCACATCCTCTCCTTCCCAAGGCTGGGGTGGAGGGGACCAGAGGCATCTGGGAAAGTCCCAGAGACAACACTGCCCTGGATGGGAACTAACTCAGCAGCCTCTGGGTCAGGGAGTTCATGAAAGTTCAGGAGGGCCATGGGCAGAGGTCAGGGGACTGGAAGGACCTGGCAGAGATGGCCGGAGGGCCTGCTCTGCCCTTCCCTCCTGGGGACGACACTGCAGGATGAGGGAGGATTCACACTGCACCTGTCTGCCCCAGACACAGCTGTTGCCACGGTGTCCCCTCCATCGGCATGTGAGTTCCCTGAAGGCAGGACCCATGTTTTTGCCCTTCTTTGTCCCCCAGTGCTTAACACATACTAAGTCCTCAATAAATGCTTTTAACAGCTGCAGGAAAGAGCTAGGCAGTGTTTACAGAATCACAGAACGCACAATATCAGAACTGAGTGGGCCTCGGGAACATGGAATATAAAGTGGCAGGGCTGGAAAGGACTTGAGAATATTGAACACTGAAGGTAGAACTGGAACCTCGAGACATAGAACATCCAAGCTGAAGGGTTCCCCAACACGGAGACTCCAAGAATAACTTAGGGCAGTGTAGCCAGAATGGCCTTTGTTTTCTTTGAATGACTCAGCTTACCTCATTGAGCCTCTGGACACTGTGGCTTGCTCTTCCGGGGCAGGAAGCCCAAAGAGCATTCCAGGAAGCAGACAACTTCCTGTGTGATGAGTCATGGGGCTGGCTGAGGGGAGGTGTTAACGGCTACGCTAGGGGGAGGGGCCAAGTCAAGAACCAATCGGCCCTGGTCGTTCAGGCGGTGCTTGATGATGTCAAAAAACTCTATAAGAGGGGAGAGGACAGCTTGAAGATCCTCTTTCCTTTTCCGGTTGGAGCCAGAGACAGTTACAGCGACAGTTACAGCGACAGTTACAGCGACAGTTACAGTTACAGTTACAGCCACAGCCACAGCTGAAGCAGGAGCTGCCAGTAGCGGAGCTGACCTACGGGAGGAAGCTGAACAAAGACTTCAGGCCATTACAGCGACAGTTACAGCGACAGTTACAGCTACTGTTACAGCGACAGTTACAGTTACAGCCACAGCTGAAGCAGGAGCTGCCAGTAGCAGAGCTGACCTACGGGAGGAAGCTGAACAAAGACTTCAGTCCAGTGGGTAATCTTATTACCATCGAGGGGGAAACATGATTTTGCTTTACGCAATCATGCTTCTCTGTAGCCTCCTGGTTACTCTTTCAAGGCGTACTTATTGGGCCTGGAAGCTTTTGATCAACATATCAAAATGGGGTTGCTGGTTCATGGGTTGGTTACTGTGGAGCCTAAATAAATGTTTTGATTCTTCTGCCTTCTACTTTGAGAGTTTCTTATATCCGGCGGTTCCGAACCTTTCAGACATGTTTATGATCCTCTTTGAGATTATAAACTCTGCCCTCCTAATACAGGCAGTTAGGTGGCACGATGGATAGAACACTGGTCCTGGAATCAGAAGGACCTGAGTTCAAATGTGGCTTCAGACACTTGCTAGCTGTGTGATCTTGGGCAAATCACTTAACCCCAATTGCCTCCAAAAAGAACTCATGTTTCAGGTTTGCAAAGTGCTTTTCCTCTCTGAGTTAGGTAGGGACATTCCTGTCCCCATTTTAATGATGAGAAAGCAGGCATAGTCCAGATTTGAACCAAAGGTCTCTGGATTTCAAATCAGTAGCCTTCCTACTGCATCCCACTGGGAACTTCTCTGGTTCTAGCCACATTTATTGGCCTGAGAACCAAGAATGATGAGCAGTGTCCTCTTTGACGTGGAAATTTACAAAGCACTTCCTTCTAGGAGCCCTAGGAAGAAAACCCAAGAGTCATGAGTACCTCCACAGAGGGAGCTGAGGTCCGGCCAGAGGAAGTAACTAGCCCGGAGGGGCAGAGTCCAGCGTGGGACAACATTACAAGGGTGTCTGTGGCTGCCCTCGACTCCTGTATTGAAGGACCCGAGACACCACTCGGTCCACCAGGGGACTTGTCATGAGACGAAGTTTGCTATGGTCTGAGCTTCTCTTGGACTCCACCCAGCAGGCTTAGTTACTAGAAGGTCTTTCTTTGGACAAGTTTCCACAGCCTCCAAGACTGGGTGGAGGTCAGACTCTAGTGAATCCGCTTCCTTTCTTCTGCCTTATTCCCAACCCCACCCCCCAGTCCTGCCTTTGTCCCATTGGGCTGAAATTCAGATTGATTGGTGTGAACATTCTTTTCCAAATTAAAAGAGCCATACAGATTTGGGAGACTATCTTTCTTATTAATTGTTACATTATTCTGTTTCTGCTTTCCAGGAGAATCTGTGGTTCCCTACATGGCTCTCAACTGGTCCTCTCTTCTCTGGCCAAACTTAGTACCTGTTTGGCTCCATCCCCCTTTCCTGGGCTGGACCACCCAATCTTAAGCTTGTAACGAGTGCTCACTGGGAGAGCAGACTTTGGTACCCTTTTCCTTACTGTGCCTGCAGATGTAAGGCTTATCACGGTAACCCCATGGCCCCTGCGTTAGGGGATCTGAGTCATTATGGAAGATTTCCTTGGGCTTTTTTATTATTCATTTGAATTTATTGTTGTCTGATAGAATAAAAGGAAACAGCTCATCCACAGTTTGAAATGTATTGCTATTTGACACTTTTTCAACCAGGAAACTCCAGGAACTGGAATATTTGAAATCGCCATCACTATTTCTCTCTTCATCAGGCAGAGGAACCAAAGTTAAGTTTCCAAATTAAAACATTTTGAGAGAAGCCCAGTTTAAAAATACAGAGTAATAGTTGTTTCTCTAAAGAAATTGTCAGATTTTCTCCAAAACTTGAAAGGCGTTGACCAACTCCTTTGGATTTTGACACATCTGGATGACTCAAGTTGATGTCTAAGAGAATCCTCTCTCCTCCCAGGGCCCAGCCAACACTTCCAAAATTTTATGGCACGTCTTCCATCTCCAAAACAAACCCCTACTAGTGTATCTCCAGCCAGGGACTCCCTGCCCGTATTATCTCCCTTAGTCATCCTGTAAAGCAACTTTAACTCATACTAGCTTGACCCAAAGCTGCTTCCTTCCCTCTGGCTTCTGAAGCTCATTAGAGCAGTCTTCTGCTCTGGGGAGGAAGCCTACGCTGCCCTCTGATCCCATCCCTCCTCTTCTGAGAAACCCCACCTCCGGCTTAATGTTCATACCGTAGTTCAGGACACTTTTTAATGTTGGTGAGGCACCTTGGCATCACAATATAGTGCTAGCCTGGGCACTCAGAAGCCTGAGCTCTTTTCAGGTCCAGCCAATCCTTCTTTGGTCCTTGGCTGTTTTGTCTGTCTAATGAGAGAGTCAGCCTGGACAGTCTCTAAAGCCCCTTCTAGCATGGCCATCCTCTATTCTAAGGGTCCTTAGGACCCCGCACCTCTCCCAATTGGTTTTTCTGTCTCATTTGTTCAGCTGTTATTCTAGGATTTTAAGAAATCTTTTCAAAGAGGTACAGTGCCCATCGCTTTCTCCTAATAGGCTTATTTGTTCCTAATTCGGTATTTTTCCCTACCTTGATAGTTAGCTGTTCCTGGAAAGGCACTTGCTGCTGATTTTTCTTTTTTTTATTAGTTAATTTATTTGTTTTTAGTTTTCAACATTAACTTCCGTAAGTTTTAAGTTTTCTCCCCCTCCCTCCCCAAGATGGCATGCAATCTGATATAGATTCTGCATATACATTCCTATTAAGCATATTTTCACATTAGTCATGTTGTATAGAAGAACTATAATGAATGGGAGGAACCATGAGAAAGAAACAAAACAAAACAAAAAAAGAAAATAGTCTGCTTCGCTCTGCATTCAGACTCCATAGTTCTTTCTCTGGATGTGGATGGCATTTTCCTTCATGAGTCCTTTGGAACTGTTTTAGGTCCTTGCATTGCTGAGAAGGGCTAAGTCTATCAAAATCAATCATTGCACAGTGTGGCTGTTACTGTGTACAATGTTCTCCTGGTTCTGCTCACTTCACTCTGCATCAGTTCATAGAAGTCTTTCCAGGTTTTCCTGAAGTCCGCCTGCTCATCATTTCTTATAGCACAATAGTATTCCATTATATTCATATACCACAACTTGTTCAACCATTCCCCAATTGATGGGCATCCCCTTGATTTTCAATTCTTGGTCACCACAAAAAAAGCTGCTATAAATATTTTTGTACATGTGGGTCCTTTTCCTATTTTTATGATCTCTTTGGGATACAGCCCTAAAAGCAGTATGACTGGGTCAAAGTGTATGCACATTTTTATAGCCCTTTGGGCATAGTTCCAAATTGTTCTCCAGAATGGTTGAATCAACTCACAGCTCCACCAACAATGAATTAGTGTTCCAACTTTCCTACATCTTCTCCAACATTTATCATTTTCCTGTTTTGTCATTTTAGCCAATCTGATTAGATATTGATTAGAGTAATCAATAGTGATCTAGAGCATTTTTTCATATGACTATAGATAGCTTTAATTTTTTCCTCTCAAAACTGCCTGTTCATTTCCTTTGACCATTTATCAACTGGGGAATGGCTTATATTCTTATAAATTTGACTCAGCTCTCTATATTATCGGAGACACTAGTTGTAAAAATTCCTTCCTAGTTTTCTGCTTCCCTCCTAATCTTTGTTGCATTGGCTTTGTTTGTGCAAAAACTTTTCAATTTAACATAATCAAAATTATCCATTTTGCATTTTGTAATTTTCTCTATCTTTTGTTTGGTCATAAATTCCTCCATTCTCCATAAACCTGATAGATAAACTATTCTTTGCTCCCCTAATTTGTTTTTAGTATCAGCCTTTATATCTAAATTGTGTACCTATTTGGACTTTACGGTGTCAGACATTGGTCTATGCCCAGTTTCTGCCATACTATTTTCCAGTTTTCCCAGTAGTTTTTTGTCAAATAGCAATGTCTTATCCCAGAAGCTGGGGTCTTTGGGTTCATCAAACAGTAGATTGCTATAATCATTGGCTACTGTGTCTTGTGTACCTAACCTGTTCCACTGAGCCACCCCTCTATTTCTTAGCTGGTACCAAGTGGTTTTGATGATAGCTGCTTTATAATACAATTTAAGATCTGGTATGGCTGGGCCACCTTCCCTAGCATTTCTTTTCATTAATTCTCTTGATATTCTGGACCTTTTGTTCTTCGAGACGAATTTTGATATTATTTTTTCTAGCTCTATAAAACAATTTTTTTGGTAGTTTGATTGGTATGGCACTGCTGATTTTTCTATGTTTGTATTTAATGCCCCCCCCCCCGCAGGAAGCTCCCCCCACAAAGCATAACTGTTAACAGGCAATTTTATTGATCCATATCATTATTTATAAGTGACTGGGATGGATGTTTCTGAATATGGTAACTTGAGATTCTGGATTTCTGTGTCATGGCCATAAGGAGGTCCTGAATCTGTGATTTTATTGGTATAGGGGCCTCCTGAATAAGGAAACTCCCTCTGCTAATGCAAGTGGTTAGTAAGCACTTATTAATTGCCTCCTGTATGCCAGGCACCACCCTAAGCACTGAGGATACAAAGAAAGGTAAAGTTCCTAATCTCAAGGGACTGATCTAATGGGTGGGGGGAGGGGGAGGAGAAACCTGCAAACAGATGTGTACAAACAGGACATATACAGGGTGATTTAGAGGCAGCTAGGTGGCTCCATGAGTTCAAATCTGACCTCCTACACTTCCTATCTGTGTGACCCTGGGCGAGTCACTTCACCTGTCTCTGCCTCAGTTTCCTCATCTGTAAAATGAGGATAATCACAATAGCATCTACCTCCCAGAGCTGTTGTGAACATGCAGTGAGATAATATTTGTAGAACGTTTTGCAAACCCTAACGTGCCACATGAAGCGCTTATTGTCAGCTCTTATAAACAGCAGAGGGAGAGCGTTAGCATTAAGGGCGAATCAGAAAGGGCTTTTCGTAGAAGGTGGGATTTTAGCTGGGACTTGGAGGAAGCCTGGGGAAGAGATGGGGAGCGAGAGAATTCCAGGCACCGGGAACAGTCTGTGAAAGCGGCTGGGAGTGTCTTGGGAGGGGGGACGTCTTGTCTGGGAAACAGCGAGGAAGTCAGCGTCAGTGGACTGCGGGGTTCGGGGATGGGGATGGGGGCGGTGCAGAGGGAGATAAGGTATAAAATGACTAGAAAGGTAAGAGGGTGGCCGGGCTATAAAGGGTTTCTTATGTGAAACAAAGGATTTTATATTTGATTTTGGAGGCGATAGGGAGCCGCTGGAGTTTGTATGCCGAGTGGGTATGTGTGTGTGTACGTGTGTGTGCACGTGTGATATGCTCAGACCTGCACTTTAGGGAAGATCAGTTTAATAACGGAGTGGAGGATGGATTAGAGTGAGAGAGAGTTGAGGCAGAGAGACCAGCCAGCAGGTAGGATAATAGTCTAGGGGTAGTCAGGCGATGAGGCCTAAATCAGGGTGGTAGCAGGGTCCGAGGAAAGCAAGGGGCACCAGAGGGCTATAAAACATTGCATACCCTTTGACTCATAGCACTGCTAGGCCCGTATCCCAAAGAGATCAAATGCAAAGGAAAAGAACCCACATGGACAAACGTATTTATAGCAGCTCTTTTTGTGGTGGCAAAGAATTGGAAACTAGGGGAATGCTCATTGATTGGGGAATGGCAGAACAAGCTGGGGCCTATGATTGTGATGGAGTACTGTTGTGGTACAAGAAATGATGAGCAGGATGGTTTCAGAAAAACCTGGGAAGACTTACATGAACTGATGCAGAGTGAAGTGAGCAGAACCAGGAGATTGTTGTATACAGTAACAGCAACACTGAATGATGATCAACTGTGAAAGACTTGGCTACATCTTAATGATCCCAGACAATTTCCAAAGAATTCATGCTAAAAAAAATGCTATCTGCCTCCAGAGAGAGAATTGATGAACTTTGGGTGCAAATTGAAGTATAATTTTCTTACTTGCTTTATTTTTTTTTTTGGAAATATGGCTAATATGGAAAACTTTTTTGCATGATTTCACATGTATAATTGTTAGATTGTTTGCCTTCTCAGTGGGTGGGGGAAGGGGTGGGAGGAAAGGAGAGAATTTGGAACTCAAAATTTAAAAAGAAGAGAATGTTAAAAACAAATAAATAATAAATTAAATTGTTAAAAAAAAAGAGAAAGAAGGGGGCATACACAAGAGATGTTACAAAAGTAAAATCTGTAGGACTTGGCAACAAACTGGATAAGGGAGAGGGGTGAGAGAAAGTGAAAAGTCAAGGCTATCACCTAGGTGGGGGGGGGATGGGGAACCTTCGACCTAGAAGGCCACATTCCTCAAGTGCAACTCTTTGACTGAATCCAAACTTCACAGATAATAATAATAAATAAGTAAATAATAATAAAAGGATTTGTTCTATAAAACTTTGACTCAGTCAAAAAGCCGCATCCAAAGACCTAGAAGGCCACATGTGGTCTCGAGGCTGCAGGTTCCCTACCCCTGACTAGGTGGTGAGCCTGGGTGACTGGGAGTATGATGGTAACCTCAACAGGAACAGGGAAGCTGGGAAGAGGGGAGGGTTTGAGGAGAAAGATGGTGAGTTCAGTTTTGGGTGTGATGAGTTTATGATGTCTACTGGACATCTAGCTTGAGATGTCTGGAAGGTTTTTGTGAGCCTGGAAGTCAGCGGAGAGACTGGGGCAGGATAAGTAGATAGGAGAATCCTCAGCATAGAGACTGGTCATTAAATCCTTGGGAGCTGCTGTGATCTCCACATGAAGTGGGCTCGAGGGAGGAGAGAACCGAATTAATTGTATTGACTGTCTAGACCAGCCCCCACCTCCTACAAGTCCTTGGTTAAATCCCCGGAGAATGGCTAGGATGAGGGAGAGAGAGAGAGAGATCTCACCTGAGTTACGTCAAGACACTCACCACTTTCCTGCTCAGACTTGGGAGGGAAACAGACAACAAAGGTTGGCTATTCCGTGTCGTTTTGGGGAAGCAGAAACCTCAGAGCATTTCTGAAAGTGATGATAACCCCTGTGACCCTGGGAAACCACCTACTTATCTGTCACCCTCACTGTTTCTTATCTACTAGATAAGCAGATCTAATAATCTGAGGCCAGGAGGCAGAGAGACAGGTTGGGAGAGCATTCCGGGCCTGGGGGACAGCCAGAGAAAATGGCTGGAGCTGGGACATGGAAAGTCCCTTTCTCACAACCATTCTGGGAGGGAGGCGCTATTATTATCCCCATTTTACAGTTAAGGAAACTGAGTCAGACAGAGGTTAAGTGGCTTGCCCAGGGTCACATAGCTAATAAGTGTCTAAGGCTGGATTTGAACTCCGGTCTCTCTGGCTTGGGGCCCAGAGCTCTGGACATTCCGTCGTTCACAAGGAAAAGTAAAATGCTTTGTAAACCATTTAGAACTATAAAGGAAACTGGAGGAGGAATTGTGTGGTTGATATGTTATGAAGGTAAAAGTGGATGGGACTGGTAGCTATTATTATATTAATAAGATCCCTTCTGGCTACAACAAGTTATTTTTCATGAACTCTCTCCTCCTGTCCTTTATAACTCACAGGCTTTAGGAATGCCTGAGTATTCAGGCCTTTTCTCCCTCCGTTCTTGAAGGATTTGGAAACCCCTGTGTTCTTCACTTGTCAGCAAGTCAGCTGCCCTTTGGTCACGGGCGAGCTGCGCACCATGGAGGGAGCAGATTATCCAGCCCCTCTTTCTCTACCCAATAGCCCCCATCGGCCCGGCCAGCCCCCAGGACAAGGGGCAGACAGAGCTGACAGGAGCGTTAGGAACCCCAGGAATCCAGGGCTCAAATGAGACGATAGTTAGAAGTGCTTAGCACAGTGCCTGGCACATTGTAGATCCCATATAAATGCTTATTTTATTCCATTCCTGTTCCCCCGCCCCAGGGTGGGTGGGGGATATTCTGATTTTCATGTAATTGACTGTGCCAGAGACTTTGGCTACCTTAACCTTGATTCTGAATGGAAGCCTCAGCTGAATTTTGGGCCTGGCTGGCAGGTTAACAATTAGTAATGAGAGAGAGAGACAGAGAGACAGAGAGAGAGATAGAGAGAGACAGAGCGACAAAGAAAAAGAGAGACAGAGACAGAGACAGAGACACAGAAACACAGAAAGAGACAGAGAGAATTCTGTTGCATAGAGGCCCTGGGCTGGTTGACTTGGTGACAGAAAGGGCTGGCTGGACTGTCTTCCATTTCTCCAGAGATTTCAGGGCAGACTTGTATCCTCACAAAGCTCTGGACTTGACACCAGAAGGCCTGGGTTTGAGTCCTAGTTGTAGGACCATGACTCAGTTTCCCTCTCTGTAAAGTGGAGATCACAGCCTCTTCCTTGCCTCCTTCTCCGAGTGATTATAAAATACAAGTGAGAGAACTGGTGGGAAGTGCCTTATGTGTAAGTATAAATGTAGTCTCTCGGTTTTGGTTCTGGCTGGTCTCTTCTGCACTCACAGAGCCAGTTGGACTGTGTCCAAGGGCACCCCAGCTGAAGGCCGTGTCCATGGGAGACCCCAGAGCCCAGGGGCGGAGCCATGCTTTTGGCTCTGGTCTTGCTTTTGTCTTTTTTGTGAATGCTGGTCATTCCATCTTCACCTTTGGGTCCTCTGCGAGGGCATGTTTGTTCTACTCAGAGGGGGAGCCCCCAGAAAAAAGAAACCATTTCCTCAGAAGCCCATGGAATCGCCCAAGTCCATTAACCTACGGCAGGGACACCGGATTGGCTCCCAGGAGAGCCTGGACATTCTCTTCCCTCCTCTCTCCCACCCCCTTTTATATTGAGGAGATATCCATGCCCTGCCATCAACTCCTTCTGACCTTTAGTGTCCTCCTTCGTAAAATGCGATGGTGCCTAAAGCTCTACCTAGTTCTGACATTCTATAGTCTAAGGCCCATTTTGGTCTGGAGTATCTGACTACACTACTCTATTAAGGATGTGCTGGGAAATGTATGACAACCAAGTATTCCCACAGCCAAGTGGCAAGATGGATAGAACATTGGGCCTGGAATCAGGAAGACCTGACTTCAAATCCAGCCTCAGATACTTACTAACCATAGGCTCCACCTCCTTGGAGGTCTTCAAACAGAGACTTGGGTAGGTTCGAATGGGGATTCCCTTAGTGTCTGGGTTAGACCAGATGGCGCAGAGGTTCCTTCCACCTCACACATTCTCTGATGCTGTGATTCTGTTGTGCCTAGGACCCTGATCCCGTAACCTGTCTTTGACCTATCCAATGGGTACAAGACCTGACTTACAGAGCTGGTGTAAGATTCAGATGAGATCACGAACAGGAGATCCTCTCATCAATCAGAGCTCTCATCATGCTGCCCTTAGTCGAGGTAGGGAAGGGAAGAGGCCAAAGAAACTCAAGAGGAAAGTAAGAATAGCTCCTTTAGCAAGTAAAACTTTTATTAAATAAATTTAGGTTCTTTAGACCAGAGAGAGGAGTTTTGGACATTAAGACGATGGTTGTTCTTACCTGTAACATTTGACAGTCACATAATTCACTCTGGTAGAAGAAACTTGATCTTTGACACAGAATTCAAATCAGATTAACCGAAAATTTCTCAAAGTCTTTTTTTGTTCGTTTGTTTGTTTGTTTAAAATTAGATAAGTTCAAACTTCATGAAATTACTTGTAGCAGAAATAAGGTACAAATCACGTACGTAATAGATGTCAGGTATAAAAATGGTATTTACAACCAGTAAACATGGACTATAGAAACACGCGACTTCCACTCCTGCAGCCTCACGCGCACGCTCACTCGCGCAGGCCACACGGCCAGTGGCCAGGGAGCCACACCACCACACCGCCACACTCTTCTGAAGGGGGGGTCTGAGGAGCATGGAGGAGGCGGCCTGAGGAGGGCAGAGCATGATGTGGCACCTTGAGGTCCAAGAGAAGCCCGGCAACAGCCCCTGTCTTCCCCCTCGAAGAAGCCACTTCTCCCGCCCCCATTCTGCTCTTTCTCTCCCGCTGATGCGCTACCTACGAAGGTTTACACACTTACTCAGACACGCACACGCACACACACAGACACACACAGACACACGCACACCAATAGGAATGTTCTTGGTACATTATCAAACTCTGGAATCTTGAAACGAGTTGTTTAGAAGATGGTTGTTTTTTTTTTCCTTTTTCTTTTTTTTTGTCTTTTAGGGTATTTTGGTAGAAATGAAAGGGGCTGCTTTCAAGTGGTCCAATTGTTATGTATCTTAGCCGGATCATCCCCTGGTTTGGGAATGAGACTAACCAAGCTTTGAACTTGGTTCTGTGCTTAAAGTATGGGAATCTATATGGAGATAGAGATATATCTGGATAGATACACGTGGGCTGCCTTCTGTATCCTTGGGAAAATCTGCTTTGCTCGGTTCTTCCTGGCACCAGCTCAGAGAAGGACCAAATTGGTGACAAAAGACAGTTTCCCTTCCTGCTAATCATCCCTGGAGAAAACATCGTCCCAAGGGTGTGCTTGGTCAGTAAGAGTTTGGACCAACTGAACACCGCTGAGCCTAGTTCTCTTCATTCTCGACCCCCTAAGTAAGGCAGGGGGTTGGTTTCCAGGCTGGTATATTCAGGGGCAGGAGGCAGCTGCCAGGGGGCTGGGAGGTGGATAGGATGTGGTCCCCTAATTCCCTCCCCCCAGCACCCCACAGAAGAAAGATGGAACCCAAGGGCTGGACAGGATAAGGCTATGAATATAAAGATGATGGGGAAGACAAGGGCGTGAGCAGGGATGGGGGGGAGGGAGGAGTCAAAGGTAATTTTTGTGCCTAAACCCAGGTGCAAGGGGATTCCTATGGGGGTGGGATTGAGCCAGAGTCTCAAATCCATGGGCCTGCTGGCCCTCCAAGGACTCAAGCTTGCCTAACCAAGCTGGCCTGAAGGCCATCCAAAGATTCTTCAATATTTCATCCAGTTGCCGCCATGGTAACAAGATCCTGGAGGTATATAGTGTTGGAGCACTTTCCATCCTTGCTTCTCCAAAAGCCCGAACCTAATACTGAGCAGAGAGAGAGAGCGAGAGGGTGCCTTATTCTTGCCACCCTTCCGTTTTTCCCTCTGATAATGTTCAGGGCTCCTTAAGTTCCTGTTGAGATGACGTAATCCTTCTCCCACAGGCAGAAGTCTCTGCAAAGTTTGGTCCTGTGATTTACTTAAAAAAAAATATATACTGTATATATATATATGTATATATATGAAAGGGTGAGTCTCAAAGTTCTGAGAGTTGTCATGGTGACCTAGAGACACAACAATGAACTTTCTGGTCCACAATGCTTCACTCTTTCCCCGTGTCCTCTCAGGGTGGAGAATCCTTGGTCCCCAAGGGGCCATGTTCTGGTCCCCAGGACATTGCTGGAGCCCCCCATGGGAAGGATCTCCTTGCCGTCGCCTTCCAAAGCTGCGTTCCTCTCCAATGTTTCACATTTTTGGGGGGGTGGGGTGTTGCAGGGGGATAGGAAGGGGAGGGCTGGTGTCAAAAACAGTTTGTAATTTACTGGAATCTCCTGGATCTATTTGAAGCTGCAAACCGTCCTCTGGATTTGCCCCTCGCCTGATGAAGAAGGAAGGTAAATTATGAGGCGAGTCAGCCTCAGTTGAGTGTGCGCACCCGAGGAGACCTATAAGAGCTCCCGGATCTGGAACAGAATCAAGATGTCCTCTCGCCTCCTTCCCACCCCGGGCTTCCCTTGCTCATGGCTCACAAAGTGTTTCAGGACGACAGAGTCAGCCAGAAGCCCACAGCGAAACCTCTTGTTAGTGTCTTGGACCAAGGGCCGTGAGGATGGAAATTCCTAATGGGTATCACCATGAGTGATCTCTGTCCAGGCTGTTATGCCAAGTATAACAAGTCAGCCTTGAGCAAGCCACATCTCCCAAAAGGCAAGTGACCAGAGAGAGATGACTTGCCCTCCATGACATCAGCCTCTGCCCCTAGTAACCCTCACTTCTGAAGAACTGTGACTGCTATTTCCAAGGGAGGGCAGTATTACTTTAAGCCAGGACAAGGCTGGCCCTACCCCAAGTGTTGGTAGCAACTTTTCTGAGACCTTAAGGAAGGTGCTGACAGTACTATAGGAATCTGGATGCAATCATTGGGCTGGGCCTGAGGCCCTTTCCCCTCCTCCTAGTTCTCCTTGCCAGAGATGGGCATTTGAAATTAATCAAAGCCTATAGGATTCCCCCACCCCCAGGCCTTCCTCCCCACCGCCATCTTGCCTTTATAGTAGCCAGGACCAGGACTAAGTGTTGCCTTCTGGGTCTGAAACCAGGAAACCACAATTGCCCCCACGTGGCCAGAGCAGGGAGGTAGCCTTCTTACCTGTGCCGCAGGTCCTGTCAGTAAGGGTGGCTGGCATCCTTGGGCCTCTTCAACTGGACCTTCAATCTCTTCATGCCAATCTGGAAGCCATTCATAGCCTGGATGGCTGTCTGGGCACTGGATGGGTTGTCAAAGCTCACAAAACCTGGAGGCCAGAGCAGAGGGGGAGGGGATGCTGAGTGGGAGGGGGTGTCCAAAAGTGGGGAGCTCTTCCTTTTGCTGGGCCGGCTCTTTAGCAGGAGAGCTTAGTGAGGACAATGACCTTTGCCTGCCTTTATTATGTAGCCTTTAAACAAATCGATCTCAGAAGTTTCGGTTTTCCCTGAGAAAAAGAAATGGTAGACAACTCTTTCTTTGCACATATGAGGAAAACAAGGCTCAGAAAGGTGAAAAGATAAAAGAGGTGTCAAACTACAAACTTGTGAGTTTGCTCTGAACCAGACTAAAATGAAATTGAGAAATAATAAAATAAATTAAAAATACAATAAAATATTAATAATCTCATTCTAAACCTAAGTCAATACAAGGCCTGCAGATGTCCTTATGTACCACTTAGTGGTCCCCAATTCTAGTTGAGTTTGATACCATTGGTATAGACATGCCTAGACTTGGAAATAGAAGACCCACGTTCCCATTCCAGCTCTGCCTTTACTGTAAGGTTGAGCCAGACCATTACCCTCTCTGTGCCTCTGTTTCCTTATGGAGAGATCACTTTGTATTACCCACCTTACAGGGCAGCTGAAGGATTAAAGTGATTTGTAAACTACAAAATGATATCAAAATATGAATTTTTACTATTGGCTATCTTACCTAAGGTCAGTGATTGGTAAGCTAAGGTTAGATTTAACTGTAGACCTAACAGATATTTAACTTGAACCTTGGTCCTCTGACTTTGAGCCCTGTCTGTGATGTCCCAGCATCCCTGAAAAAACTGCTAAGACCGGTTTCTCTTGTTTCCCTAACGGGCCTTTCCCCAAAGATGAAAAAAGCCATTATGTTTGCCACGCACCAATTGATTCCTCTCCTACCCTCCAATGATCACTGATCTCCTGCCCCAGCTCCTCTGTTATGCCCAGTTAATTCTTTTTTTTTAAATTATTTTTACTTCATTCAATATTTCCCAGTTACATGTAAAAAATTTTTAATAATCATTTTTTTAAAATTTTGAGTTCCAAATTCTCTCCCTCTCTGCTGCCCCTCCCTGCTCCTCAAGAAGGCAGCCAATTCGATTTTGATTATCTATTCTGTTAACAGAGGTTTTCTACCTCTGCCACCTAGCGGCTAGGAAAATTCATAAAACCAAATGAGTAGAAATGACTTTTGGGCTCTTCATGCCTATTCTGTGCCATTAGCAGGGCTTGTTAATTAACCCTTAAAAAGTCTGCCTTGGAGGGAGCTTCCTGTCATTGAGGGTGTCCAAGAAGGGGTCAGTTGTTGAGAAGACTCATGCATTCAGTGAGAGGGTAGGCTAGCTGACCTATGAAATCTCAATTCTCATATGGCCAGGAGGAGACCAAGAAAGAGAAGGCCTCTTTCATCTGATGTCCCCTCTTTTTCAGTCCTAAACCCATCTGTGGTCCTTACCTTAGCCTACAGTCCATCCACAGGCTCTCCCAGTCCAGGCTCTCTACCTTCAGTTACATCCCTTCTCATTCCTGAACCTCTAGTTGACTGGCTTGCCTGTAGACCATCCCTTGCCCCCCTACCCAGAATCCCTTGCCCCTCTTGTCCAAATGCTGTCCGCAGCTCACCAAATCCCAACCCTGGACCTCTCTCTTATTACTTTCTATTGATGGAAAAAAGGATGCCTTCATTTCCCCAAACCAGGCTACCTGAATCATATCATCTTGCCTGAGGCCTCACTACTGCTCTGAAATCCTTTGATTCTTCCCTGAGTGATTCCACCCTCCACTGTGGCTATTCCCAACCTTTTCAGCTCTCAGGCCCTCTCCCTCTGCCACCCCTTTTCCTTCTCGAGCAGAGGCCCCTGCTCCCTCTTTTAATGAAAAAGTAAAGGTTGGCCCAGGAGAGCCCTGCTCCCTTAGGCCATTCTATGCATCACTCCCCACTCCCTCCTTAGCTCCAGGCTCTGCTTCTCACTAAGGCCAGCCTTATGTGCTGGATCATTCCCTCCCAGTTTGCTAACTCAGGAGCTTCCTAGTCTTATCTCAAAGCTCTCCTCCACAGACTCCTTCCCTGCTACCTAAACAAATGATCAAGTCTCTCCGCCTTTTAAAAAACACCTGTTTTCACTCTGGCACTTTCTCAGGTTACTCTTTTCTATCTCTCTTCCCTTTAGGCAGCTTGGTGATGCAGTGGATAGAGCCTGGACCAGGCAACAGGAAGTCCTGTGTACTCAGAACCTTAACTAGCTGTATGACCCTGGACAAGTCACTTAACCTTATTCTGCCTCAATTTCTTCATAGCAAAATGGGAATGATATCAGCTCTTACCTCTCAAGGTCATTTTGAGGATTAAATGAGATGTTTATAAAGTGTTTTACAAACCTTAAAGCACTGTATAAATAAATGCTATTAATGTTCTTATTTCACTGTTAAACTCCTGGAAAGAATACACTTCCTCACCTCTCCTTCTTACTCCTCACATTCTACCTTCCAACCCCTACTACTCAATGGGAGCTGTTACCTCCAGGGTACCAGTGAGCTCTTAACTGTCCAATCTGATAGCCCTTTCCCACTCATCCTCCTCGACCCTCCTTAAGCTTTTGATTTGGTTAATAACCCTGTGCTCCTCGCTCCCTTCATAGTTCTCTGTTCGCTCTTCAGGCCCCTTTGCTTCAGTCAATTGAACAAACAGCTCCTAAGTCCCTCCCATGTGTCCCCAGGAAGTAGGGATACAGACAAACAGGAAACAGTTCCTGCCCTCAAGGAGCTTAGCTGCTACTGGGGTATATAACATATACTCAAGTAAATGCACATATCCATCTATCCGTTTATTCATTCATCCTTCTATCCATCCACCCATCCATCTATCTATCCATCCATCATCTATCCATCTGTATATCTGCCTATCTATCCATCTATCTATCCATCTATCTGTCTATCATCTATCTATCCATCATTTATCTATCCATCTATCATCTATCTTATCTGTCCATCTATCTATTTATCTATCCATCATCTATCCATCCATCATCTATCTATCCATCTATATATCTGTCTATCCATCTCTCTATCTGTTTTGTCTGTCCATCTATCATCTAGCTATTCATCTATCATTTATCCATCTATCATCTATCTTATCTATCCATCTATCCATTTATCCATCATCTATCTATCCATCTATCTATCTATCTACACACAGAAACATATATACACACAAAGCAATAATAATTTTGAAGAGGGGAGGGTAATAACAACCAGGAGAATCAGAAGAGGCCTCTTGTAGAGGGTGGTGATGGCCCCAAAGCTATGCTTTGAAGAAAGGTAAGGATTATATGAGGTGGAGGTAAGGAACACATACATTCCAGATATGGGAGACCACCACTGCACTGGAATGGAGGTAGAAAATGGAGCAGCATCCTGTACAGGACATAGCTAGCAGGCCAATGTGACTGGAGTGGAGTATGCAAGGGGAGTAATGGGAATTAATATCGAACAGTAAGTGGCCACCATATTGTGGAGAGCTTTCAGTGCCAGGCAGATGAGTTTGTATTTTATCCTAAAAGAAAGCCACTGAAACTTTTTGAAAGAGGGGGAAGGGAGTTCCTTGGTCAGAATGGTATTTTAGGAATGGCAATTTGGCAGCTGTTGTGGAGGCTGAATTGAAAAGGAGAGAGATGGAAAACAGGGAGACCAGTTAGGAGACTTTTATAATAATCCAGGCTAGAAACAATAAGAGCTCAAACTAGGTTAAGGGATATATTAGTAGAGAGAAGGATATGGATGCAGGAGATATTAGAGAGATAGGCTTCAAAGGACTTGGCAACTCATCCCATCTGAGTGTTGAGGGAGAGGGAAGCGTGGATCTGGACTCCAAAAACCTGGGTTCAAATACCACCTCTGATGCTTCCTATCCATGTGACCTTAGGAAAGTGAATTAACCTCCCTGGGTCTTAGTTTCCTCATTGGCAAGGTGAAGGAGTTGACCTAGAAGGCTTTGAAGGTCCTTCCCAGTGCTGCAATCTTATGATTCCGAAGTTGTAAATCTGGGTGCTCAAAGAACAGAGGAAATAGGGGAAATGGGCAGTAGTAGATTTGAGGGCAAGGTAATGAGTTCTGTTTTGGACCCAAGTTTGAGATGTCAATGGGACATCCAGTAGGTGATTGGTTCAGGAGTTTAGGAGAGAGATCAGGGCTGGATATATAGATTTAGGAGTCATCTACATAGAAGTGATAACTGAATTAATGGAAGTTGATGAGATCACCAAAGGAAAGAGTAGGAAGGAAGAGAAGTAAGCCAAGGCCGAAAGCTTTTGTCATCCATTTTCCGCCCACTAAGCATGTGTGAGAAATAAGACTCTCCCCTGGTCTCTCTTTTCTCTCTACATTGATCATTTGATCAATTATCTTTGTTACTCAGATGGCTCCCAAATATAGAGAAAAATGGAAATATATTAAAGGATGGATATTGATAACTATTGCCATTTCCCAAGGATACTTAACAAATGTAAATCAATTGACATAATAAGATGACCCCCAAACTCTAGAACACTTAATCTTCTAACCAAGTACAGAGAGAGAGGGAGAGGGGGGGCGGGGAGAGACAGACAGACAGAGAGAGAGATTGAGAGAGGAGAAAGAGAGAGATTGAGAGAGGAGAAAAAGAGAGAGAGAGGGAGATTGAGAGGAGAGAGGGAGGGAGAGAGAGAGAGACAGAGAGACAGACAGAGAGAGAGAGAGATTGAGAGAGGAGAAAGAGAGATTGAGAGAGGAGAAAAAGAGAGAGAGAGGGAGATTGAGAGGAGAGGGAAGGAGAGAGAGAAACGACAGAGAGGCAACAGAGAGAGAGAGGAGAAAGAGAGATTGCGAGAGGAGAAAAGAGAGATTGAGAGGAGAACGGAGGGAGCGGAGAGAGAGAGACCAGAGAAGAGACAGAGATGGAGAGGAGAAAAAAGACGAGGATTGAGAGAGGAGAAAGCGATTGAAGGGAGAGAGAGAGAGACCGAGAGAGAGGGGGGAGAGAGAGAGAGAGAGAGATAGACAGGACAGAGAGAGAGAGATTGAGAGAGGCGAAAGAGAGAGAGAGAGGAGATGAGAGGACGAGAGGGCGGAGGGATGAGGAAGACAGAGAGAGACAGAGAGGAGAAAGAGAGATTGAGAGAGGAGAAAGAGAGAGAGAGAGGGAGATTGAGAGGAGAGAGGGAGGGAGAGAGAGAGAGACAGAGAGAGAGAGACGGAGAGGAGAAAAAAAGAGAGATTGAGAGGAGAGAGATTGAGAGAGGAGAAAGAGAGAGATTGAGAGAGGAGAAAGAGAGAGAGAGAGATTGAGAGAGGAGAAAAAGAGAGAGAGAGATTGAGGAGAGAAAGAGAGGGAGGGAGGGAGAGAGCTACCAGTGGTAACAGGCATTTAGAACATGAACTCATTTGTAGAATCTTTCAGAGGAAAATGGCGGAAGAGACAGATCGGCATAGTAGAGGAGTATAGGATTTAGAGCCAGGAAGACCTGTGTTCAAATCTCACCTCTGACACTAGCTATGTGACCCTTGGCAAGTCACTCCCTCTCAGCCCCTGTCAAATGAGGAGATTGGACATGATGACCTCTAAGAACCCTTCCAGTCTATGATCCTATGATTCTCTACGAAAGGCACTGTGGTCCCCAATAAGCAGGTGTGGACAAAGGAACAATTACAGACAGCTTGGTGAGAGACCCAATGAAACCAGGTCATCCCAAGAGCACTTAAGGATAAAACTGGAATAACAGTAACAAAAAGATGGAAAAGAAGATTAGTGTAACTTCTCCCATCTATGACAATGGGATTTGGACTCTCATATCAATGTGCTGCATGAGAAAATAGAAAAAATAGTAAAGGAAACATAAATGGGAAGACTAGCTGGTTTAGACCATCTACACATGTGGATCTTTGCTGAAGATCTCCTCACTGGGTGGTGCAGTGAATAGAGCACTTGGCCTGGAAGCAGAAAGACCTAACTTCAAATCTGGCCTCAGATACTTACTAGCTGGGTCACCCTGGGCAAGTCACTTGACTTCTGTCTGCCTCGGTTTCCTCATCTGTAAAATAGCACCTAACTCCCAGGGTTTTTGTGAGGATAAATTAAATAATATTTTGTAGCATTAGCACAATGCCTGGCGCATCATGGGTGCTTAATAAATTACTGTTTCTTTCCTTCCCGAAGGTGATGACATTTCGGAGACAATGAGGGATCTATTATTGAAGCAGAGATACCAAATCCCTGGAAAAAAAACTGACTGACATTATTACTTAAAGCAACATGGTACAGTAGAAAAGGTGCAGGATTTGGATTCAGGGTTCAAATTCTGGCTCTGTTGCTTACTACCCTGGGTGAGTTTGGGCAAATCACCTCTCCTCTCCAGGCTTCAATTTTCTCATTCCTCGATGACAGGGGAATAGACTAGATGACCTCAAAGTTACTTTGAAGTTATTTTCCAAATCTAAGCCTTACCTTATGATGTAACTGAAAAAATAAAGCTGACCAAGAAAATAAGTGCGTATAATGTATGCATGTGTATACGCACGTGTGTGTGCATGTGGATAGACATGTGCATATATGTATATATGTGTGTATGCATATGTATGTATATAATATATACATGTACAGACTCTGTGTATGTATACACACACGTACCATCACTAGAAGACTGTATGTAGTATGTATATACCATATATATGAAGTGTGGGTATGTAACTATATACATACAAACATACATACATACATATATATATACACACACACATACACATACACACATCCATTACTGGAAAATGACCACTGTTAAAAAAGATGGGTGTTTATACACACCTACATATATGTATTGTGTGAGTATGTCACTTATTTCAAGAAGTTTGGGTTCACTAGTCTGCACAATTCCATATATATATATACACACCTACCCACCCACCCCATTACCAGAAGAAGACTGATTTTATATAGATATATAGATATAGATATATGATAAGTACACATATATGTATGTATGTATCTATGTATACAGGTCAATCCAACAAGCATTTGTATGACTGAGAATCATGGAATACTACATTTTTGGTCAGCCAACAGACACGAACTTGCAGGTGTGAGTAGGTGACCGCATCATCCAGAAGAAACAATGAAAAGATGTCACCAGCCGTGCATTGCCAAAAAAGTTGGGCTGGTTACAAAGTTATGAAGTTAGAAGTGATAAGTTAGAAGATGGCTCATCGTGCCGGGATAGCTCTGGGAAGACTTCCCAGAATGCTTGTGGAGAAAGATTTGCAGGCGAATATAGGCAAGATTCTTCCAAATGGTGAAGATGCCACAGGTCTGATCATATTTCTTCCCTCCTTAAACCTTCAGGGATTCCCTGTCGCCTAAGGTAAGATGCAGAGCCCTCTGCCTGGCCTTCAATAAAGCCCTTCACTGGACTGATTTCATCTTATTCGCTTGTACCTACTCTTCCATACTCCAGCCACACTGGCTCATTAGCTGCTTCTCTAAGTCCAGTTCCAGTGTCTGTGTCTCTATCCGTTCATGCCTGGAGTGGAGTCCCTCCTCACTTGTTGTTCTTGGAATCCCTAGCTTCCTTCAAGGCTCCACTCAGGCACTGCCTCCTACAAGAAGCCTTCCTCAATCTGCTCCCTGGACCCCATAATTGTGTTCTTCCCATCCTCGAATTATTTTGTACTTCCTTATTTGTGTATGGACTCATTGAAAATGTGAAGGCATCCCTCCTGGTTTCAGGCAGTCTGCTTGATAAGGATGCCCTTTCTACTTTGTTCAACAGTAGGTAGCGATGTTCAGGTCCCCAGAGTCCTCTGTGGGCTAGTTCTTTTAACTATCTCCTCTAATTCTTTTAGCCCATCTCTCTCCCTCTAGGTTGAAATCTTGGGCCAATATTCTCAGGCTCTATGACTCATAACAACATAGGATCATAGATTTAAGGTTAGAATGAAAAGCTGACAAGACCTCAGAGAGCATCCATTCCACCCCCACCACCCCCTCCCATTTTAGCTTATCACTTTCCTACTCTCACCTCATGTGATTCTTTTTACTCTTTCACTTATGTGCTAATAAAAAGCTTTTTTAAAAAATTCCTCTTTGGAGCTCAAAGGCACATAAGAAAAATACACCCTGGTACAAGAGAGTAGAGTAGAAAGAGGTTTAGGATATCAGCTATTGAGAGAGACAGGCTAGTGGAACAAAACACGGGAAGACCCAAGCCCATCCTGGAATCCCAAGAGTGAATTCCTTTCCTGTCCCTATCCTGGTTGCCCATCACTGGAGACCCAAGCCTGGGTAATGATGATTTCCACCATCACCATCCTCAAAGGTGTGCATGCCCTTTCTTTAAGTGGAAAAGACTTCTCTGGGATGTTCGAGTGGGAAGATGGATGTGAGTTTCATGATGGGCCAGAATTGGAAATGTTTACTCTGGGGAAAGGAGACTTAGGAGAGAGCTGTAGGATCCTAGAAGGTCAGAGCTGAGAAGCACCTCAGAGGGCTGCTAGTCCAATGCTTTCCTCTCGCACACACCCTGGGAAAAGGAGGGATGTGCTCTACAGTGAGGACTGTGACCACATTTTTGGAAAGACAGCAACAATGAGGGCATCATCCCTTGAAGGAGCTATCCCAAGGATAGAGAAGGAGTTAGAAACCATGTAATACAAGGATCAGTTGTAGGAACTGGGAATATTTAACCTGGAGCAGACTGAGGGGCATGGTGGGGAGGGGCAGGATGATGCATCTGAAAGGCCATCATGGCACAAAATGAGCAGCTGGGTTGTATGGGGTCCTAGAGGCCACAACGAGGAGCTAAGGGTGCTCATATTTTCCCTATCACCTGACATGCCTTTCCATCCTTGTCCTCACCTCCCCCTTTTCTTGTCCAATTCCTCGCCATCCCTCAAGACCTAATAAGCACCATTTTCTCCAGAACTTTCCCTGGTTTCCCAGATGCATGTGATCTCATAACACTTTGTTTCACTTCTGTTTACATCAAGTGCCCGATCACTTTCAGCATTCCGCCAGTGAACTCTAACAACTGGACCTCAGTCTCCCTCATTGATGAACTCTGGGCTATGCCCGCAAGAGGCACCATACTTGTTGGCCGATGGCTGAAAGAATAGAGGTTGGAGCCATGGCAGAATTGGGCTTGGTCTTCCTCTAGCACCGTGGCCAGTCGCTAACGCCTTCCCCCGGCTCAGGGCTCCGTGGTCTGTGTGTTGGGCTGTTGATGGGATGGGACGGTCGCTTACCGAAGCACTTGCTCTGGTTAGTGGCTCTGTCCATGAACACCTTGGAGGAGATGATGTTACCAAAGGGCAGGAACATTTGCATCAGCTCGCTGTCTCCAAACTCCTGGGGGAGGTGGTAGATAAACAGGTTACAGCCTTCGGGACCTGCAGGTAGGGGGAGAGAAAGACATAAAGCCCCCAAGGAGAGGAGATGGGACCCCACTAGGATCCTGAGCACCGGGTCCTGCACAGGGCAGTGTATCCTCTCAAGGCACAAGACCAAGCCATCTTCAGGAAGGAGAAGAGCTGCTGTCTGGGCTAGCCAAGCCCCTGGAAAATGCTGAGCTACTCACGTCCTGCTAGTGGAAGGCTTTGGGGCAACTTCATGGTCTGGATCTTAGGTTTTGCTAGAGACTAAGGCAAAAATGCCTCAAGGTAACCCAATCACTCACTAAAGTGCGAAACACCTTGCATGCCAATAATAAATCCCAACCCCTCCCGTCTTTAATTTGGGAATACTTTAGGGTTTCTCATCCATTCCCTCTCCTCACCAGGACCCAAGGAGGGAGATGAGGAAGGGGTCATCATCTCCATTTTAGAGAAGAGGCTGAGACCCACCAAGGATGGAAGCCAATGGCAAAACCCAGGCTGGTGTCTTCCCTATATTCTTCTGCCATCCAAAACCTATATGGATTGCCAGTGACCAAGCACAAGGGAGCTTGGGACTTGGGCATAGAGAAAGCGGTGGCTTTTTGTGCAGGCTCCAAGCAGGTGCCCTGAACTGCACCCCTTGAGATAATACCAATTTTAGTGTCATGGAAAGAACACTGAAGTCAGAAGACCTGGGTTCAAATCTCCATACTATCTGTGTGGCCTTGGGTAAGTACTTCCCCTATGCATAAAATGAAAGGGGTGGACTAAATAATTGTAAAGATGCTTGGTGGTTCTAAATCTTAGGATTCTATGATGCAGTTTGGGACCATTCAGGTCACCATTGTCCTCCACTAGACAGATGTGTGATTCAGAGGCATTGCTATGTGTTTGCTATTAGTTTGAGAGGCATTCCATTGATAGAAAGGAGTCAGGCCGCCCAAGTCTGATTCCTGGGTTACAAGTTGGATAACCCTAGACAAGCTGCCCAGCCTCTCTGAGTTTCTGTTCCATCACCTGTAAGATGGAGATAATACTCCACCCCATAGGCCTCTTAGAAGGCGATGTGATAACTAATATCCGGGGGAACCTGAGATTAGAAGGCTCATGTGTCTGGAGAACTTTCAACATGGAACATCTGTTAGCCACAACCATATAAAATGGCCCCAGCTACATAAACTGAAGGCTGCAATGAAATTAGGCATGGCCTAAAAGAAATCAGGATGTGGGCCTGGGAATACGTGTACAAAGAAACTACAAAGGCACATATTTCCTAAGGAACCTTGGGAAAACTGACCCATCCTCACAGGTAGGAAAGGGCTGGAAGTTGTTCTGCAGGCCAAATGGTTCTGGCTTGTGGCATATTTAAGGGCCATTGTACATACCCTTCTTGGGTGTGGGTGTGATTGTTCAGGGTCTTGAGAGGGAGGTGGCAGAGGACACTTGTCCCTTCCCCATTGACATCTACTATGGCCCGCTCCTCCTCATTCTCCCTGCATTTGGCTTCCTTTTCCTCCCACAGGCCTTATCATGTCCTGCCCATTACTTCGGTTTTGTGTATCCTTCTTCTCAGCCCCCTGTGAGCTCTCCAGGGGCAGGGGATCTGTCTTATCCACCTCTGTCTGTCTGGTAGCCCAGCCCAGGCCAGTGAATTGAATCTTTGATCTCATTTTATCTGCAGGGATTATTAACTTCATTTTACAGGGGAGGAAACTGAGTCTCATTAGAGAGAAGGAACTTATCTTGGGTCCCCAGGATGGGATGAGAATGTAAGCTAGTGCCTTCATGTGGGCACAATCAGGGAGGGACCAGGATAGTCTCACCTTCTCGCTGCTGTTGCTGCTGGATAATAGGCGGAGGCTGTGGGACACTGTGGGCGATGGGCGTGATGGCCGCGGTTGGATACATCGCTGGGGAGAGGGAGACGGAGGGTGAGGTGTGGAATGAAGCCAGGCTAGAGCCTGCAGAGCAACTGGGGCAGGGTGTGCCTACCTGTGTACTGCTGGACTCCTGAGAAAGCCGGGTGGAGGGTCTCAGCCATTGAGGGACTCTGAGCTGGAGAAGAGACCAAGGGCTGAGGATGACCTTGAAGAAGGGGAGGCACCCTCACCATTCTATACCCCCTTCCCCCCACTGGCCCCTATCCCTACCCCTACCACCACTGGCCACTCTGGGGACTGGGAGCTGGATGAGAAATGAAGGGCCAGGTTGGGTGGTTCCAGAGGGAGGTCATGGAAACAAAAGCTAAAAGGGGCCTTAGAGATCAGTGAATCTAAACTCATTTTAAAGGGGAGGAAGCAAAAGCCCAGAGAATGGGAGGGATTTGCCTGATGCCCCCTTGAGAGTCTCTGTTTATTTGTCCCCCATCCCCCTTCATCTTCCCCATCCCCGTCTCTTGTCCACTGATCCCCATCCCTCACTGTTCTCCATCCCTGCCCCTCCCTTCTCCTTTGCTGTCCCTATCCCCAGGCTTCCTTTAGAGGCTTCCCAGTCTGAGGCAGCTGGGACATTTGAAACTATCCTCAGCAGAGACCCTCCATCCCACCCCTGTGTTACCTGGGTAGGGCACAAGGCCATTGGCGTATACAGTTTCTAAGGCTGGATGCCCACCAGGGAAAGGCACCACACCTGCGAAGCCATTGGTGATGGGGGTGACAAGACCTGGCACAGCTGCTGTTCCTAGGAGTGGTGGAGAGTGTAGCCCTAGGAGAGGAAGGAAGCCAAGGTCTTCAGTCACCAGGAACATGGAGGACCCACCTACTCATCCCTCAGCCCTGTGGGCCTTCCCTAGAAGGAAATCCCTAGGCTAGGCATTAGTTTTGGTATATTGTGCTACTCAGGGACCTGGAAGAGGTTTATCCCAGGTCATAAGCTTTCAGAATCAGAAGGGCCTTGAGATTCTATCTAGTCTTCTAGACTTGCCCCATTTTATAGCAGGGAAAACTGAGGTCCAGAGATGGGGAAGGCCTTAGGCCAAACAGCGAGTGAGCAGGAGAAATGAGATTTCTTGGCTTTAGGACCTCTAATCGCTGCAGACTTCCTGGAGCCTGGCTCCCTGGGGCCCGTGCCATCCACTCACCAGATGCTGGGGCGATGGGTGTAGCAGGAATCCCATTGAGGCTTACAGCGCCAATCTGCTGGATGTGGCAGGGGGAGAAGGCCACACCTGGGCTCAGGTAGCTGCCGTGGGAGGTGGACAGCACTGTGGTTTGCTGCTGCATGAGCTGGGGCCAGACAGGACAAGCTGATGTGACAGTGGCTGAAAGACCTCCTTCCCCTCCTTCATTTTCTCTTCCTCCTCCATCTCTTCTTTCTCCTCCCCCTTTTCCTCTTCCATCTCTTCCTCCTGTTCCTCCTTCTCCTCTTCCTCCTCCCCTCCCCTTCCCCCAGGACCAAGGGTTCTCTAAGGGATGAGGACTGTGGCTTTGAAGGGCTTGCTTGGGTGGGTCCAACCTTGGTCCCCAATCCCGCTGCTATTCTGTCTGACCACAAGAGGGCATCAGACTCCGCTGAGAGTGGGTCTGGCAAGGCTGCGGGTGCACAACCCAATAGCTTGGCGCTCCCTTCGCCACACGCAACCTCCATATACCCAGCAGCTGGTCCCAGATCCTCTCTTAGCGCCATCCTTCAGTGGCATCTCCCCTAGAGGAGCCACACTGAGCCATGCACATTCTCGTTGGGTGGGGAGTGGCTTAGGGGTCAGGCTGTGGCTGACCTCTACCTCATTGGGTACTAAGCCCAACCCAGCAGCCGCCTGGTCTTTCCCACTTGCGTCTTCTGACCTGGTTCCAGGGGCAGCCTCGGGATGAGGGGTCAGCACAGTGTGGGGGGGGGGAAGCATCCCATGGGGAGGGCTGACCCCACAATGGGCATATGTGCTAGGACCAAGGCTCAGTGTGATGGAGGGGGATCCCAACTCCCCTGTCCCCAGGGAGCAGCCCTCCACTATTTCTACTTTCCTCTTTTCCACCCATCCTCCCAAGAACAAAAAGAAATAGAGGGACGGGAACAGATGACAGAAAAGGGAACGAGACAGAAACAGGGACCTAGTCAGAGAGAGGCAGACAGACACGCCAGCAGAGAGAACTGGGCAGGTAAACAGAGACCAAAGAAAGGGAAGAGACGTAAGTAGAGAGGAGCTGAGTCAGAGAGGAGGCTGGGTAGATAGAAACACAGAGGTGGGAGGAGAGAAACAGAGGCTGAGTGAAAACCAGATGGGCCCAGAGAAATGGACGGATGCTAGCAGAGATGGAGAGAGACGGACAGACAGATAGACGGACAAAGCTGAGGCCAGAAGGGTCAAGCTGAGGAGGAGGAAGGGAAGGGAGAAGAGGAGAGACAAAGATGCGAGAAGACAGACATACATCACTACTGAGAGATGGGGACAGGGGTACTCACAGCCTGCGCATAGGCACTGTAGGGGCTGAAGGGCAGTGTAAGGGATGGCGTGAAGATGCCCAGCTGGCCTACCATCTGCTGCATTCTCCGAAGGGTCCGCTCCTTGTCTGTGTCCGCGAACTTCACCACCAGGCTGGAGGAGGCGCCCTGGGCAAGGGGCAAGGGCCAGGGAGAGAGAGGGGCAGCAAGAAGCCAGGGCCCAGGAGAGGCCTGCCCCTCTCCCCTGACTCCCCAACTCAGCCAGCCCATGAAAATGACACACATACATGCACACATAAACACACACACACATACATACACATGTGTGCGCACACACGCGCGGCATCCTGCATCCATCTAGGGCCAAGCCATACCTGATGTACCAATGCCCAAGGCTCAGGGGTGGTCCTATGTCAACACAGCAACTCTCACACAGACAAACTGAAACACAACTATAGAAATGGTAGGTGACTGAACGTTCACGTAGGCAGACATTGACATGACCACAAGACAGATGGACTACAAAATGATAGAGTCATGCAGGCAGAGTGACTACACATCTTCCCCAGAAGGGGACCAGAAGAGAAGAGGAGGGAGAGGGGGACACAACCCCAGGATCCCTTACTCCCTCTTATACACACATGCATACATCTTTCATAGAATGTCAGAGCTAGAAATGGCCTTAGAGACCATCTGGTCTAACTCTGTTTTATAGAGGGGGAAACTGATGTTCAGATTAAGGGAAAAGACTTGTCCAAGATCATACAGTGAGATAAGGAAGAACTGGGAACAGAATCCAGGTCCAGGCTGCCTCCTGTCTTATGACAGTCATCCTCCCTAGTTACACACACAAACACACACACACACACACACACACACACTCTCAACCACATCCCTAGGTATTCTGACCCTGGGGGCCTGAAGCAGCAGATCCCAGAGGTGTCCATGGGAGAGAGTGACCATCATCCCCTGTCATACATTGCCCTATACAAAGACGTTAATGCCCATTTACCACTTCTGAATGGATGTCTGCCTTCACTTCATACTCATTATCCCCCTATACCAGGTCCTCCTCCTGGTTTTCCTGTTTTAAGTGGCCTCTCAGAGTTGGGTTGGGTCTCAGAGTCTATCTAGTCCATACTCCCTCTCTGTATAGGAATGCCCTCTACTCAGAATACCCTATATGGGTGTGCTCAAGCCTGCTCCAATTGACCTGAGAAAGCTGATTGTTAAATTTTCAGTGGGAGCATTTACATCTCAGAAATCCACAAAGACTACAAATTAGGGAATGATTAATTGTTTCGTTGGTTGTCTGGGCTTAAGAAAATTAAGAAAATGTTAATATAGATTAAACTTTAAAATGCTTTGCATAATTGTTGTTTCTTTTTTTGGAGAGCTGGTTGTTAAACATATATCAACACACTACATCCCTAATTGAGATCCATAGAATCTCAAAGTTGAATGAGGCCTCCTTGGTGGCATTCTAGTCCAGTCCAGTCTAAACCATACCTGAAAAATAACCCTGCAATGCAATATCCCCAACTTAACTTTTATTTAAAGGAGGAGAAAGAAGCCTCTACCTGCAAGGGAGTCCAGTCTACTGAACTAATTGTTTAGAAGTTTTTCCCTACATCAAAACCTAAATTTGCATCTTTACAACTTCCACTGGTTACTCCTTCCCTTTGGGGCCAACAAGAACGTCTACCTTTTCTTCCCAACGACAGCCCTTGAAATATTTGAAGACAGCTAGGTTATCCTCCACTGACTCTTTTCTTCTCCAGGCTAAGCTTCTCCTACAGCGTGGATCCCAGGCCCTTACCCGCTGCTGCTCACCATCTTCACCAGCCGCAGACTCAGAATGGGGCTCCAGGAGTGGTCAGCCCAGAGCAGCCAGCCCCCGCCCACTTAACTCCAGTGACAGACCTTGCCTGATGCTACCCACTCCCATTCCATTGTGGGGCACCATGCATGGTCAGGAAGTTATCCTGTATTTGGACCTGAAATGGGCCTTCCTATGACTCTTGTTTCCTACTGCCCCTAGTTCTGCCCTGTGCTGGGGCCAAATAGAACAAGTCTGCTCCATAAAGCCCCTTCAGTTCTGGGAAGGCCTCGACCTTCATGGTCATGAAGACTTCTGCTCTTCAGAACGAACATTCCCACTTCCTTCAGGCTCTCACCAGGACTTCTGAACGAGGCTCCTAACCAGCTTGTCTGCCTCCAGTTTTTCCTTTCTTTTTATGATCTCTTTTGCACAAACAACCAGAGTCATCTTTCTAAAACCCGGCTCTGATCATGTCTCCACCCTGTTCATATACCCTTCCTGGGTCTGCTGAGCCCCACTGGCAGGAAGCCCAGACTCTTTAGTCTGACATTCGAGGCCCTCTCTCACCTTCCTCCAGTCTGTCTCTCCAGCCTTGTTCCATCTCCCTGCCAGATTCCAAGACGTCATACTCTTTCCCACCTGTAGATCTTTGCTCACATTCCTCCCTTTGCTCCTCCCTACTCATCACCTGTCAAGATCCTCCCCATCTTTCAAAGCCCAATTCAATTTCCTCTGGGAAGCATTCCCTGCTACCCTAGACTGGAAGCAACCTCTTCCTCCTCTGAGTCTCAGGTCTGACTCTTTTCTGTGGTCTTTGTCCCATCCTATCATGTATCCTGGTTACCCTGTCTTATTCCTCTGCTGGATTGAGAGCTCTCTGAGGGCAGGGGTTGGGACTTAACCCTGTTCTCTCCCATTGTGTCATCCAGCACAGACCACTGGATCTGGAAGAAACCTCAGGGACCATTGAGCCAGTGACCTTTAAAGGATGGGCAAATGGAGATTCAGAGAGAAGGAGCCTTGTGAAGATCTATTGGGTCAGCAGCAAAGCCAGGATTAAAGGCCTTATCTTCTGGTTCTGGGATGTGCCCAGCCTGGATGCACCAGGAGGGAGCAGGCAACCTGTAGCCCTGGTGTCCCCCTTCCCCTCCTTCCATCCCCCAGAGAAGGGAGGAAACCTCTAGCATCTCATACTCACTGGCATTGTTTGGCTGCCATGGAGGGCATGGATGGCAGCCTGGGCTTCCGTATGTGACGAGAACTTCACAAAGGCACAGCCTGTGTGGGGTAGAGAGGGAAGGACAGATAGGAGGGTGAGACAGACTTACCTTTTTCCTCCCCTCCTCTTCTCAAGCCTTAGTGACTAATGGGAGGGGGAGGACAAGCTTCTGATATCACATAGACAGGCATCGACAGACAGACAGAACTGTATGGTTGGAAAGTCAGTCTGCTGGCCAGGGCTGGGCAGCCCTACAGAGACAGAGGCCATCGGATAGTCACATACAGTCAGGCAGGCAGACTGAGGCAGCCGCCTGTTAAGAGCAGGTACGATCAGAAGGAGGAGAGCCAGGTACAGCTGGATGGACAGGCAGACAGGCAGACAGGCAGCCAGGCAGCATGCCCTAGAGGACCATGAGAGGCTCCCTCCCTCCCCTCTAGGGCACAGGTAGCACCTTTACTATTCCCATCAGGGCCCCGGAGCACTGTGCACTCGTCGATCACGCCAAAGGGCTGGAAAAGCCGAAGGACATCCTCCTCAGACTGCTGCTTATTCAACATGCCCACGAAGAGCTTCCGGTCCCCTGTGGTGGGGAGATGGATACATCAGCCTCAACAGAGCCAGGCACCCCAGCACCCAGCAAGAGAGCCTGGAGAAGGGGATGTTCCCAACCGAGATCCTGCCTGGCCTTTAATCATCCTCTTTGTTAGACCACTACCCCCAGGCCTGTTTCCCTCAAGAGAGAAGAGAAGGGGATGGCAGTAGGCTGAGGGGAGGGAGGACAATGGGGCATGGGGGTAGGAAGGGGTAGGCTTCTGATTCTTTCTTGGAAGGGAGGGAATGTCATAGAATCTTAGCATGCCAGAGCTGTCATTCTCAGAGGCCACCCAGGCCAGGCAAAATCATCTCATTAACCTTCCTGACTGGGGTTCCTCCAGGCTCTCGTTAAGTACTTCCAATGGTGGGGAGTTCACTCCCTTCTGCTTGGCCCATTTCATTGTGGGAGATCTCTAATTGGTCACAGAAGGCATCTTGTTTTGGGGGCGGTTTGGAGGCAATAGGGGTTAACTGCGGTTACAGCCAAGTGTCTGAAGCTGGATTTGAACTCAGGTCCTCCTGACTCCACACAGAAGGAATCTTAAAGATTTTAGTCCAGCTTCCTTCTTTTACAAGTGAAGAAACTGAGGCCCAGAAAAGTAAATTGACTTGCCCAAGGCCACACAAGGAATATGGAGCAGAGCTGAGATTTCTACTCAAGGAGGATTCCAAATCCACTATTTTCCTGCTTTATCTCATAGAACATTCTTCTTTATACTGAACTGAAATCTGTCTTCCTAGAAATCCCCTCCATTGCTCCTGCTTCTGTCTTCTGGGACCAAGCCAAACAACTCTGCTCCTTCTCTACTAAGGAGACTAATATTAGCTCCCTGGAAAACTTTGCTTAGGTTGGCAGGTGTGGGCCCAGCAAGGCAGCCTCAGACACCCTCTCCCCTTCCTTGCAGGACATCCCCCCCAAGGGGCTCTTCCCACCTCTGGATTTCTCTCCTCTCGGGTCCCTATCTCTAGATCACAGAGCCTCAGAATTGGAAAGAGACTCACAGCTGTCTGCTCCAACCTTCACGGGGACAAAAATCCCCCGTCCATAACATTCTTGACGAGTGGCCCACCAGCCTTTGAAGACCTCCAACATGGAGGGGTTCTGCTAGCTCCTGAGGCAGCCCCTTCCATTGGGACCCCTCTCATCCTCAGGAAATATTTTTCCTGACATCAAGCCTCAGCTGACTCCCTTGCAACTTCCACCCCCAGTTTCTGGTTCTGTCTTCTAGGGTCTCTCCAATGATAGCCCTCCAAAGACTTGAAGAATGACAATTCTTATCTTCTAGGTGGAAGCTGGTGGTGCAACGGATAGATTTTCGGGCCTAGACTCAGGACAACTTCCTAGTTGTGTGACCCTGGGCAAGTCACTTACCTTCTGTCTGCCTCAACTTCTTCAGTTGTAAAATGAGGATAACAGCATCTGCTTTACAAGGTTGTTGGTGAAGACCAAATGAATTAATGTTTGTGAGCGCTTAGCACAGCGCCTGGCATATAATAGGCACTATATAAATCCCTTTCCTCCCTCCCTTCTCCAGGCTAAATATTCCTCTTTCCTGATTCTCACATGGAGTGATTTCAAGGTCCTTCAACATCCGGGTTGTCTTCCTCTATTCCCTCTCCAGCTTACCAGCCTCCTTCCTAAAATACAGTACCCAGAATTGCACAGAATGTTCCAGATAAGGCACGGTCAGGGCAGGGCGGAATGAGACCACCACTTCCTTGTCCCCGGACACGATGCCTCTTTTAAGGTAGATATTTGCTTTTTTTGACCTCAACATCACCCTGCTAATTCATTATGAAGGTCCATTAAAACTCTCATAGCTTTCTCAGTTAAATTTCTTGTCTAGCCATAACTCCCTTCCTTTCTTGTCTCTGGGGTTCTATCTACCACAGAATCACAGAAGTATGGAACATCAAAGTAGGAAGTGACCTTAGAATTGAGAATTCAGGCTATGGGGCTTAGACAGGATCTTAGAAAATGTAACAGAGAGCTGGAAGTGCCCTTAGGACAAAGAATGTCAGAGCTGGGAGTGCCCTTAGAACAAGGAATGTCAGAGCTGGGAGTGCCCTTAGAACAAGGAATGTCAGAGCTGGGAGGGGCCTTAGAACAAGGAATGTCAGAGGTGAGAGGGCCCTTAGAACACAGGATGTCAGAGCTGGGAAGGGCCTTAGAACACAGGATGTCAAGACTGGGAGGGCCCTTAGAACAAGGAATGTCAGAGGTGGGAGGGCCCTTAGAACACAGGATGTCAGAGCTGGGAGGGGCCTTAGAACACAGGATGTCAAAGCTAAGAGGTAGTTTAGAGACCATTCAGTTCTATTATTATTTTACAGAGTGGGGGGAAGAAAGGTTCCAAGATAGGAAGGGATTTGCCCCAGGTCAAGGAGAGCCAGGAATAGAATCTGGGCTTCCAGATTGTCAGGCCTGAATTCCTCCATGTACTCCAGGGACAGAGACCCCACAGGAGCCTCAGCTCTAGGATGCCTGGTGAGGGCACGTCCCCACATCCCCATCCCCTGTCCAGGCATCCTCCTCTGCCTGCTCCACCACGTAAGCCAGCTTTTCACTATGGAGTCAACAGGTTGGCCCATTTACTGACAAGGCAGGGGGAAGGCATCAGGTCTAAACCCAGGGGAGGTAGTGGGCACGGGTGCCCTCTCCTATTGGTTCTCAGAGGCACCTGACCATCTCCTCCCCCCACCCCCAACCCCCAGTTTTTCCCCTCCTTGGCCTGGCAATTTCCTGCGCTGTCCAGCAATCAGGAACATTTTATCTTCGCCTCTCTCAATGTTGAGTTGCATTGCCATGGAAACCTATTCTTGTCAGTCATTGGTGGGATTGGTTAGGGTGGGGGGGAGGAAGCAGAGGGCATCGAGGAGGGAAGAGCATCTTGTCTGATGGAGCCCTGACAGAGAATATTAGAGGGTGAAGGTCTGAACCGTGGGCGGCAGACACAAAAAAGAAGATATGGAAGAGGGAGGCGAACCCTGAGAGCCTCTCGGGGAGCCTGTCTCCCATCTAGCCTCTCTCGGTGCAGACCAGTGTGTTGAGGAGGCAGCCCAACGTGGGGGAGGGGCTCCACTGCCCCCAGAAATCCCCGGGCAACCTTTCCCCCATATCCATCAATCCTGGTATATACCTGCCTCTACCACATCCAGGGAGACATCCAAGGCAAACCCACTCCTTCTCCTTGGAGATGGGGGAACCTGATTCCTTAGGAAAGCTCTCACTAGTCTTCATCCCTCCCCATAGATAATGATAGGGTCTTCAAAGGCTTAGCTTCTGTACTTCTCCCAGAAGCCCCTTGGAGGGTGACGGGGCCCCAGGGGAGTTGGGGAAACAGCCTGGGCTGGGACTCTCTTGCATTTCTTCAAGGCAAGGGGTAGGTTTAGATACCCACCTCCATGCCTAGCTAGATTCCACCTTCCTTTGCCCTTTAGGCTGGGATGGCTAACCCCCTCTAAGGAGGTCTGATGGGAAGAGAGAACAGTCTCCCTTCTATTGTCTGGGGGTGAGGCGCCCTAAAGCAGGACATTCCTCGCTGCTTCCCCATCATTCCTGAGCAGCTGCTTCCCCAAGGATGGAGAACGCTTCAGAGGCAGGGCAGGGGTGGGGGGAGCAGGAGGGATAATAGTAATGATGATTATAATAGCTTCCATTTCTATAATGACGAACAGTTTACAGAATGCTGTCCTCGCAGAAATCCTCTAGGGTGGGGTGGTCACAGGATATTACCTCTGTTTTCTGTGTTAGGACACCCACAGGTTATGTCATTTGCCCGCTCAACCAACTTATGAGTGGCCGAGACAAGAACCTTGCCCCGCCCCCCAGGTGAGGGCTCTTAGCCTCTCAGCCCTTGCTGTCTGAAAGCCAGGAAGGGAGAGGCACCTGGGATGGGATGACCATCAGGCACTGCCTAGAAGGAAGGAGGACTTGATTGGGGCCCCTGGAGGGGGAGGGACCGGCCTGTGTTTGAAGTAGGGGCTAAAGAATTCAGGCCAAGGCACACGGGCCACATAGCCTCACTAGGCAGCATGACCCTGGCCAACCAGGCCCTGGGCTGCTTCTCCTTCCCTGCCCTCTGCTCTGCTCCCTCCCCCTAATCTTACCTGCCCTATGAATTGTCCCTCCTTCCTTTAGCCATGCTGGGCCCTATGAAGGGCCTCCCTCCCTGTCTAGGAAGGAGTTGCTGCCAAAAAGGCATGATGGAGGTTGGAGTGGTGTGGAGGCTGCTGCTGCCACACTTTTCTGTATGAGGTATGTGGAAGGGACTCATATTTTTCTTCCTTTCTTTTTGAATTTTAATTTGATATTTCATTTCCCCCTCCCCCAGTTACACAGGACCCATATTTTTCAAACCAAACTATCTAGACACTACCTGACAAAGGCTACTTCTTCTGCAAAGCCTGGTTCAAAGTAACATTTCTTTCATAGGATCTCAGACTTCCAAGACCATATTGTCCAACCCTCTCATTTTATAGAAAAAGAAACTGAGGACTAGGGTTGTCAGTGGCAGGAGTTGGGATTTGAACCCACATCTCCTGACTCCAAATGCAAGGCACTTCTATGGACCATAATCACAGTATCCAGGTAGTCTTGGTAAATCTTAGAGGTGCGGTCCATGAAGATATAGGGCAACACTTGGGGGAGAGGGAAAGGGGACCAAAGGACGGAGTTGGGGGGGCTGAAAGGACCATGGAGGCAGGGCCCTGAAGAACTAAGAAAACAGCTGGGGATTGGAGGACTGAGGCAAGGGATCTGTGGGAGGTGGGGAGACTGAGGGGCTTGAGGGGCTAAGATAACTGTAGGGCCGAGGGATTCAAGGGGTTCAGGGGCTGAAGAGACAAATATAACTCATGATAGCCAGGCCTGAGTGGACCCGCCTGCCTAGGGATGGAGGAAACAGGAACCAAGCTCTGTCATCCAAACTGAAGTCTGGAGAGAGCTGGTTATATATACATCATAGGTGACCAACAGGGCATCATGACTAAGCCTTGCTCTGAGGGTGGGAGCCCCAAGTTTATCCATAAGTGAAATCTCCATATACCCCACCTCCTGGCAAGGGGAACAAGGGGGAGGGGAGAAAGAAAGATGACAATTACCTCCACGGCTCTCGCTGTCTGCAGGCTTCACCTGGATTGGTCGCGCCATCTGCAGAAAGAGAAAGAGATGGGGGGAAGTTAAAAAAGAGTTCTGGTCCTTGTGGTGGGAAAACCCTTGGGATCAGGTGGGCCAGCTGAACCATTTTCCTGGTGAGGGTTTGGCTTTCCTTTGGCAAAAAGTTCTCCTTTTTCTCCTTGGGTCCAATAAGACAAGGCTTCTCTCACCTAGTTCCATGAAGGATGAGGGGTATAGAATAGGGTTGGACTTGGCTGCAATGGTCCCACACATCTACCACAGAGGTAGGCAGGGGATGCTATAGGCTTTGGAGTGGAGACAAGATCATCCAGGTTGCCTGGCCTTTAGCTGACTGTCTTCAATGCAGGGAAAACACAGCATTAGAGACTGCCTCCACCCAAATCCACACATATGGGGGCAGAAGGGGTATGCTGGGTATAAGACCTGAATTGCTCCATGTCTTAGAAGCCTTGAAATTCCTTTTGGAGAGAAATCCTTGGGTCATAGATCTTTGACAAGTTATTGAGACAGATCAGAAATGTCTGGGTCCCATGCCCAATCTAGGGTCAAAGAATGTTGGAATGAAAGTATCCATAAAACAGACTTTCAGAGCTGGAAGGGACCATTGACCACTGGAAGAGCACTAGGGACCTAGCCAGTGGTTTGTAATCCCTTTCTGAGGAAGAGCAGGCAATGGGATTTCAGTCCTGTCCTCAGGTTGACTGCCTACTGCACCAAGGACCCTGTGCTTCCTCCTCAGTCCCAATAAGCCCACTGACAGAACTATAATCCCTAGACTCCCAGCTAGGCTACCAGCCTCTCACCCTTGAAGCTTTGTCTGAAGGCCTCTCTGCTTCTCTGCTCAAGAAGTTGTACTCCTTAGCGATGGGGATCCCAGTGGGTGATTGCATGACGCATTACATTATGGAAAGGACTAGGGTCTTTGGAACACACATATGTTTATCCCTTTGAAATTTACTCTGTGTCTCTGAGTGGCATTCAGGAGCAGAATCGGCACCAATAGTAGATCAGGGGTCAAATGGCTTGGGAGTGGGTGCAAGTGGTGGGGAATTTTGTTGGGGAAGTAGTGAGTGCATCTATGTCCTCATGAACTCTCAGAATCTCATAGCTGGAAGGAACCACAGGAGAATTCTACTCCAACCCAGACTCTCCCTGAACAAGAATCTCTTTTCGTAAGTATTTGCCTGACAGGTGGCCATCCAGCCTTCTCCTGAGGATCTCTAGTGAGGGAGAACTCACTGCCTTTCCAGCTAGCCCATTCTATCTTGGAACAGCTCTATGAGGAAATTTTTTCCTTATCGCAAGCCTAAATCTGCCTCTTTCCAACTTCCAAGTCAGTCAATAAACATTTGTTAAGTGCCTACTACATGCTAGGTGCTGTCTTAAGTTCAGAAGGCCCAAAGAGGCAAAAGACAATCCCTGCCCTCAAGGAACTCATGGTCTAATGAGGGAGATGAGAGGCGAACATACATACAAACAAGCTACAAAATTATAATAGACAATAATCGAAAGGGGGAAGGGGCTAGAATTAGGAGGGCCTGGAAAAGTTTTCCTATGGAAAATGAGATTTTAGTTGGAACTTAAAAGAAGCCAAGAGGAGGGAGAGCATTCTCCCTTCCAGGAGAAGGAGGGTCTTATCTGTAGAACGGTCAGAAGGTCAGTGTTACTGGATCACAGAATATGTGGGGGGATGTAAGGTGTAAGAAGACCGGAAAGGTAGGAAAGAGCCAGGTAAAGAAGGGCTTCAAATGCCAAACAGACCACTTTGTATTTGATTCTAGTGGTAATAGGGAGCCCCTGGAGGTTATTGAGTATGTGAGTGACATAGCTGGACCATATTTTAGGAGAATCATTTTGGCAGCTGAATGGAGGGTGGATTGGATCAGGGAGACACTTGAGGCAGGCAGACCCTCCAGAAAAGTTCAGTTGTTTCAGTTGAGTCTGATTCTTCATGACTCCCTTTGGGGTTTTCTTGGCAGAGATGTTGGAATGGTTTGCCATTGCCTTCTCCAGGACATTTTATAGATGAGGAAACTGAGGCAAACTGGGTGAAGTGACTTGCCCAGGGTCTCACAGCTAGGAAGTGTCTGAGGACAGATTTGAACTCACAAAGATGAGTCTTCCTGACTCCAGGCCCAGTGCTCTAACCACTGTGATGCCTCGCTGCCCTCAGACCCATCAGAAGGTTATTGCAATAGTCCAAGGCATGAGATCAAGAGAGCCTGCACCACATTGTATGGTGACCAACTTTGATAGACTTAGCTCTTCTCAAAAATACAATGATCTAAGATAATTCCAAAAGACTCATGATGGAAAATGCTATCACATCCAGAGAAAGAACTATGGAGTCTGAATGCAGATTGAAGCAGACTATTTTCTCTCTTTGGTTGTTTGTTTTTTTATTTCTTGTGGTTTTTCCCTTTTGTTTTGAGTCTTCTTTCATAACATGGCTAATGTGGAAATATGTTTAAAATGATTGTACATGCATAACTCATATCAGATTGCTTGCTTGTCTTGGGGATGGGGGAGGGGAGGGAGGGAGAAAATATCTGGAACTCAAAATCCTATAAAAGTGAATGTTGAAAACTAAAAATAAATAAAATTGAGAGATAGAAAGGGGAGGGGGAGAGAGAGAGAGACAGAGAGACAGAGAGAGACAGAGACAGAGAGAGAGAGACAGAGAGAGAGGCAGAGAGAGAGAGAGAGAGCCTGTACCAGACGGGTGAGGTGTAAAAGGAGAGAAGGGGGCATATTTGAGATGTGCTGCAAAGGAGAAATCAACAGGCTTTGGTTTCAGCTTGGATACGGGGAGTGAGAGATAGTGAGGAATCCAGAATGATAACTAGGTTGTGAGCCTGGGAGACTGGGAGGATTATGTTGTCCTTGACAGTAATAGAGAAGCTAGAAGGGTAGGGGGGTGTAGGGAGAAATATAATGAATTCAATTTTGCGCATGTTGAGTTTCAGATGTCTGCGGGACATCTATCTCAAGATGTCTGAAAGGCAGTTGAAGATGCAAGGTTAGAGGTCAACAGAGGGGTCAGAACAGGAAAGGTAGATTTGAGAATCATCAGCATAGAGATGGTAATTAAATCCATGGGAGCTAATGAGATCACCAAATGAAGTAGTAAATACAGAGACAAGAAAATGGCCCAGGACAGAGCCCTGAGCAACACCTATGGTTAGAGGGCATGATTGGGGGAGGATCTATCAAAGGAGATGGAGAACGAACAGTCAGAGAGGCAGGAGGAGAATCAGGAGAGAGTAGTACCCTGAAAACCTAGAGACAAGGGAGTATCAAGGAGGAGAGAGTGATCCATAGTGTCAAAGGCTACAGAGAGGTCGAGGAGAATGAGGACAGAGAAAAAGCCACTGGATTTGGTAACTAAGAGATCATTGGTAATTTTGGAGAGAGTGTTTGTGCTCTGATGAGGTCAGAAGCCAGATTCTAAGGGGTTAAGGAGACAGTGGGAGGAGAGAAAGTGGAGGCACCTATTATAGACAGCCTTTTCAAGAAACTTAGCCACAAAGGGAAGAAAAGATTATAGGTCGATAGTTAGCAGGAGCTGGGGGAATCATGTGAGGGTTTTTTTTTTTCAGGAAGGAGGAGACATGGGTACATTTCTAGGCAGTAGCAGATGAGCCAGTAGACAGTGAGAGAATGGAAAAAAGTGAAAGAAAGAACATGATAAGTGATAACTGTTCCTAGTTCTGTACTCTGGAGCTTTTCCGTGTGAAAGTCCTTAAAATATTGGAGACAATGTTTATGTCTCCTTAAGCCTTCTCTTCTACTGGCTTAGCAATTGCCTGATTCTCATATGGTCTGATTTTGAGGCCATTCCCCAGCCCAGTTGCTTTGGCCTCCTTTGGAAACTCTCCAGTTTATCGATGCCTTTCCTAAATCCTTTAGACATGGTCTAGCTGGGGAAGAGGACAGAGCGACTAGCACCTCCTTCTTCATCCTGGAGATTACATGTATGTTAATACACCTTAAGATGGAGCTATCTTTTTTAGGGCTGCTTGAGTTTGTAGTCAGATTTTTTTTCAGGACATCTAATCAGGGCTCCCCCATGTTGTAGTTGTAAAGTTGAGTCTTTGAATCCAAGTGTGGGACTATGCAAATCCCTTTTAGATACTATCTTGGTAGATTTGGCCCAACATTCTAGTCTGTTGAGATCTTTTCTGGATCTTGATTCTATCATACAGTCTATTGGCCATCCCTCCTGGATTTATGTCAACTGTCGATTTGATAAGTATGTCTACTATGCCTGTGTTGTTGAGTTGTTTCAGTCATGTCCAACTCTTTGTGACTCCATTTGGGGTTTTCTTGACAAAGCTACTGGAGTGGTTTGACATTTCCTTCTCCAGCTCATTTTACAGATGAGGAAACTGAGGTGAACAGGGTGAAGTGATTTGTCTAGGGTCACATAGCTAGTAAGTATCTGAGGTCAAATCTGAACTCAGGTCTTCCTGACTCCGGGCCTGGTACTCTAGCCACTTTGCCACTTAGCAGATTGGTTTCTAGTCACTGATTTAAGTTAAATAATGACCTTTATTTATCTACTCATTTATTTATCCATTCATTTATTACAGGGTCAAGTACAGATCCCTGTGGCACTCTAACAAAGGGCTCCTTTCAAGTTAACACTGAGACACCAATGACTGCTTTTAGGATAGACTCTCAACCTGTTCCAAATACACCTACCTATTATTGTCTGGCCCACCTCTACATTTTGTTCATCACATTGTGCATCTCCGTTATGTGCTCATCACATTTGCAGATAGCACGAAGCTGGGAGGGTTAACCAGCACGATGGATGACATAGTCAGGATCCAAAGAATTCTTTACCTCCTAGAACAGAATCCATCATCTCTGTGTCAGGAGATGGGTAACAAGCTTCATCATGAGTCCTTTGGAATTGTGTTTGGTCATTAAAGTCTTCAAAGTTGTTTGCCTTTGCAATGTTGTTGTTATTGTGTAAATTGTGTTCCTGGTTCTGCTCACTTCACTTTGCATCAGTTCATGCAAGTCTTCTCAGGTTTCTCTAAAACCATTTCTTAAAACACAATAGTACTCCATTATGTTAATATAACAAATTTGTGCAGCCATTCTGATTCAGCCAACTGATGAGCACCCCCCAGTGTTTCCATTTCTTTACCACCATAAAAAGATCTGCTATGAATATTTTTGTACATTGGGTTCTTTTCCTCTTTCTTTGATCTCTTTGGGGTATAGACCTAGTAATGGTATTTCTGGGTCAAAGAATATGCACGGTTTGGTAACTTTGGGGGCACAGTTTCAAATTGCTTCTCAGAATGGCTGGACCAATTCATAGCTCCACCAACATTTGGGGCAATTAATTTGTTGTCCTAATAACTATGATGGAAATGCCTATTATCTTCCCAGGATGTGTATTCAGAAGATGACAGAGAACTTTCCAAAACCTTTCAAACTGGATAACCATTACCCAGTCCTAGTGATTCACATAGACATAAATGACACTGTCAGGAAGAATCTAGGGATCACTGCCCAAGACTATGATGTCTGTGGCTTAGTGGCACAGGTTATATTTTCATCATTCTTGTTGGTAGAAGCCAAATGGTACAGAAGAGGAAGCACATTTTGGAATGGCTCCTTAAGAAGGTGATGTTTAAGAATGGGAGTTGGATTTTTGGACCATGACTTAATGGAATAGTGAGATCCTAGCCTGAAATGGAGTGCCCCTAGCAAGAACTGGTAAGAATTTATTTGCTTAGGAGTCTTGAAAAGACTAGGTTGCTATTCGTTATAATGGAAACAGAAGTAAATTTTAGTGTTTTTCCATAGGATTTTTTTCTACATATGGCTCAAATGCATCAAATACAGATTCATTCAGTAGGACAAGGTAACTCATGACCAGAATCAATCATTTTGGAATTATTAGTCTTTTAGACTTCGGGGCTTTGGAAAGTGACAGAACTTAGAATCTTCCTATAAGAATTCCCATAAGGCCTTTAAGGACTTGTGCCCTCAGATAGCCTTACAAGTGAAAATAAAAAGCCTCATACTGGAATTCCAAGAAACAGGATTCTCTTGGCCAGTGTAGGAAACAGACTTGTATTATATGGGCTAGTTTAGAAACAGATTCATTTGTCAACAAATCGTTTGAATTGGACCATGTTTTCCCATAGAATTTATATTACAACTGATTATCAAGTCCCCAGGTAAGCTCACACAAGCTTAGTTAATCATTATTTATGATTATAATAATCATACGATATGATGATAATGATTAATTAATTATAATATTGCACAGTTCATGATGTTGCCCCAACCAACACTGTTTCACAGTAGTATTGCCAATGCAGTATCACTGAACTCTGATATAACAACACAAGATGACATTGTTTCATGATCGTGCCTGGGACAAGGGCTATATATGCCCTTCCACTTAGGGGAAGAGTCAATGATAATGCCTGTCTGAGGATGTACCAATACCTCCCAACCTGTGTACTGTGTATGGACCATTATAACTTTGCATCTTTGTAACTAATTACCCCTTGTAACATTGTTTTGACTAATGTCTTGTTTTCTCAGAACCAGCAGCTAATGACTTCAGGGAGAATATACCTGAACCTAACAATGATTTCAAACATTCGTTATAAGAAAACTTACTCTGAATTGGGGGACCTCAGAGACCATCTTGCTCAGTTATCACATAAAAGGAATCCCCACCATAAGGTACCCAACAAATGATTGTCTAGTCTCTGACTAAAGATCTCCAAGAGGGGGAACCCTGGGTCAGCCCATTCCTCTCTTGAGAAGCTCTAATGATAAAATGTTTCTCCTAACATCAAGCCTAAAATGCCTCTTTGCAATTTCCACCCATCATTCCTGGTTCTGCCCTCTGGGGGCCACACAGAACAAATTTAATCCCTCAAATACTTGAAAACAGCCACCACGGCCCCTTTCTCCAGGCTAAACATTGCTAATTCCTTTAACTGATATTCATATGGGACCTCAAGGCCCTTCACCATTCCTGGTTGTCCTACTCTGGACATTCTCCAGCCCACCTTCATTTATATCCAGATATCCCCAGTGCTTAGCACAGTACCTTGCACATAGTAGGAGTTTAATAAATGCTTATTCATTAATTGACTTATCAATGACCTCCCTAAATCATGACACTGAGAACTGAATCCAATTCTTCAAATATAGTCAGACCAAGGCAGAGGATTAAAGGGGCTACACGATCCTTATTCCTGGAAGTTGTGTTTTTCTTAATGCGGCTCAGGACGGCATTAGCTTTTGGGCGATCACATAGCACCTCCACCCCAGACCAAAAACCCAAGATCTTTTTTTTTTTTACACAAACTGCTATCTACCCATCCTGCCCCCATATTGAAACTGTGAAGTTGATCCTTTTAATACGAGCATAAGACTTTACATTTATCCCTATAGAATTCCATCTCACTAGGTTCAACCCAATGTTCTAGAGCAGTCAAACTCAAAGAGAAATGGGAGATACTAATCCATGCATAGTGATCCCTGCAGGCTGCATATTGACTTAGTCTTAAATGTAGTATTTTTTGTTGTTGAGTTGTCTCAGTGACCCCGTTTGAGGTTTTCTTGACAAAGATACTGGAGTGGTTTGTCATCTCCTTCTCCAGCTCATCTTACAGGTGAGGAAACTGAGGCAAACAGGGTAAAGTGACTTGTCCAGAGTCATACAGCTAGTGTGTGAGGTCACACTTGAACTCAGGTCTTCCTGATTAGAGGCCTGGCACTCTATTCACTGAGCCACCACCCAGCTGCCCTAAAATGTAATATCATCGATATTTTATTGCATTTTTATTTATTTGTTCAACATTTTCCAATTCCATTTTAATCTGGTTCCCACGAGTTGTCTCTAGCCTTTGTATCTGACCCCTCTGATCTGGGCTGTGAAGGATTTGATGGATCCTGACCGTATATTAGTTGTTGTATTGTATTAGTTATCCCTGCCAGCTATGTGCTATCTACAAATGTGCTGAGCATGCCGTCTCTGCCTTCATCTAAGTCACTAATAAAAATGTCAAAAGAGTCAAGTACGAGAATCCTGGGACCCTCCACTGGAGGCCTTCTGAGCTGACATGAAACAGTGGCTATGAGCTCCCCTTGGAACCCAGCCCTTCCCCCAGGTCCTAAAGCCTTGAAAACTGTATCATAATCTAGGCCACTCTCTCTCAATCTTTTCCATAAGAATATAGTGAAAGACTTAATCATTTATTCTTCTAAAATCTAAGCAGGCGATATCTGCAGCATTTTCCAACCTATTAGTTTAACAATCTTATCAGAAGAGAAAATAATCATAACTAACATTTATAGGATAATATATAACACTTTAAGGGTTGCATAGCATTATACGTATACCATGTTATCCTCACAACAACCCTGCGAGGTTGGTGCTATTATTATCCCATTTTACAGACGAGGAAACTGAGGTAAACAGAAATTAAGTGGCTTGTCCAGGGTCTCATGGCTAGTGTCCAAGGGTGAATTTATACTCAGGTCTTCCTGACTCCAGGCCTACCTAGCTGTCAATATAAATTGGAATTTATAATTCTCCTAGGGGGAATGCGTTTCTCAGAGAGTCATTCAACACTGTGATTTCCTGTTTAAAAGATGCTAGCCTGAGTGTGGTACCCAAGGTCGTAAGTCAAATCAGTAAGCATTTATTAAGTGCTTGCTGTATACCGGACACTGTACTAAGCGTTGGGGATGCAAAAAAGGCAAAAGATGGTCCTTGACCTCAAGGAGCTCTGGGCCTAATGTGGGAGACAATACATAAACAAATTTGTACAAATAAAATATATGCAGGATAGATCATCTCAGAGGGCAGGCAATAGAATGAAGGGGGATCTGGAAAGGCTTCCTGGAGAAGGGGAGATTTTAGCAGAGACTTGAAGGAAGCCAGGAAGGCTGAAGGTAGAGATGAGGAGAAAGGAAATTCCAGGCATGGAGGATGGGCAGGGTTGTGTGGCATGATTGGTTCTTGCCAGTGGTGTTTTGGAGGCTGTGCAGATAGCATCCTGAGAGCCACTTGTTAAATTTTCAGGGTGAGCATTTACACCTCTGAAATCAGCAAACTCTAACGAACAAGGTTTAATTTGTTGTTTTGTTGATTGTCTAGCCTTAAGAAAATGATGGAGAAAAATGTTAATAATGGAGATTTAAACTTTTTTTAAAATTGGAAACAATCAGGGTTAAGTGACTTGCTTAGGGTCACACAGCTAGTAAGTGTCTGAGGCTGGATTTCAATTCAGGTTCTCCTGGAGATTTAAACTTAAAAGTATTTCCTCCACTTTTTTTTGATCAGTTGTTAAAACATTACCAGCACATCCCTGGATGAAACCATGGTAGCTCTTCATAATCCTTGCTTTTTTTTTTCCTTCTTAAATCCAGACGTTCCTTAACCATCTCTTTCATAATCTGTTTCAGAGTATTTGTAGGTTACTGGCCCATGATTTTTAGATTTCCTCTTTTGGAAAATCGGGACATTGTCCTCCTCTCGTCTCCAATGCTATTTATTATCACTAAAAACAAAAAACTAGTTCCTCCATGTTACTGAGAATAAGATCCAGAATAAAATCTCCCCTTCGGTTCTTCCACCTCTGGAAAATGAAATTGTCATTAAGGCAAGTGAAGAAATGAGGAGTTGCTCCGCTTTGGGCCAGTCCCTCCTCACTACCCAACCAACCCTCCTCTGGGCAGCTGCCCTGGAACAACGGTGGAAGGGCAAGGGGAACCTTGCAGCTAAGCCACAGGGAGAGAGTGAGCAAGTCCTTGCAAGAACTGGTTGTTCTGAAAAGGGGACAGATCTTAATTTGCCAGCACAATGGCGTCTGCTCTTGCAATAAGGCAAATGAAAAGGATGTTAATTGTAATGACCAAACCTGGTTCCGGAGAATATTCTGTACAATGAGATGTGACTCCCTTCATCGGAGAGAGATGGGGAATCTTGGGCATGGAATGAGGTGCTTTTTGTCAGATGGGCTCCAATTGGTTTTGCTTTACTGGAGGGTTCATTGAGAGTGTAGGGGTAGGCAATATATCTGGAAATGACCACAATATATTTTAAAAAACTTCAGTAAAATCTGTTTTTAAAAAATGAATTATTTGGGACAGCTAGGTGGCATAGTGAGTAGAGCACTGGCCCTGGAGTCAGGAGTTTAAACCTCAGTTCAAATCCGGCCTCAGATACTTGACACACTTACTAACTGTGTGACCTTGGGCAAGTCACTTAACCCCAATTGCCTTGCCTTCCTACCTCCCAAAAATAATTTTTAAATGAATTATTCTCTGTCAACAGTCAATCCTTCTTTAAATATTCCTTTTTAGGAACTGTGTGATACAGTGAGGGAAATTTTAAAAACTCAAGATTTGAACTCAAAGGACATAGGTTCTAATCTTAGCTCTGCCTTGGGGCAAATCACTTCTCCTCCCTGGGACTCAGTTTCCTCATTTGTTACTTCCTTTTCCCCATCCTCAGATGATAGAGCAGTAGGTCTAGAATCAGGATGACCTGAGTTCAAATCCAGCCTGAGACACTTCCTAGCTGGGTGACCCTGGACACTTAACCCTGTTTGCCTCAATTTTCTCAACTGTAAAATAACAGCAGTTACCTCGCATGGGGGTTGTAAGGATCATATGAGATAACGTGTAAAAAGTCCGTAGCACAGTGCTTGGCACATAGTAGGCGCTCTATAAATGTTTATTCTCTTCCCTTCCCCCCTCCTCTGCCTTCGTAACATGAAGGGGCTGGACTAGATGACCTCTCAGGTCACTTCAAGTTCTAAGCTTGATGATGCAACAAAATCTACTCAAAAGGGCTTTAAAAGGAAAAGGAAGACAGAAGTTAAAAATTACCTACATTTATCCACCAAACCAGGCACATCAGAGCAGCCACAATGTAAGAAATTAATAGCAGTGAAATGCGCCAAAATAAATAGAAGAAAAATATACACTGTGTGTGTGTGTGTATGCATATATATATATATATATATATATATATATATATATATATATATATATATATATATAATTGTGACCCCATTTGGGGTTTACTTGGCAAAGATACTGGAGTGGTTTGCCATTTCCTTCTCCAGCTCATTTTACAGAAACTGAGGCAAACAGGGTGAAGTGACTTGCCCAGGCTCACACAGCTAGGAAGTGTCTGAGGCCACATTTGAACTCAGGTCCTCCTGACTCTAGGGCCAGTGCTCTATCCACTGGTCCACCTAGCTGCGCGAAGCCTCATGTATCTATACCCAAATGGACAAAGTATGGGTAACAGTCAAGGAGAACCAGAGATTTTAATGTAAGAAGACAAATTGGGCACCATAGGATCCTAGAATTCCATCTGGAAGGGACTATCTCAGAGGTGAGGAACCTGCAACCTCGAGGTCACATGTGATTCTCTAGGTCCTCAAGTGTGGTCCTTTGACTGAATTCAAACTTCACAGAACAAATCCCCTAAGGGAACCACATAGGGAGATTTGTTCTGTGAAGCCTGGATTTAGTCAAAGAGCCGCACTTGAGGATCTAGAGGGCCACATAAGGAGATTTGTTCTATGAAGTTTGGATTCAGTCCAAGGGCTGCACTTGAGGACCTAGAGGGCCACATGTAGCCTGGAGGCCACAGGTTCCCCACCCCTCAATTTACAAGGCTAGCTGAAAGTTGGTGGGATGAGACCAATGAGTGGGATGTAGTTCTGGAAGGTTCTACCTTCTTGAAAATGAATAGGATAGGTAAAAGGGGGGCATAGGTGTGGCAGCGGGTACAATAAAGATACACTTGTATGAGGAAATCCAGGAATCTGAGAGGGGAAGGAAACATAGAGGAAAGCCTTTGAGTGAAGACCAATTGAGGCAAGAAGATGACCAACAGCACCACTGAGGCATGCTACAGACCACCAGGACAGGAAGAGGAAAGTGATGAAGAGTTTGGGGACACAACCCAAGTTCGGCACACAGGCTTGATGGGGGATGAGGGAATTTCATTACCCAGACATCTGCTAGAGCATTCTTTCTCTGCCAAAAGCAGAACAGCTAATAAATTAATTGCCTTAATGATAATTTCAACCTTCAAGAGATGGAAGAACCTTTGTGCTGATTCTCACTGACAAGGAGAAACAGGTTGCTCGGGGGTGGAAATGATGGGAGTCTGGAGAGGAGGGGACCAATGATTCTGAGAATTTATGATAGAGAAGAGGAAAGCCTGACAACACCCACTTTTAGGGAGAAGATATCTCTAAGGGTTCAGAGAAGGCATGGGGAGGATTTCACGGTCTCAAATTCTACAGGAGAAGTCAACCCAGCTGGGAGGGAAAGCTCTCAGATATGAAATTCCAAAGACACAAAGAGAAACAAATCCGATAAGGTGGAGCCCATGTCAATGCAGAGAACTCATCTATCAATCTGGGGCTGGGTTTGGTTTTGTTTTTTTAAGAGAAATAAAGCAGGTAGAATCAAGGGCAAGAAATGGAAAATGAAAACAGATACGTGGCATGGTCTCAGGAAAAAAAAACACGATTACTAATAATCGGAATGAGCTGAGACAAAAGCTAGGAACGACAAAAGGGTATTGTTTTTAAGGCACATTGAGAGAAAAGAGGTGGATCAGTGAAGACATAGGTTCGATGATGGGGGTAACGGTAAAGGACAATGAGGAGGAAGCGTTGCTACTCAACTCCTGTTTTACAGGATGACGCAGATAAGGAGGTGGCCTTAAATTGAGGAAGTCCCACCTCTTGACAAGTACTATATCTTTTTCTCCTGTTTATTTTGGCATGTTTCAACTGCTGTTCTTTCCTTTATAGTATTGCCAGTCTATGGACAAATCTCTTAGCCTCTTAGTCCTTGAGGTTTTAAGCTTTCTAGGACTATCTTATGGAGAAGGTACCAACCTGCTTTGACAAAGGGAGTTTCCTTGGGGCAGCTAGGTGGTGCAGTGAGTAGAGCACAAGCCTTGGAGTCAGGAGGACCTGAGTTCAAATGTGGCCTCAGACACTTGACACACTTACTACCTGTGTGACCCTGGGCAAGTCACTTAACCCCAACTGCCCTGCCTCTGCCCCTCCAAAAAAAAAGGGAGCTTCCTCACCTGGGAATTCCCTATATTAATTGAACCATATGTCCAGTCCCTGTCCCTTTTTCCATCATGGACTGGAAAGGACAATAAAAAATGGCTAAGGGAAGTGGATATCCAAAATAAATGGGGGTCGTGCTAAGAGATCGCCAGCTGCCCTGCATGAGTTCTAGTCACCAAGCCATGGTAGACATCTTAGAGAACTGAAAGGATTGGCAGATGTGACTGACAGCTGATCTATTGTTAGAGATTCTTGAAAGATAGTGGAGAATGTGAGAGGTGCCATGGGGTTAGAGAAGGGTGAGCATTGTTCTCAGTTTCCAAAAAGGGGAAAGAACAGATTCTGTAAACTATATGCTAGCGAGTTTGGCTTCAATTACTGGCAAACTTTTAGAGAGTACTATAAAAGGGATGATTCGTGAATATTTCAAAGAGGAAACAGTGATTGCAAAGAGCCAGCAAGGGTTCATTAAGGAACAGGTCGTGCTGGGTTAACCTCATTTCTGGTAGACATGTTATGGGTATGGCTCACCTAGATTTTAGCAAATAAGTTAAATTTTTCTCATGCTTTTATTGTGAAAAGAGGGAAAGATATGGGCTGGGTGAGAATACAGTAAGGTGGCTTCAGGACTAGTTGAATGACTAGGCCCTAATAGTGAAGTAGATTAGATTAGATCATTTGAAAGAGTGCCAAATTTGGAGTCTGAAGACCTGGGTTCAAACCCTACCTCTCCTACTACCTGAATGACCTTGGACAAGTCACTTAACCTCCATGAGCCTCAGTTCCCTCATCTATAAAATTAAGGGGTTGAACTAGATGACCGCCAAAGTTCCTTCTGTCTCTAAACCTATGATTTTTTGATTTTGCTAGGATAAAGAGGTAGTTGGAAGACGCAGGGGGAATAAGCATTTATGAAATGTCTACTCTGTGCCAGGGAGAGCACTAAGTGCTTTACAAATATTATCTTATATGGCCCTCACAACAACCCTAGGAAGCAGGTGCTATTATAATCCCCATTTTACAGTTGAGGAAACTGAGGCAGGTGGAGATTAAGTGACTTACCCAGGGTCACACAGCTAGCTGGATTTGAACTCAGGTCATCCTGACTCCAGGGCCAGCACTCTACTCACTTCACCACCTAGCTGCCCAGGGCATTTTCTCTGGCTGTTCCTCAGGCCTGGGATACTCTCCTTCCTCAACCTCTGCCTCCTGACTTCTCTGGCTTCCCAGACTAAACTCACTAAACTAAACTCACAACTAAAATCCCACCTTCTACTGGAAGCCTTTCCCAGCCCCTCTTAATTCCAGCACTTTCCCTCTGTTAATTATTCCCTATTTATCCTACATATAAATTGTTTGTATATATTTGTTTGCGTTCCCCCCCCCCCCATTAAACTATAAACTCCTTGAGGTCAGGGACTGTCTTTTGCCTTTTTTTGTATCCTTGATGTTTAGCACAGTGCCTGGCACATAGTAGGTGCTTAATAAATATTTGATTGCTATACCAACCAAAAATGCAATTGCAACCTGAGGCAGTATTAGGGGAGGCAAAGCTTCTAGGACTAGGGATAGTGATAACAATGCTAGTGATAATCCCAGGACACTATGCCCTACTCACACCTGGACAATGGTGGCACTATGTTCAATTACAGGAGTCACATTTATGAAGGACATTGATAACCTGGACAGCGTCCAAAGGAGGAGGACCAATATGTTTCAGGGTGCTGAGTTCCCATCCTAAGATTGATGGAAGGAAATGGGGATGTTCAGCTTGGAAAGGAGGAGACTAGGGAGGAGGAAACATGGTTTTCTAGAAGCATTTGAAAGACCCTTATAGAAAAGAGGGATTGGGCTTGCTCTGTTTGGTCCCTGAAGGCAGAACTCAGATCGAAGGTTAGAAGCTGCAAAGAGGAAAGTTTAGGTGTGGTGTTAGAAAACACTTTCCTGACTATTAGAGATATCCCGCAGTGGAATGTGCTGCCTCAGGAAAGAGCTGGTCCCCCTGCCTTAGGGGACCCCAAACAGAGACCAAAGGGGTTAGGGGAAGGGAATGAGTGCTTATTGAGTACCTACTATGTGCCAGGCACTGTGCTCTACACACATTATCTTGTTGGCATTCTCATTCAGATGTGGATTGGAGTGGATGGCCACAGAAGTCCCTTCCGGTTCCAATATTATGTGATTCTTACTCTGCTGCCATCCTGCCCCGCTGATCCCCAGGCCCTGCATCCCACTTGTTAAAACTCCTTCCCATCCAGTGAGCTCTAATCCCCTTCATGGAGCGCCCCTTCCCATACAGAAAACACCGATGTGGCTCACTGAGCTCCAGCTCTTCCTACTGATTTCTTCATATTTAGCCTGGAAAGGACTGTGGGGTGGGGTGGGGATGACATAGCAAGGATTTATTTAAAGGGCTGACGCCTGCGAGCGCTATTAGGCTTGTTCCTCTTGTTTCCAGAGAGCAGAATCAGGATCGTTAGGCTGGTTGTCCGGAAAAGCTTCCTGACTGCTAGAGTTATTCCCAGGTTGAATGGGCTGCCTTGGTTTCTCCCCTTTGGAGTCTTCACAAAGAAGCTTCAGTAACCACTTGTTGGCATGTGATTGTTAGGTAATAATTATTGGAATACAAAAATAAAATAATTAATTGAGTATATAATAATATAAACTAGGGCCATTAGGTGGTGCTATAGTGGGCATAGGGCACCTGGCCTGGAGTCAGGAAGACTCATCTTCCTGAGTTCAAATCAAGCATCAGACACTTACTAGCTGTGTGACCCTGGGTAAGTCCCTTGAGCCTGTTTGCCTCAGTTTCCTCATCTGTAAAATGAGCTGGAGAAGGAAATGACAAGGCATTCCAGTATCTTGGCCAAGAAAACCCCAAATGGGGTGACGAAGAGTCGGACGCAAGTCCAACATGACTGAAAAACGGCTCAGTAAATAATACAAAGGGATTCTTTTGGGGTATGGGTTAGACTAGGTCACTGCAGTCTCTTCCGATTTTCCAATTCTATGATTCTTCAATTCCCTTAGCCTTTATCCCCTTCACTGAGCCCAATATCCACCCCACTGACACCTACATTCAGAGGTGTGCTGGTAAACATTTAACAATCAGCTGGAGAAAGGAGGGAGTGCCTATGATAACACTTTTTAAGTTTAATCATTAACAATTCTCCACCGTTTAAGTCTAGATAATCAAAAACAACAATAAACCAGGCCCTGATTGATAGCACCTGCCAATTTCCGAGGTGTGAATACTCACAATGAAAATTTAACAATTTTCTCTCAAGAGCCCTGGTTGGGTTCCAAAACCCCCTCTCTACATTCATTCACTGGACTCTCCCCTTACTCCAAAGCCAATCCAATGTAATGCTCATTTATTTATTAAATGCTTACTACATTGGAGGCACTATGCTGGGTGCAAGATGAAAGTGAAAAGTAATTTCTACCCTCAAGGGCACAGTTGCATGTGGGGATACAACATGCAAGCATAAGAATATGCGGGATATTTTGAGAGTACACGGGATATTTAACCCTCTCATTACATTTCAAGCCCCTTCAGTGTGTCCCCATCTCCACAATGAGCCCTGTCCCTCCCTGATGCCTCTGTCCCATTCCCTGAGACTCCTTAAAGTCCTTAATCCCGATTCCCGGGTCCCATAATGTCTTCGCTGAGTCGCCACCACTTCTCTGATCCCCAAACCTATCACTAAGCCCCCATTTCCCGCATTGTCCCCATCTGACTCCTGGAATCCCCAAACCACCATCTTCTTCAGTGAGCCCATTCCCCTGAGTGAGCCTCCATCCCATTTGCTGAGCTGATCCTACTCATGGAGTCCCCCTTCTCCTTTGCTGATTCCCCATCTTCAATGCTCCCCCATTCCTCTTGCCACATCCTCATCCCTTCCTTCAGCTCCCAGTCCTCTTCAGTGAGTTCCCATATCTTGAAAGAGCCATACACTATTCACCGAGTCTCCACTCTTCCCAATTTGGGACTGGGACAATTTTTAAATGGTTTCAAATCTCTTTCAATGCCACATCTCACCCTGACTTCTGCCCCCCAAACTCCCCAGTGCAGAGAATTCTCCTTTTTCCTGCATTTTTTCCCTATGACAAACTCTGGAAAATTCTGTGTCTGGCCCTGATCTGGATGCCAGGCCCTGGGAGACTCAAAAGGGCAGACATTCTTATGGAGTTGGAGCTTTCCTAGACCTGGGCTCCGATCTCCCTGGTCCCTAGAGTTTCATACTCCCCAACCCCTCAGGGTCTTGGGAATGCTGAGACCATAGAGCCCAGGCAGTGGACGGGTCTGGTACCCCCTGAATGAGGGAGAGAATGGGGATTAAAACAAACAGATGGCACTGGATGGGAGGTGGAGGGGAGGGTGATGGACCTCGGGGACTATGGAAGGCAGAGGAATGAGTTGATAGGAGGGTGAGGGGACAAGGGCCCCAGGGAAGCCTTGAGGGCTTTTGTGGGGATCTGGATACCTGAAATGCAGCACCTGGCCCACCCCCCAGCCTCCCCTCCTCCCCCTCCCTCAGGGGCAAGGCTGGCCTGTCACTCCCCTCCCCTTCCCTCCCCTCTCTCCCAGCACCTTGGGTAGAGGAGGAGTCGTCATGGCAACCGTTATTCAGCACATGGAAGCTGACATTTGTTGTTGCCGTGGTAACTGGCTCTTAGGGGCATTCCCAGATCCTGCTTTGCACAAAAGAGATATTTAAATATAATCTTCGGGAGATGGATAACCAGGAGGAGAGGAGGAGGTGGGAGAGGGGGAGAAGTCCCACCCCTATCCCTGGGGGCCTGGGTCCTGCCCTCCTGACTCAACCTACAAGTCCTGAGCACTCTGGGCTGAGGTGGAGAGGGAGGGCCCAAAGAGGAAGATGCTCTATGCTTATGGTCTGTGGTGCTGGGGAAGAAGGGAGAGGAATGAATTAGGCCCCTGCCTCACCCCCACCTCCCACATGCACACATATCTGCTCTTTTGAACACTTGCTACCTTCCAAGCCAGCAGCCTTAGTCGTAAGGGTTAGTGAGTAGACCCTGGACAGCACGACCCAGGAAGGGACCTGTTGAGGCCAGGGCCTCTGCCCAGTGGTTGGGGGACATGGCATGCCTGCTTTCACTTCACCCTGCCCTCCAGACCCCACGCAGATGCTTTAGGGCAATGCCCTAAAGGACCACACCAGTAGTAGAATCCCCCAGGTCCTGTCCCCTACAGAGTACTGTACAGGGATGGGAGTGACTACTCCCCCTGACATGCAGAGCTGTCAGCCACTCAGAGTTCACGTGGACTAGGTCCTGGGGTGAGGCCACTCCATCTCTCCCCTGACTCACAGGGCTCAAGCAGTTTTTCCTCCCACCCCAGGAAGCTGGATCTATGTCTGAGGCCATGGGCCACACACACACACACACACACACACACACACACACACACACACATACACACACACCGAGCATGTGCCAAACCTCTGGGGACCTTCAGCCACGAGCGGCCACAGCAGGCAGGTGCCCCAGGGTACATGCATCTCTGCACACTTACCCACTCATGCGCGCACGCTGTCTCTGGGCAGCTGGAGAGACGTGCACCCGCCCAGCCAGCCCCACACTCGGCAGGGGAGGGGGACACGCTCACGCTCCCTCTCCAGCACACAGGCATAGGCAGACACGCACCCTCCGCTCCAGCACACACACACACACACACACACACACACACTCACATGCTCCATCCCCAGAACAGGCACACGCTCGAACACATACACACACACAGGTACATGTACATTCCATGCATGTAGCTCTTCAAACTTGGGCTGTCAACTGAGGGATGAGGTAAAACTGGTCTCTGAGATAAAGCTGGATTTCTCCTTTCTCCCCTCATTCAATTATTTAGATAAGCATTAAAAATTAACCTATTTGCTCCTTCCTGATGGCAGTCTTTCCCTGGCCAGTAAGCAGGCTGCTGACCCTGGGTGCTGGTCCTGCACCACCCTTCTCCCCTTTGTGGGCACCCCTTCTTTGCCTAATGTTTAAGGCATAATCCCCAGGGCAGGGGCCAGGCCAGCAGTGAGCCCAGGCAAGTAGCACCCCTTTTCAGAAATCTCTCTCTCTCTCTCTCTCTCTCTCTCTCCCTCTCTCTCTGCCTCTCTCTCTCTCTCTCTCTCTCTCTCTCTCTCTCTCTCTCTGTCTCGCAGTCTCTCTCCTCTCTGTCTCTGTCTCTCTGTCTCTTTATGTCTTTCGCTCCTTTCTCTCTCTCTCTCTCTCTCTCTCTCTCTCTCTCTCTCTCTCTCTCTCTCTCTCTCTCTCTCTCTCTCCTTCTCTCTCTCCTCTCTCTGTTTCTCTGTCTCTGTCTCCCAGTCTCTGTCTCGAAGTCTCTCTCCTTCCCCTCTCTCTCTCTCTCTCTCTGTCTCTGTCTCTTCTCCCCCTGTCTGTCTCTCTCTCTCTGTCTTTCCCCTCTCTCTGTCTCTGTCTTCCTGTCTCCCTCTCTCCCCGCCATCTGTCTGTCTGTTTGTCTCTGTCCTCCCTTGTTCAGGCATGCATCTCTTCCTTTCTTCTCTTGTTCTCCCCATCTGTCTCTTTCTGTCCCTTCCCATCACTTCCTGCATGTGTCTGCCTCTCCTGGAAGGTCTCTGCCTCTCTCTCCCTCCCACATCATCTCCACCCCCTTCTCCTCCTGCTCTCTCCATCTTACCCCTAGTCCCTGAAAATGCCACTTGGATCCCTGTCAGGGCCCATGACCAACTTGTGCCAAGGGCCAGTCAGTCAAATGGGGAGGTTGGAGCCTAGGCTTGGTCCATGGACTTCTCTGTCCTTTCCAGTCATGCACGTTCTGGTAGAGCAGAGCAGGGCCAGTCTCTGGAACATGGGGGAGGGTGTGGTGGGAACAGACCTAGTCTGTAGGGGCTGCTCACTCCTCCAGCCCCTGACAGTGCTAACCTAAGGGTCCCTTAATGATGACATGAGGCTTGAGTCACTCTGGCTCCTTTCTAATGGAAATTGCCCTAGGAGTCAGGAGACCTGGGAACTCATTGAGGGTGAGTCCTGGCTCAGCCACCGATGAGTAAGTGTGGCCCTACAGTAAGGTAAGGCCCCAAGCCCTTACCCCAGCGTGTACCTCAGTTTTCCCATCTGTGAAAAGGGAACTGTAATTCCTGCCTTGCTCTGCCTGCTTTCCAGATCTGAAAGGGCTTTGTAACTGGAGGCTAGAAATGTGAGTGATTGTTGTCATAGGCACAGAGAGGCAAATAATGCCTTGGAGGGGGGAGAGAAGGGGGGGAGGAAGAGAGAGAGAGAGAGAGAGAGAGAGAGAGAAAGAGAGAGAGAGAGAGAGAGATTTGAAGTGAGGAGAAGGCTTTGGCTCTTGGCTCCAGCACTGGCTGTGGGATGCTCACTTCAGAACCTGTAGCCTCAGTGACTTCATCTGTAAAATGAGGCTAATGAGATTCACACTGCTTCCTTTAGAGAATGGTGAGAAAAGTCTTTTGGAAACTTTAAATGGAGAGAAGTACGGGTCGAGGCAGCTGCTGCCCACAGAGCCTCTCTCCCTACCTAGGAGTGGGGAACCTGCAGCCTCAAGGCCACATGCAGCCCTGCAGGTCCTCAAGTTCAGTCCTTTGGATTCAGTCACATGCTGCCCTGGACCATAACATAACAAGACTGAGTTTCTACTTGTCCATCCAGATCACGGAGCAAGGAGAAAGAGTGGCTGAGGATGCCCATGGGACAGAAAGCCCTTTCAACCCAAAGCTTAGGTCTCTGACTTACTATTAATAAAGTATGAGTGATGGAATGGTGATGAGTGGTCTCCAAGGGCCCTTGATGAGTGTCCTGGGGGTAGGGTATGGTCCGGAAGCAAGGGTAGGGCTTCCGTTGCTTGGAGATGAGGTACTAGAGGAAAAGACCTGGACTTGGGAGATGGATGGGTAGGGCTCTGGCATCAGGACCAGGGCTCCTGCTGAGGATCTAGTCTGTTTGTTCTTTGTGGGCAGGACCAATGGATAACAGGCCATGGTAGATGGATTGGCAGGGGCTACCAGTGGGAGAAAAGATTACTGACTTGGTAGGGGGTTGTGAGATTGTATAGACAGGAAGGTAAGAGCAATGCAATGCAAAGTCAGAGCTAGAAAGAGTCTTAGTGCCCATATAGCTAACCGCCCCCCTGATTGAATTCAACAAGCATTTATTTTGACAGATGAGGAAACTGAGTCCAAGACAGAAAGTAATTGATTATTCCTGCCTTCTCCCTCACCCCACCCCCCCAGCCCTTGTCTGGCCGGTTGCCTTAGTTTTGGACCCTTCAGCGATCTCTCAGCCAGAATGGCCTCCTGCAGGGGTCATCATGTCCATCCTCCAGCCTCTGGGCAGGTCAACATTCCAAGCCTTCCAGAAAGAATGCCATCAGTTTTCCCCTGTCACGCTGGTCAGGCTAAGCTGGTCCAAGAGGAAGGGATGAAGAAGAATGTCTAATCAAGGTTTCTAGGTACCGCCCAGAGCCAGAAGGGACTCCATCAACGTGATGGGGAACTGAGGGGCCCTTTTTCAGGCTTCCTTAGGTCTCCCCCGGAATGAGTGACCTGCCAAGAAAGCCATCAGCAAGAAGACCCCTCCCTGCCCTCCCCTCTTCTCCCCTTCCAGGGCCGGGATTCAGTAGCACCTGTTACCAGGCCCTGCCCCCTCCCCCCATGGAGACTTAATTATAATGATTTAGTGGAGATGGGTCTCGGCTAATTTAATGTTCTCTTGTTGTTGAGAAACAGGAGGCCGGTGCATCTGAGCTTCCCAAGTAGGAAGTGGTGGAGACCTCTCCACCCAGGCCTCTGTGTATAGGCCTTAATTAACTCCCAGTTCCCATGGCAACCTCTGGCTGTGCGGCATTTCCTGACAGCCGGGCTGGTGTGGATGGCTCCCCTTTTGTGATCATCGAGTGGGTATCTTATGCATGCCGTGTAATAGAAGGCATAGAGCCTGGTGGACCCCCGGGGGGGCATCTGCAGCATGCTCACCCTTAGCTAGGACAGTCTGTGGGACCCCAAGGCCTCCTATGTGGCCTCTCCCCTGAAGCATCAGAATGCCAGGAAACATACAAGGGCCAGGATTGATCTCAGAGGATCCAGAAGGCACTGCCCAAGCGCTCAGGTTCTCAGGGCCTCCAGGACGCCAGGGATCAGTGCATAGGACTGAGACCAGATTCTGCTAATCCAAGGGGATGGAGCGAGAGGCACTGGATTTGTGATTTAATTGACACAGGAATTCACCAGTTAGGAAAATCTCTACCAATGCAGGTCAACATCTTCTCTTAGGAACTGCCAAGGATGCTTATAGCTTAAGTCACCTGCCACAAGTCACCCAGAGAGTAAGGGGAATTAGTCAATTCTCTAGTCTGTAAACATGCATGAATACTTCTATGTTTCTCCATTCTTTCATAAATCTTTTCCCCTCCCTCTCTTCTCCCTTTTTTCTCTTCCTTCTTTTTCTCCCTTTCTTTCTTGTCTTTTCTTTTATCCCTCTTTTTCTCTCTTTCCTTCTCCCCCTCTCTCTCTTCTCTACCTCCTTCTCTGTTTCTCCTTTTCCCTCACTGTCTCTCTTCTCTTCTCTTCTCTTCTCTTCTCTTCTCTCTCTTCTCTTCTCTTCCCTTCTCTTCTCTTCTCTTCTCTTCTCTTCTCTTCTCTTCTCTTCTCTTCTCTTCTCTTCCCTTCTCTTCTCTTCCCTTCCCTTCCCTTCCCTTCCCTTCCCTTCCCTTCCCTTCCCTTCCCTTCCCTTCCTTTCCCTTCCCCTCCCTTCCCTTCCCTTCTCTTCATCAACCAAGCAACAAGCATTTGGTTAGCATCCACTATGTGCTAGGCCCCGAGTTAGGTGCTAGGTATACAGAACCAAAAGTGGCCAACGGTCCTTGCCTGAAAGCAGCTGCCCCCCTTCCTCTTCTCCCTTTTTCCTCTTCTCTCTTCCTCTATCTTGCCTTTCTTCTCTTCCTCCCTCTCTCTGTATCCCCAGTGTTTGCCTGGCACCTAGTAAGCACTTAGTAAATGCTTGTTGACTGACTGACTAACTGAGCCTGAGTCATCCGTGCCTGGGACGTAGCATGGCTAGAACACAATATGGATGTAGGGCAGGAAGGGCTAGACAGGGATATTGGAGCCAGATTGTGGAAAGCCTTAAATGCCAGCCTGAGGCGTATGGCCCTTAACAGTGTGGCGCCATAGAAGGAATCTGAGCCGGACAGAACACAGAGCTGGGCTTTGGGAAGATGACTGATCAGACTAGGCAGGAGGATGTGGAGAGGCTGGAGGCTGGGAAGGAGGCTGTTTTAACAGTCCAGCCAAGAGAGGGTGAGGCCTGATGTGTATTGGCCTCAGAAATATAGGGGAGGAGGCACACAGGAGAGACATTGGGGAGGTCCAATGGAGCAGGACTCGGTGACTGATTGGATGTGGGAGCTGAAGTGGGGGAAGGAGTCGGAGACAGCTGAGGTTTCGAGCCTGGATGACTGGAAAGATGCTGGTGCCATCCACAGAAATAGGAAAGCAATGGGGAAGGGCAGCTTGGGAGGGGGAGGGGACAGGAAAGATAACGTGTTTTCATTTTATTTCCCCAAGCTCCATCCCAGCTTGTCTCTAAGACGGAATAAACTGGGGATTGTGCATCGCTAGGACATTCTCTCTTCTCCGTCTCCCTCCGCAACAAATGTCTCCCTTTCTGTTTCCTCCTCCCTGCGTCTTTGTCTCTCTGTCTCCCTCCATCCCTCCTCTTTCTCTACCTCTCCCTACCTCACGTCTCCATCTCTTACTCCCTTTCCGCCCCCTCTCCTTCTGTCTCTCTTTCTTCTTTTCCCTCCCCCTCTTCCTCCTTCTCTTACTCTCAGTCCTTTCCCTCTTTCTCTCTTTATCCTCATTTTCCTCCTGGAGTGATTTTGTACCTTTTGCAACTGTCTTGTTCCAAATGGAACCAGACACAAGACAATGCTTGAAGAATAGAAGGGAGAGGTGCCATCTTTCATAGCTGCCCCTCATTGAGCTGGAACCTCTGGCAGGACCTGGCTTGAGGGTCTGCTGTGTTCCTACAATACCTTCACAGGTGCCCCGATCCTAAATATTTCCTTCTGCTGGTCTGCCAAGATACCACTCTCCACTCCTGGTTCCCTCCCACCAAATGCCAGCTATAAGAGAGCGACTTCTTTTGAATTGGACAATGAATGGGGTGACGAGGTTTCTAGAAGGTCCTTGGTCAAGAGTACTTGGATTAGAAATCAGGGCCCCCAGACTCTAGTCTCCTCCCCCCCCCCTTCCTAGGGGACTTTGGCATATCCATGACCTCTCCCTACCTCAATGAAGGTGTTACCTTAGTGATCTGACATTCCATGCTTTAAGACAAACCATGAAGCCAGAAGCAGCAGGGTGGTAGAAAGAGTCCAGATTTGGGGGATCAGGAGGTCTAGGTTCTAAGCCTAGGTGTCTCAGTGACTTGCTGGGTGATCTTGGACCAATCCTATTCTGCCTCAGATTTCCCACCTGTAAAATCAAGGGGTTGGGCTGGACGGTCTCACCGACCCCCCTCTCGCTTTGAAATGCTCTGTGAATAATAACAGTGGTTTAGGTTTATAAAGTGCTTTGAGGTTAATTAAGCATTTCACATGTATTATTTCATTTGATCCTCACCAGAACCTGGTGAAGCAAGTCCCATAGATATTGATTTTTCCAAATGAGGAAACCCAGGTTCAGAAGGGCTCAGCAGTTTGTGCATAGTCTCACAATTAGGAAGTATTTGAGGTAGGATCTGAACTCAGATCTCCCTTGACTCCAAGTCCAAAGCTCTTTCACAGAATCATAGAATTTGATCATTGAAAGGGACCTGGCCCAGTTCATACGTGAAAGGAATCCCCACTCCAACCTACCCTGCAATAAGTCTTCCAGCCTCTGCCCAAAGACCTCTAGTGGGGTCCTACCACCTCTTGAGGCTGCTTTATGATATCAAGCCTTGACTTGCCTCTTCACATCTTTCACTCACTCTTGGTTCTTTGCCCTGGGGCCAAACAGAACATTCTAATCCCTCTTTGCATGTCAGACCTTCAAATATTTGAAGACATTGATCATACCCACCTTGGGTCTTATCTTCTCTTTTGTCCCTATCATATCACAATATCTGTATGTTCAAGGGTCCTTCCTAGCTCTGACATTGTGTTTTAAGGTGCCTTCCAGTTCTGAAGTTCTAATGTCTCTAAAATCCTTCCTGTATTTAAAGACTTAGTGGCAGTTAGGTGGCGAAGTGGATAGATCAACTGCCCTGGAGTCAGGAGGAACTGAGTTCAAATTTGACCTCAGACACTTACTAGCTGTGTAACCCTAGGTAAGTCACTTAACCCCAACTGCCTCAGCTCTTTGGAAGGAAAGAGCTAAAGAAATCTCCAAGTGGGACTAAGTTTCTCGACTAGTAAATTCAGGCCTCTGTGAGGACCCAGATAGAGCTTGCTGAAGTTAAAAAGACCAACAAAAACCATAGGGCACTAGAAAGGCCCTCTGAGTGCCATTGGTTTGACTCAACCGTGGGCTGGATGCCACTGGGGCTCCTTGATGACTGTCTGGCTTTTGGAGAGGGACGACTAGACAGCTGCCCACCAAGGGGGAGAGGGCAAGAGGTAGTGGGCTTCAGTGAGAGCAGGAGAAAGAGCTTTTGTCAAGAGCAGCCATGCGGGAATGCCATGGCTCAGGGAGGCTGTGTAGTCCATCCCTGGAGACCTTCAGGAATAGAACAGACAGCCATCTGTTCTGGGTGGGTTAGAGCTTCACCTGCCCGAAGGCAAGGAGTTGGACCAGTCCTGTTCAGCTCTGACTCCTCCCCAGAATTCTCTGCTTCCACTGAAGATTGCATTCCAGAATTCCATGATTCTTTTTAGGATTCACTTCCCAAAATTTTATGATTCTTTTTGAGATTGAATTCCAGAATTCTGTGGATCCCAGACTCTGATTTAGTATTCTATTCTAGAATCCTCCTTAGGATTTAATTTCCCGAGTTATATTCTTCTCTTTAGGATTTTCTCCCAGAATTTCATTACAGATTCTGTTTGAAAATTGAATGGCTCTTTTAAATCATGTATCCCATTGATAGCATTTCTCTCTCGCACTAGTGGGGCAAGTTTATGGAGGTATGACCCTCGTTCCCAGATACCAAGATTATGAAGAGACTCCTGCGTTAAGGACTCTCCAGCCTTGGATTTCCCACTCAGTCATATTTCTGCAGGGCTTGGCACTCCTATCTGGGTCTGGTGGAGACCAGGCTTGATTTGGTTTCCGAGTGTAGCTTGACTGCTGGTCTGAGTCATGGTGTGTGTGTGTGTGTGTGTGTGTGTGTGTGTGTGTGTGTGTATGAGTGGGGCGGGGGGAGGAATGTTTTTTTCAGGCACAAATCAGACCTTATGCCACAGCTTCTGGCTGGAAATTTTTGTGGGGAGGGAGAAAGAGGAAAGAGAAAGAGAGGGCTGGGTGATAAATATTAAGAAACTGCCCAGTGGCAGCGGTGTCCAGACCTTTGACCAGAAGGCTGCCTCTGGGGTCACACGTGGTTCTCCCCTGCTCAGCCTGACTGTTCCTAACAATGCAGGGAACACTTCTCCACTTCCACCCCACCCCCACCCTGTGAGGGTTAGCAATAAATGGAAATGAACACATTTTAGTTTAGAAGCCCCAGATGTGAATCTCACAGCTGTTGGGGGGAAAGGGGAGGGAGCCTCTGGACCATAGCAGTCAGTCAACAAGCATTTATTAGGTGCCTAGTATATGCCAGGCACTGCCTGGGGAGACAAAGAAAGACGAAAGACAGGCTCTGCCTTTGGGGAGCTCACAGTCCAAAGAGTAGTCCATTAACAGAGACCACCAGCTAGGCCTCCAGGGGGCGCTCTCTTGCACTGTAGGATTTGAGGGGCCGGTCAGTGATGTCTACATGGTCCAAGTGCTGGGCATAGTGCCAGGCAGATGAAGCCAGGCAGGTAAACTGGTGTTCTCTTGAAGCCTGCAGCTTTGGGGCTGGAGGTTCTCTGAGGACGGCTCCCCCTTCCCTGGGACTGGAAGCAGATATTCTTAGCTGGTCTGCCTCCCCCGAGGGACAATCACAGACCATCAGAGATGGGAGGGATCATCAAGCTCTTCATCCCAGTCATTGACAAAAATGTTAAACAGCACAGGGCCAAGTACAAAGCCTCGGGGCATTCCATAGAGACCTCCCGTCGTCATCGAGCTGACATGGATCCGTTAATAAACGCTCTTTCAGTCTGGGCATCTGACCAGTTCAAAAGCCACCTACTGAACTACCAGCCAGCCCACATCTCACCATCTTTTCTACAAGAATAACATGATAGATTTTGTCAAATGCTGCCAGAGTTCAGGTAGACATACTTTTGTTGTTGTTCGGTTACCTTTCAGTCATGTCTGACTCTTCCTGACCCCATTTGGGGTTTTCTTGGCAAAGAAACTGGAGCGGTTTGCCATTTCCTTCTCCAGCTCATTTTACAGATGAGGAAACTGAGACAAACTGGGTGAAGTGACTTGCCCAGCGTCACCAGCTAGTAAACGTCCGAGGCCAGATTTGAACTCACAAAGATGAGTCTTTATGACTCCGGGCCCTGCGTTCTATCCACTGTGCCACCTAGCTGTCCTAGACATACTCTACATCTATGGTATAAATCTTCTCTATAAGACATACCTTATTTACCACGTCCGAAAAAGGAAACAATGTAATGTTTCTTGATGAAGCCATACTGCCTCATCGAGATCACTGCTTCCTTTTCTAGACAATCACAAGCCATCCCTTTAATAACATATTCTAGAATCTTGCCAGAAATTGAAGTCAAACTTGTTGGCTAGCCTCCAGCACAAGATAACCAGTGATAGGGAATACGTATCTACTTAGGGGAGATCGAGGAAGACTTCCTCCATCTATCAATTAATCAATGAATCAACAAAGCATTTATTGAGCATCTTCCATGTGCCAGGCACCATGCTCAGCACTAGGGATACAAAGACAAAAGTAAAGTTTGCCCCAAAGTCCCTGCCCTCAAGAAACTTATGTATTATTGGGGAAAACAACATGTACATATTTACAAGTACATATAATATATATATACACAAAGTAAATACCAGATATTTTTTGAAGGTGGGCAGGCAGCTGGGGGGGGGATCAGAAAAGGCCTCATGTAGGAAGGAGCCTCTGAGCTGAGGCTCCAAGGATTCAGAAAGGTGAAGGGGAGGAGAGAGAGCATTCCAGGCATGGGGAACAGCCCGGGCAAAGGTGGAATTTGAGTGTCATCTAGGAGGAATAGCAAGTAAGTCAGTTTGGTTGTGTCATAGGATGCATGAAAAGAAATAATTTGTAAAAGTCTACAAAGGAAGGTTGGAACTAGGCTATGAAAAGATTTCAGTGCCAAAGAAAGGAACTTGCATCCTAGAGGAGATAGGGAACCACAGATGCTGTCTTGAGCAGAAAAGTGACACAGTTAAGACTGTTACTTGGGTGGCTGTGTGGAGGATGGATTGCAGAGTGTTGACACTGGAAGCAGGGAGAACAACTTGGTGTGAGTTGTGGGGAGAAACTGTAAGAATCCAGGTAAAAGTCCAGTTCCTGGAGGGTGGCCATGGTTGAGCCAGATTAGGGAAGGTATTGGTGGATGGAAATAAGGAGGGAAAGGCCATCTAGGTGAAGGGCATATCATAGACTGGATAGAAAGTATAGGCTACATAAGGGAAACTGAAATTTGTACAGTTAGATTTGGAGCAAAAAGTCACTTTTGAAGGAGGAGGTTAAAGCTGGAAAGATAAGTGGGATCTGAATTGTGGGAGACCTTGAATGCTGGGCTTAGGGGTTGAGACTTTCTCTTGCAGGTCATGGGAAGCTACTAAAGTTGGGGGGATGGTCAGGAGGCTGTTATGACCATCTAAGCAAGAGGTGATCAGGCCTGGACTAAGGTGAGCTCTGTGGGGATGAAGAAGATGGGATGGGAGAGAAATTGAGAAGGAGGTGCCCACGGGACTTGGCAAGTAGCTAGCTGTGGGGGGCGAGACTTTGAAGGAATCAGAGGCTGCAGATTTTGAAGCTGAGGGATGGTGGAGTATGATGGTGCTGTGGCAGAAAATGGAGAAACCAGGAAGAGGAACAGGTTTGAGGGGAAGTTCAGAGATTCTTAGATCTAGTGCTAGGGGCACCTTGGAGGTCACCTAGTCCAACCCCCTTATTTTATAGATAAGGAAACTGAGGCCAGGGCAGGTTAAGTGATTTACCTGAGGTCCCAAAAAGAGTCAGTGGCAGAGGCAGAATTTAAACCCGGTGTTTTATTTCAGAGTCAACGTACCCCCCCACCCCAGTCTTTAAGTGTGAGGGGGCTGATGCTTATCCAGGTAAGGATGTCCAACAGGCAGCTGGAAAATGGAGCCCAAAACTTGGATGAGAGAGGCCATACAGCTATAAGAATCACCTGAATCAAGGGGAAAGTATGTTGGGGGTGGGAGGCTTGGGGCACTGGGATATCTCTCTGAGGGAGACAGTATAGAAATGGGATTCTTAATCTGGGGTCCCCAGACGGGGAGGCAGGGCATCTATGAACTTGAATGAGAAAAAATGACATTCTTATTTTCACTACCTCTAACTAAAATTTAGTATTTCCTTCAATTATTTGAAAATATTACTCCATGGGCTTTACCAAGTTGTCGTTCAGTTGTTTTCAGTCATGTCTGACTCTATTACTACATTTGGGGTTTTCTTGGCAAAGATACTGGAATGATTTGCCATTTCCTTCTCCAGCTCATTTTACAAATGAGGAAACTGAGGCAAACAGGCTTACGTGAATTGAACAGGGTCATACAGCTAGACTGTAGCAGACGCACACAAAAAAGTTAAGAGAAGGAAGCTTGGGACAGAGCCTTACCACATTCCCCTGTGGGGGCTGCTCTTGGTTGAGCCCACAAAGACTCCCATCCAAGAATCCTCCTTATGCAAAAGCTATTAATCATTTTAATCATTTAACATTCTAATGTTAATCATTTTAATGGATACCAACCTGGGAAAGATCTGTTTCACTGGGTAAGTAAAACACCCTGATCCTTAGAGGCTGAGAAATAGGCTTCAGGGCTCTGGGACTGGGAGTGTTCTGGGAGGGCATATGGCCGGAGCCAACAAGTACTCCATTACACAGGCCTCCCATCTCCTGACTGATTGCCTTAAGCCAATGACTCTCCGATCTCAAAGCATCTTCTGTCTGTTAGCTTATCCACCCCATAGAGCTCACCCTGGTCCAGGCCTAATTACCTGTCACTTAGGTGGTTTTAACAGCCTCCTGACCATCTTCTCTACCTTAACTAGTTCTCCATGTCTTGCAGAAGAAAGTCCAAACCCCTTAGCCTGGCATTCAAGGCCTTCTACAATTTGGCCACAGCTTCCCATGTTAGAATAGATAAGAGATGCTGGCCTTGGAGCCAGGAAGACTTAGTTCCAATCTCACCCTAGTCACTTGCTGGTTGTATGCCCCTAGACAAATTCCTTAATCTCTCTGTGCCTCAGTTTCTCATATGTAAAATGAAGGGGGGAGGTATGTGTTGGACTAGGTGTCTTTAAGATCCCTCCTAGCTCTTAATCTAGGATGCTGTTTTTCCAGCCTCCTGCTTTTCCCCTAAAACACTTTACTCTCCAATCCAAATGGACAACTCAGTTTCCCGACATTCTACACTTTCTCATCTCTACATGAAATTCTCTTTACCTAGAATGCCTCTCCAGGACTCATCTTCACAAACCCATTTTCTTTTGTCTCTTGTGAGTACCTCAACTCCCTTCCCATTCCCCACCCTGCCCCAGACTCAGATTTCTGAGCCTCTCACCAAGATTCCTGGAAAAGAGACATGCCTCTCAGAACACCCTAATTCTGGAGCCATACAGGTGAAACATACAGGTTATATATAGTCCATGTCCTGGCCCTGGCAGTACCAGTACCAACTGCTCACAGAACCTCTGAGCTGGAAGGAAGCTCAGACATCAGAAGTCATTATCTCCTCCAGCCCCCTCCATTTCTCCCCCTTCCCAACAAGTGGGAGGCTGTCAGTTACTTATGCATCTCACCATTTCATTCTCCTACTCGATAAACTCTATTACCTCTAGAATCAAATAAATATGCACCCCTCTGTTTGGTGATTGAAGTCCTTCGCAGTCCTTTCTCCCCCCTCCTTTTGTTCCTTCCTTCCTTTCTTCTTTCCATCCTTCATTCCTTCCTTCCTCCCTCCCTCTTTTCTTCCTTCCTTCATCCCTCCCTCTCTCCCTTCCTTTCTCATTCCCTTTCTTCTTCTTTCCCTCCCTCCCATTCTTCTTCCTCCCTTCCCATCCTCCTTTTCTTCCTCCCTCTGTCACTTTCTTCTTTCCTTCATTTCTTCCCTCCCTCCTTCTCTTCCTTCCTTCCTTACTTCCTGTCGAATCACCTTTGATCTATTTAATATGTACCTATCACTGTAAAGTCCTCCAGGTGATCTTTCCAGCCTATCTTACACATAACTGGCCCTGTGAAAACTTCACGGCCAGCCAACCCAGCCTTGCCACTGTTACACACTCCATCTCTCCTCTCCGTGCCTTGGAAGGTACAGGCTCTCCCTCCTGCCTGCCAGGAACTTCCTCCTCTCCTCCACCTCTTAAAATTCCTCATTTCTTTCAAAGCCCAGCACTACTTCTTCCCTGAAGCCTTCCCTGATTCCCCTAGAACCTAGTGCCTCGCCTGTACCAAATCACCTTATATTGATTTTGTATATACTTGTATGTGTATACATTTTCTTCCCTCATAGAATGTAACCTTCTTGAGGGCAAGTATTGTTTTACTTCCATTTTTATATCCTCAATGCCCAGTACAGTGTCTAGCACACAGTAGCCACCTAATGAGTGCTTCTTGATTGCTTGAGCTAGAAAATGGAGATAATCACACTTTGGTCAATCCTACTGGATTTATTAAGCGCCTCACGTGTACAGGTCCTGTGCCAGGTGGTGAAAGTGAAACACTTCCTGCTCTCAAAGAACTTATAGTCTAGGTAGGGGACACAAGTACAGTGATAAGTACATATTATATAGATCAAAGGCAATTTGTCGGGAAGGAAGGAAGGGAAGGAGGGAGGAAGAAAAGAAGGGAGGGAGGATGGGAGGAAGGGAAGGAAGGAAGGAAGGAACAAAAGATGGAAAGAAGGAAGAAAGGGAGGATGGGAGGAAGGGAGAAAGGAAGGGAGGAACAAAGAAAGGAAAGAAGGAAGGAAGGAGGGAAAGAGGGAGGGAGAGAGGGTAGGAAGAAATGAAGGAAAGAGGAAAGTGACAGAAGGAGGAAGAAAGGAAGGGAAGGAATATGGGAAGGGAGGAAGAAGAATGGGAGGGAGGGAAAGAAGAAGGAAGGGAATGAGAAAGGAAGGGAGAGAGGGAGGGATGAAGGAAGGATGAAAAGAAGGAAGGGAGGGAGGAAGGAAGGAAGGAACAAAGGATGGAAAGAAAGAAGGAAGGGAAGGAGGGGGAGAAAAGGAAGGAGGGAGGAAGAAAGGAAGGGAGGGAGGATGGGAGGAAGGGAGAAAGGAAGGGAGGAACAAAGGAAGGAAAGAAGGAAGGAAGGAGGGAAAGAGGTAGGGAGGGTAGGAAGAAATGAAGGAAAGAAAAAAGTGACAGAGGAAAAAAGGAATGGAGGGAAGATGGGAAGGGAGGAAGAAGAATGGGAGGGAGGGTAAGAAGAAGGAAGGGAAGGAGAAAGGAAGGGAGAGAGGGAGGGATGAAGGAAGGAAGAAAAGAAGGAAGTGAGGGAGGGAAGAAGGAAGGAAGGAATGAATGAACGAATGAACAAAGGATGAAAAGAAGGAAGGAAAGGAAGGAGGAGAAAGGGAAGGAGGAAGAAAGAAGAGAAGGAGGGAGGGAGGGAAGGAGGGAGGAACTCCTTACCTTACAGGGTCATTTGGGGCAAAATACTTCTAAAACCTTATAGACCTATTATTATTAACCTTGGCACCTTGCAAGAGAGTCTGGGAAGGGGGCGCTGTGGATCTAGCAAAAGAGGGGGAAGGGTAGTGAACTGCAGAGTAGATGGAAGAAGGGAAAATATTCCGCTTTCTACAGTGTGTTAATTATTCTGAAGCTCTGAGCTCCCTCTGTCCCTCTGGGAGCCTTCTGCCCTGAACACATGGGCTCTTTCCCCCAGGAGAGACAGAAAGCAGGACAGCTCCTTTTGATGGGCCAGCTTGTCACAGATTCAGAAGGACGGACCCTTGGAAGGAATGACCTCATGGGGCCCCCTGATTTTTGACATCACCTGGAAAAAATATCCCCATGGTTAATCTCAGACAACAAGATGGAAATGGATGAATAATAGAATCTTAGATTCTTAGAATCACAGAATTTAAAAATTCTTATCAGCATTAGAAAGGATCAGAAACAGGATGTTGTGAAACTATAATGGTCAAACTTGACCCCAAAGAAGAAACATGAGAGGAACTTCCCCTTGCCCCTTTGTCGAGGTTGAGGTCCATGGGTATGGAATACTGAATATAAGATTGGATTTGATCCATGCGTTGATTGGTTTTTGCTGATTTTCCTCTCTTCTTCTCTTATTTTTTTAACTTTGTCAATAACGGAAGGCTGTCTGGGAAGGGGAGGGGAAGGCATATATGGAGAAATGCAGGCAATATGAAAACAAAAGATAACAATGAAAATAAAAGTTTAAATAAATATTTAAAAAACAAAATATATTAATGAAAATCTACTTTTAAAATTTGATTTACAGCTTTTGTTTTTACCTATGTTTCCTCCTACAGAAAAAAACTTTTTTAAAAGGCAAAGAAAAAAAGAAAGGACCAAAGACACCCCTTAACCCAGTCCCCACATGAAACACAGTCTCCCATAGTAGCCCCTACAAGGGATCGTTCAGTCTCTGCTCCTTGGAGGCTGGGCCTTTTGAGCTGGGCCATAACACTGTGGGGCAGCTCTGATTGTTGGGAAGTCTTCCCTTGCACTGAAATGAGATCTACCTCCCTAAAACTTCCGTTTCATCTTAGGGCTGCCCTCTGGGTTCACCCAGAGAGATCTACTCCCTGTGTCCCACCATGTCTCTTCAGAGATTTGAAAGCAAAGGTTATTTCCCCAACCCCCAAGTCTTCTCCTTGAGATGGCTAGAGAGCATTGGGAAAATGTCTCTTTAGGTTCCATACCCAGATGGTGATAAGGGCACTGAGTGAATTAAAAGAATAATGCCAGCCTACATTCATATCAAGCCTCATTACAAAGAATGTATAAAGGAACCATATCATGTGATCACTCCAATAAAACATTATTATACTGATTTTACCAATGGGGAAACTGAGGCACTGACGGAGGTGGGGGGAGGGGGATGGGGGGAGGGCAGTGATTTGCTCAAGTCTGAGATTGCAACCCTGGTCTCCGGGTTCTAATTTCAGGCTGCTTCTTATCCTCCAGCCCTCCTCCCCTGTCCAGCATGCTTCCTCCTGATCCCTGCATTCTGCTAAACCCATGGGATTTCATTGTCCAATGTCCTACGTGCTCCAACTGTACACATTCCTACCCCCAGCTCTCATTCACCCCCAGGTGCCAGCAGCATAGAAGCCCGTCTAGGTCAAAGCTGGTGACACCAAGAACCATTCCACGAAGGAACAGGCCCTCTGTCCCCACCTCCTCCCTGCTCCCAGGACCCCCATTCACCCTAGGAACCATGAAGGTCTATGGCATGTTACAGGTGGAGGAGCCCTCAGAATGCAGAATAAAGAATATTAGAGCTTGGGGGTAGGCAGAGCTTAGAATATAGAGCATGGAGTGTCAGAACGAAAAGGGCCCTTAGAACATAGATCGTAGACTTCCAGCTGGAAAGAATCTGGCAGTCATTGAGTACAATCCCTCAATTTATTGATGGGGAAACCACTGAGTGGTTAAATGACTTACCCAAGGCCACACAGTTAGCCTGAGGCAAAGAGATTTGAACCCATATCATTTAATTCTAAATCTGGCACTTTTTACCATACCATGCTAATGTCAGAGATGGAAGAGAACAGATAATGTCAAAATTGGGTAGGAGGGTGGGAAATAGGCAGGAGGACACTTAGAATGTCAGAAGGAGCCTTAGAACACAAAATATCAGAGCTGGGAGGGCCCTTAGATAATGGGATATCAGAGCTGGGAGGGCCCTTAGGACATGGGATGTCAGGGCTGAGAGGGCCCTTAGGACACAGAAGGTCAGAGCTGAGAGGGCCCTCAGACACCATCCAGTCAAAGCACTGAAAGTTGTGGCCACATCCTCCCTGCCCCCCAGTACTGGTTAGCTCTAAGGAGAAAGGAGCTCATAGCATTTACAGTTAGAAGGGAGTAGGGATCATTTAGTCACCCATTTTACTGATGCAGAAACCAAGATGCAGGGAGAGGTTAAGGAACATGCCCAAGATGACACAGTCAGGTCTAACCAGTGGAAAGTTTCGGCCAAAGGCCACAAGATGAGTTGGAGACAGAATAAGAATTAGAACCAAGACATCCTGTTTCCCAGTCTAGGGCTTTCTCCATTGCCCCTCAGCTCTCCATAGTCTTCCCTATCTCTACACTTTTCCCATCCCTAACAAATTAAATCCAGTCACCAACTCTGGCAGCTTTCTCTAGTCTCCCACAATGAGATGAGCAGGGAAGTTCTGTAATTAGCAGAGTGTTACCTCCCTACAAATTAATCCACAGATTTAAATACCTGGAGACTGTTCTGCTGAGAGCCTGATGTAAGCAAGAGGCCCCCATCAGTGCCAGGGGAGAGCTAGGTCAGCAGGCAAAGCCCTCCAGTGGCTCTTCAAGGACTACCCCACTCCTGCTCCCATCTTGGCCTTCTGGGAGACAGATTAGGGAGGAGATTTGGAGGCCAGCCCCACTGTCAGAGGCCAGATAGTTTATTGGGGCTTTAGGATTTTATAGTTAGATGGGACCTTAGCAATCATCTCTAATCCATCTCCCTCATTTTTCAAATGGGGCATCTGAGACGGAGAGAGAGAGAAAAAAGGACTTGTTAAGCGCATGCAGTGAATGCATGGCACAATCTGGTCTAGAACCCAGGTCTCCTGAACTACAGGCCATCTCTTTCTATATTGCCTCTTGCTGAGATCATAGCTGTATGTGAGCTGTCCAACATCTGCTTTATTTTTCCTGGAAGTTCAGGTCACCCAGTACCTTATTCCTCTTGCTCTCTGGCCTTATACTCCACAAATGACCACTAGAAAGCCCCTGCCCCAAGAGGTTGCAGAAAGGTGCTAGCCTCTGAAAGCAAAAGGACCCCAAGAGATCAACTGTGTCAGTCCCGGTATGGAGGCTAGATGCCTCTGTATCTAATCGGTTTTGTCAGATTCCCCAAGCACTATTTCCAGAACTTCAGAAAAGCTTTCTCAGGCCCCTACACTGACCCAAGATACCCACTTTATCTAAATTTTCTGAGCTCACAGGCAGTCCCCATGTCCTGGAATATAATAAATAAATAGCATAACTATATTGTAATAATGTAATAAATCCATAAGGATTTATTAAGCACCTACTATGTGCTAAGCATTGAGAACACACAAAGACAAAAATGAAACAAGTCTTTGCCCTCATGGAGCTAATATTCAATCAGAAGATGGCTAATTTTTTGTTTTGTTTTGTATTTGATTGAGTCTTCTGAGGATTCTGGTCAGCCTGGGGATGTGGAGAAAGGTGACAGAGAGCAAGGAAAACTCACCAGAAAGGCTAGTGACATACACTGGCAGAGCTACCACCCAAGCAGCCCCTGCCCAGTCAGGTCAGTTTCACTTGTAATTGGCAAAGGGAGAAGAGTCAGTCCTTACCGGAGAACATAAGGACAACATTCTAAGGCTCCTCCACTGATCTGCAATACTCACTTTTGTTAAACCTCCTAGATTTCCTTTCCCTGCGCCCCAATTTTTACATCTCTGCACTTGCTGTGTGTAGTCATGGATTAGGAAGGGAGGAGTTTTATGGGAGAGGGGTCTTCATCTAAATCAAGCTTATCTGCAAGCACAGCTCCCTCCCTAAACCCTGGATACCCTTCTGGGGAAGTCTCAATTCCCCTTGCTCTGCGCTTCCCTGCCCCCATCCCCAAGTAAGACTCACCCCAGGCAGAGTCTTTTGTTCGTGCAGAGCGGTCTGGGCCTTGATGGCGGAATCCCGGGCGCAGTAGGTGAGGAAAGCGCACCCTGAGGAGGGGAGAAAGAAATGGTAATCAGGTGTTAGGTAGAGAAAGGCGATTTTTTTTCCCTTCAGGTGTGCTGGAGCTACCTTCAACAGTTCACAAAGATGGGTAAATTTTCAGTGTGAGCATTTATTCCTTGGAAATCGGCAAACTCTACAATAGATCAGGGCTTGGTATGATGTCTTGTTGACTGTCTAAACTTAAGAAAATAATGTCAGATGTGTTAATAACGAATATTAAATTTAAAAGTATGTCCAGTGCATTTTTTTCCTGGAGAGCCAGTTAAATATTTGCCAGCCTCCCCACTGCTTTCTTCCACATTCTCTGTTCCCCATTCCTGAGTCCCATTCTTGGGACAGGTCTCTTGTTTCTCTTCATCATCTTCTGCCCTAGGTAGAGAAAGATGTCCATTCTCCACCTCATCCCGTCCTTTAGTTGTTTGTTAATGATATGGAATGGGGCGGGGGGGGGGGGGGGGGAAGAGTAGGGAGGAGCAAGAAAGAGGGCTTGGGTTGAGATTTGCTCTGGCTGGGGAGGAAGGAGAAGAGGAGGCAAGAGGCAGAGGGTGTCATTAGAAGAACAGCCAAAGATGAAAGCCCACAGAGGAAGGACCTTGTTGAAATAGGGATTTGTGGATGGGAAGTGGGAGTGGAAGGAAGACAGAGGAAGTAATTACTATAATATAATTTGGGGAAGAGGAAGCACCCAGCATCAAGGAGACTACCTGAAAATCCCCAAACATCAGAGTGTAGAGGGACCTTAAAGGGATCCTACGGAGCATTGATTTAGAGCTGAAAGGGATCCTAGCACTCACCTGCCTCTCACTTGACAGATGAGGAAACTGAGGCCCAGGGAGATGAAATAATTTGTCCAAGGCCACAAAGCCAGTAGAGGGAAGAGCCGTAATTGGAACCCAGCTTCTCTAATTAATCTTTATCTCATTGCCTCATCCAAACACAGACAATGTCAGGGCTGGAAGGAGCCCTAGAGACTAACTAATGCCATCCCCAAGTTTATATGACCCTAAGGGTGGGCATCTCCAGGGAGTCTCCACTCCTTTGATAATCTCATTCACTCTCCGATTCCAAGTAAAATGGGCCAACAACGCCCTAAGCCCAATGCTTCAGACTGGACTCATCCTCCACCCCTCTATCTCTTATTCTTTTGATGGGCTCCTGGCAAGACTTCTCCCTGTCCCCACCCACCTACCCAAATACAAACCATTTGCCAAATCCTACTAATCCTAATTCCAAAGGTATTTCTCAAATTGGTACTTTTCTTTCCACTTCTACTGCAAATATCTTAATTTAAGCCCTCCTTACGTCTTGACTGGACAATTGAAATAGCCTCCTGACCAACCTACCTGTCTTCAGTCTCTCCCTACACCTTCCCACCCTTCATTCTGCTGTCAAAGTAAATTTCCCAATGCACCAATCTGATCAGGTCACTATCCTAGTTAATAACCTTCATTGAGTCCCCAGTGCCTCCCAGATAAAATACAAGTGCCTCGGGCTGGCCTCTAAAGTCTGCATTTATCTGCCTTTGACTTCCCTTTCCAGCTTTATTTCTCCCTCTCTGCCTTCAGGTGCTTTGAACTTGCAATGCAAACTGGGCCACTCAAAATTCCCCAATATAATTCTGTCATTTTTTTTAACTTATTGAGATTTGTGTCTCTCAACCTTCTACAGATTGTAAGCGCCTCGAAGGCAGGGATCATATTGTTTTTCATCTTTGTATCCTCAACACCAAGCATAATACCTTATACATGGTAAATGTTTAATAAATAATTACTGAATTAAAGTCAGAGTAAGTACACAGAATGGAACCTCTGAGCTGGAAGAGCTGTTAGAACATGGAACATATTGGGTGAAATCTAGGGTTAAATGTAAAGTCATACATTTGGGCTCAAAAACTCAACTTACAAGTACAATATAGCAGAAGTCTGGTTACATAGGGGTTTACCTGGGAAAAAAAGAGCTGTGTATTTTCATGAATTGCAACTTCAATATGAGTCAACCCTGTGACATATATGGCAACCAAAAAAGCTAATTTGATTTTAGGCAACATTAAGAGAGACAGAATATCCATGACTAGGCAGGGGGACAGCCCTATTGTGCTAGGTTCTCATCAGAACACAATACTGCTCATAGTTCTGAATATACACTGATAAGCTAGAGGGCATCCAGAGGAAGGTGATCAGAACGGTGAAGGGTCTCAGGGTTATTCCACATGAAGAATGATGGAAAGAACTAATGGGGATGTTTGGCCTAGAGAAGAAAAGAAGATGATGGACATAAGGGCTATGCTCAAGTATTTGAAAGGTTGGTATATGGAAGAGGAATTAGGCTCATTTTGGCTGGCCGGGAGAGTAGGAGTAATCTATGACAGTGGTGAATTCAGTTCTTACAAGCATTGTTACAGAGGTGTAGACTTCACTCAACTTGATAACAGGACGAATTTAAGCATCTGTGTGGCCCAGTGGATAGAATGGGTGGCAAGCCTAGAGTCAGGAAGACCTAAGTTCAAATTCAGCCTCAGATACTTACTAGATATGGGACCCTGGGCAAGCCACTTAGCCTTTGTTTGCCTCAGTTTCCTTACTGTAATATTACTAAGCCTTTCAGAGTTGTTGTGAGGATAAACTGAGATAAGACTTAGTGCTTAGCACAGTGCCTAGCACATAATATGTGCTATATAAATGTTAGCTTTCATTATTAAAAAAAAAAAACTTCCAAACAATGACAGGTGTGCTGAAGTAGAACAGGAAGCTCTGAGAGGCCTCTGAGGAGGTCTCCTTCACTGGAGGTCTCCAAACAAAGGCTAGAGGACCCTTTGTTGGGTATGTTGGGGGGGTGGGGCAGGGATTCTCGATCATGTATGGGTCAGACTTGGTGGCCTTTGAGTAATTTTCTGTGTCTGAGATTCTTTTTCTATGAATGTCAGAGCTAGGAGGGCCCTTAGGACACAGAACCTTAGAGCTGGGAGGTCCCTTAGGACACAGAATGTCAGAGCTGGGAGGGACCTTAGGACACAGAATGTCAGAGCTTGGAAGGTCCTATAGAACATAAACCCAGAATGTTGGAGCTGGAGGAGACTTCAGACTGTAGAAGAGCAGACCTTCTATAGGTACCTTCCCTTGCTTATCAGACCTGTGACAGACTTATGGATCATCTAATCCAACTCCCTCCCTCGACAGACATTAAAATTTAGGGTGGGGAGGGAGGGAGTGGGTGTGGGGGGAAGTTCACCACTTCACATCTTCACCCTCAACATTACTTCCCAGTGTCCTGTTCTGATCAGACCAATTGTCTACAAAACAAACCAACAAAAAAAGAAACCTTTGATGATTCCCCAATGCTTTCCCAGTTTAAAAATAATAGTCTCCCCATCCTCACCCCTACTGCACTCTGGCATTCAAGGTCTTCCAAAATCTTGATCCAACCTGTCTATATAATTGTATCTCCTGCCTGTCACATAATCTATGTTCCAACTAAACTAAATTGGACACCTTGTCCTCTGCAATCTGGATTCCTATGTCTCAGACTGATCCCCTCCCTGTTCCCATGCTGAGGTATTACTCTACCACCACAGCCTGAACCCTGACACCCCCTATGTGAAATATGCTGCTGGTCACAAAGAAGAAGGTGAGAAAAATACAGATAATTCAGAGCAGCCTATTCCCACTGCTAGAGATAGCAGGCAGAACTCCCTTTCCAGAGGGGGTGAGTCAGGGGGATCATCTTTGTACACAAAAGATAACACATGCATTTGTAATAATAATGACAATAGCTGACATTTCTATTATACTGTGCAGTTACAATGTACTCTCCCATCCATTATTTCATCGGATTCATCCTCTATGTGGTTGCCAGAGTGATTTTCCTAAGAGGTCCATCTGACCGTACCACCCTGCTACTCAATAATCTCCAACCACTCCATATATATGTATGTATGTATGTATGTATGTATGTATGTATGTATACATACATATATATATGTGTATATATGATGTGTGTATAATATAATATTGTGTATGTATGTGCATGTACATATACACATATGTATACATGCACATACACATACATATACACATACATATAAAATAAGATAAATAAAAACGTTGTTGTTCGGCTTGAAAAGTTCCTCCCAACCTGGCCCCATCCTCTCTCTCAGACTTAATTACACATTACTCTCCTCCATGTGGTCCAGGCAAACTGGCCTTTCTGCTGTTCAACTCCTGCTCTCTCTTCTCACCTCCATCCCTTAGAATCCCCAGTTCCCTTTGATATTTAAGCTCAAGTGCCACCTTCCACATGAGCCCCTCTTGGTCTCCCCAGCTGTTGGCCGCCCGTCCCATACAAAGGTCACCCTTTCAATGGATTTTGTACATTCCTATACACGTGTTTTATCTACCCCTAGATATGCATATGTTGTCTCCCTCTTTAGAATGTAAGCTCTTTGAGGGCAAAATAATGTCATCCTGTGTTGCTCCCTCAGCTCGGTGCCTGGCCCGAAGTATGTACTTAAAAGCACTTGTTTGGTTGGCTGAATTGATCTTTCCAACAGCTCCTCAAAGGAGGCAGGGCAGGGCTTATTTTCTTCATTTTACAGAGGAGGAAACTGAGGCTCTGAGAAATTGAGTGACTTTTCCAGGGTCAAACCACTAATAACCAAAGGGACTGGGGCGCAAACCCCAGAGCCTCTGAGGCTCATCATGGTCCTGCCCTTCATTTCCAAGTCCAAGCCTTTTCACCCATTGGCAGGATTTCCAAACTTTGTACTCCCGTGTGATAAGGTTCCAGCCAGAGGTGCTTCTAGAGTTGAGCCAGGTGTGTGGAAAAACAGATTGGCCTTTGTTGTTGGTCATCCCAGGGCTCCTCTGGGGAGTGTGGAGGGCCTTGGACTCTCCAGTGCTTTGAGACCAAGAAGACTTTAAATACCAACAATGAATAGATCATCTCAAGCCATTTACAATCCAATCTTGGCTCTGATAATTTGATTTGTAGGAAGGGGAGAGGAGTGGAATCTATGCACAGCAGCCCTTTGATAATTTAACAGGCTCCAAAAATATGGAAATCCCTCACTGGCAGAGGGCGGAGGCTGCCTGCCAAGGGCTAGCAGTGGCCAACTGCATCCAGGGGCCAATTCTCTTCAGTAAATGTTGCTCCTCTCCCCTGCCTGCCAGCCCGGTTCAGCCCCCATGCCAATAGCAGCCTCCAATTCTAGCTATGCTGAAGGTCAGTGGGGAAAGGAGGAGGGAGAAAGAAGGTAAGAGACGAATGACTTGAGCCCCGAGTCTGTCCAGCAGGCTGGCCTCAAGAGCAAGGATGTCTAGCTTGGCAGAAATTACAACTGGCTCTGGATATTCATTTTGGGTTCAGATTAGTCTTAGAATCAGAGTTGGACGGGACCCAAGAGATAATCTGAACCTTGGTTTCCCCATTGGTAAAACAAGAGAGTTGGATAAGAAAATCTCTAAGCTCTCCTCCACTTTTAAATCCTATGATTCTATGTTCTATGTTCCAAAATCCTTTTTAGCTCTGACATCCTGTGTTCTGTGTTCTCAAGTACCTCCTGGCTGGGTCACAAATCAGAATCTTCTTCGTTAGAGGTTGGTCAGGGGATAAAGGGAATCTCAACAAATCTCGAGCTTTGTGGAAGTAACTCTAACTCGACAAGACTTGTTATTTGAATTGTCTAAAAGAAATTGACTAAATTTGGTCTTTCTCTTTATTATTTTTCCTTTGAGTATAAAGTCATGCTCTGCTCAGTCATTTGGTCCTGAGGCACCAAAATGAAACTAAAGTATACTGAGAGACAAGCTGTCTCCGTGGGAGAAAGTATGGCATAATGGGAAAGGACCTGACCTGGCCTTGGAGGAGACCTGGATTTGAGTCCCTGGCTCTCCCCCCCACTTTGAATCCATGTGAACTTAGGCAAAATATGTCCCTTCATGGGGTCTCAGCTTCCTTATCCTTTGAATGAGTGGGCTGGGCTATTTAATAAAACCAGGGTTCATGCTTTCTTTCAGTTCTGACATCTTGGGTTCCAAGGACCCTCCCAGTGCTGACATTCTATATTCTAAGGGGCCTCCCAGCCCTGACATTCTGAGTTCTGAGGGCTGTCTCAACTCTGACATCCTGTGCTCTAAGGGCCCTCCCATTGCTGACATTCTATGTTCTAAGGGCTCTCCCAGCCCTGACATCCCATGTTCTAAGGGCACCCCACCCCCCAGTTCTGACATCCTGTGTTCTAAAGGCCCTCCCAGCTCTGATTTTCTACATTCTTTGTTCTAAGGTTCCCTTCAAACTCCAGCAGTCTAGTGGAATTGCATGATCCTAAAACCTAAAACCAGCCTCAACCCAATCCTTGAACTTGGTACTGAACATGGTCCTCCTTCAGAATGAACATTGAACCCATACTTAATCTCAACCCTGATCCCAGTCTCAGCCTTAGTCCTAATGCCCACCAGACATGTCATATACAAGTCCTCTTGTTCACAAGAAGAAGCCAGGCAAGAAAGTGTGGATGAAGACACAGCTGAAAGCATGACGGTCCCTGACTGTAATCAGGATGCTTCCTCTATGTGTCTGAAGAACACCATTTGGACAGACCGCCCACTTAACAGATGGTAACAATCTTTCACTGCTCCCATGCCTGTCCCACTTGGCTGACTCCCACCAGCTAAGCAGGGTCAGACTAGTCTTGACTTTAGATAGGAAACCAGGTCTCTTCTCTTCCTTGTCTTCCAACCCTTCCAACACTACCCCTCCTCCCCAGCTAGAGGTGAGGATCAGAGACGGTAGATGGTGAGAAGAGCCAAGACCAGGAGAAGAAATCATAACACTTCAACCTGAAAATGATGGGGAAAAGACAGTGCTGTCTCCAAATCTATGCATGGCCCTGTCCTTGGTACTCATTTCCTATACCTTAAATGAGTTCCTTGGGAAAACTCTCATGAATGTTCCAGTCCTTAGCAGAGGGGGAGGATGGGCCAAGGATGGCAAGACATGGGCTTGTCCTCCATCATCAAAGGCCTTCTCTTCAGGCTACCAAACCAGGTCTCCTGGAGTACAGCTTTCAAACTGAATCTTTGGGCAGAGCTATCCTCTTCTGGGGATCCCAGGAAAGGCAACTTCTTTGGGATGCCTTTGGGGGCTCCTGTCCTCCCTCTATCCCTGGAGACCTCAACAAATCTCTACAGCTTGGAACTAATAGGACATCTCTGGCACCTCCTTGATGACCTCACCACAGTGGCCAGTGCCTTCCATCCTAGCTCTGACGTCTGTCTCAGGCCAGTCCCCTACTTGCCGCTCTGATGGCCACCACCCTCATTCAGACTTTGTCACCTCTTGCCTGGACTATGACAATGGCTCCCTAGATAAGCTCTGTGCTTCTGGTAGCTTCCTCTCTCTTCCAGTAGGCAGAGTGATATGATGGAAAGAATAATTGATTTTGGAGTTCGATCCCAGCCCTCCCACTTCCTACCTACATGGACCAGTTACTGAGCCTGTCTATGCCTCAGTTTCCTTATATGTCTAATGAAGAGGGAAGGCCCTTCAAGCTCTAAATCTATGATCCCGTGAGCCCTCCTTCACGGGCCATTAGAATCATCTTCTTAAAACCCAGTTCCGATTATGGCCCTCACCTAATCTGACACATTTTATGAGTCTCCAGTCCCCAGAGGAGAAGGTATAGAATCTGTAGCCTAGCATTCAAGGTTCCCAACAGTCTGATTTAAGTCTGCCTTTGCAAATTAATCTCCCCTTCCTATATGATATGTTGCAAATAAACTGCTATCTCTAAATGTGTCCTGTATCTTCCTCCCCCTGGAATGTTGGTCCACCATCTTTTCCTTTGAAACTCTCCCCATTTTACAGGTCTTGGCTTCCTCTGAGCTGTCTCTTCCTCTGGGGAAACTTTCCTGATCTCGCCAGCAGGAAGTTTATTGAGCTTTGCATGCCTTTGTGGGCCTCAGCACATTCTGCTTTGGTATTTCTGTGGATATCTCAACCTCCCTGGTAGACAATGAGCTCCACGAGGGCATCTCTTACTCACTTCTCTCCCCCTACAGCAAGCCCATCACAGGGACCCACAATACGGTCATAAGAACTTAATAAATGCCTATTCAACAAAATTGATATCTATTCAGCGCTTGTATAGCGCTGTAGCAGGCATTTGAACTCCTGAATGAATGAAGAAAAGAATGAATTAAGAAAAAGAAGAGACAACCATGTACGGAGAGCTAGGAAGGCCCTTAGAACACAAAGTATCAGATCTGAGAAGGTCCTCAAAACACAGGATGTCAGAGTTGGGAGGGCCCTTAGAACACAGAATGTCAGAGCTGGGGCGACTCTTAGAACACAAAGTATCAGAGCTGAGAAGGTCCTTAGAACACAGAATGTCAGGGCTGGGAGGGTCATTAGAACACTGAATGTCAGAGCTGGGAGGGTCCTTAGAACACTGAATGTCAGAGCTGGGAGGGTCCTTAGAACACAGGATATCATAGCTGGGAGGGCCCTTAGAACCTAGAATTTCAGAGCTGGGAGGGCCCTTAGAGCACTGAATGTCAGAGCTGGGAACGGCCCTTAGAACACAGGATGTCAGAGCTGGGAGGGCCCTTAGAATGCAAAATATCAGAGATGGAGGGAACCTTAGAATCTAGGAAGTCCAAGCCGGCAAGGACCTGAACACAGAATATTAGAGCTGGGAGGTACTTGAGAGATCATCTAAGCCTTTTTCCCACAGGGAAATAGGACCAAAGGCACAGATGGGAAAACCAAAGCTCAGGCAGACTGAATCTCTTGCTCCGAACACAGAAGGCAGAACGGCCCAAGGCTCACAAAGTGAGGCCACCCAGACACATAATTCCCAGGCAAGAGCCCAGTCAGGGAACCCCAGTGGGACAAAAGCCTGGGTCTCTGACTCTCCACTCATCCCTCTCTGGGATACAGAGTTGCATTGACTTTAAAGAGAGAATCAAAGGACTTCTAAATATGTGTGTATGTGTGTGCATGTGTGTATGTGTGTGTGTGTGTGTGTATGTATGTGTGTGTGTACTTGCTATGGTGAGGGGCCTTGGGAGAGAAAGGGCACTCTCAGACACCAGCCCAACTGGGCACACTTGCCCAGGATCAGGCATTCAATAGAATTTAATTCAACCCAGCATCTGCTGAATGCCCACTCCATTCAAGGCTCTTAGAGCGGTAAGACTGGGGTTCCAGCCCTCTGAGGCTGGGTTTCTTCTTCTCTAAAGGAAGGGAGTTGGACCAGATGGGCTTGAAAGTCCTTCCTAGCTCCAAATCCTATAATTATCCTATAAGCTGTAAAATGGGGATATTAACACTTTCTCAACCTCCTCAAAAGATCACTATGAAAATCCAAGTGGTTTGCGGCTGTGAGGTGCAACCCTTAAGTGGAATTGTTATGTAAATTTCAGGTACTGAATAAATGCTATGTTACTGAACCGAGCAAACAATTAACAAGTATTTATTGAGTGCCAATTATGAGCCAGGTACTAGGGATTCGACAAAAATGAAACAGTCCCTGCCCTCAGTGAGCTTATAGTCTATCAGAGAGAGAGACAATGTGAACCTAAGGAGACATACACAAAATGGATATAAGATAATTTGGGTTAAATTGGGAGGGGGAGGAGAGGAAGGAACAAGCATTTACTGAATGCCTGCTATGAGCCAGGTAGTGTGTTAAGTGCTCAAGGAGGAAAGGTCTATGTAAAAGGTGACCTTTGAGCCAAGCCTTGGAGAGATTCTTCTCTTGGAGACAGTTACTGACAATGGAGGAAATCTTGGAAAGTGAGGAGAGAGAGCACCCCAGGTATGGGAGACTGCTTGTGCAAAAGCAGGGAGAGGAGGGATGAAGTATTATGTGACAGGGTCACTAAAAATGCCGGTTTAGCTGAACCACCGTGTGTATGAAGGAAAGGGGGCGGCAAGGTGGCGCAGTGGGTAGAGCACCAGCCCTGAAATCAGGAAAACCTGAGTTCAAATCCAGCCTCTGATACTTATTAGCTGGGTGACCCTAGGCAAGTCACTTAACCCTGTTTGCCTCAGTTTCCTCACCTGTCAAATGAGCACTCCAGGATCTCTACCAAGAAAACCCCAAATGTAGTCTCGGAGAGTAAGACGTGACTGAAAGGACTGAACAAAACATGTCATAAGACTGCCAAGGTAAGATGGAGCCAGGGAGTGAAGGGCTTTAAGTGCCAAACAATGGAGCTTATATTTAATCCTACAGGTAACATAGAGCCACTAGCATTTATTATCATTATTATTAATCATACCCAGTCACTCCAGCTAATCCCAGGGACTTAAGTCAGCTGGGATACAATGAGATCTTCATCCAGGACCTCCTGGATGCTAGAAGGTACTCTGAACCAGTCAGACAGAGCCTGGTTGTTCATACCTCCTCTCCCCCAAACAACTCCTCAATTAAGGCTGAACAGGACCCTGGAGGGCCCCTGGTTCAGCCACCTGCCAAATGCCATGATCCTTTCTACATCTTTCCTGACTCAAGGTCACCCTGCTTTGTGATTAAAAACATCTAGGGACAGGGAGCTCTGTCCCCTCCAGACTCTGGCTGTTGTGACAAGTCATCTTTATATCAAATTCAACCTGACTTCTCATGATTTCCCCTATCCCTACCTGTCCACTTTAGAGTGGATTCCTGCAGCAGAGTCTCTGGCCTGTCTCCCCAATCAGGTCTCCCATTTCATAAATATTTGTATGTTCACAAGCAGGTGGGAAAGTGTGGATGGTTTAATGTAGACCCTCCTTGTTACCAGAGGAACTCCTTATTCCACACTCCCACCCACACCTACACTCACACACACACACACACACACACACATCTACAAATACGCACACACCCCACCCATCTTAACATGCTAATCTACTCACTGCCCCCCCCCCACACGTGTACAGACACACCAGCTAGCCACAGAGGTAGTGAAGCTGTACATTTCATCTCCCCAGTGATCCTTGGCTCTCTGGAGACTTATTCCTTCCATGCCCCTTTCAAACGCCACCTCCTCTAAGACTTTCTGATCATCTGAGCTGGAAGTGAGATTTCCATCTTGTCTGAGCATCTCATCTGAAACTGTCTTGTCGAGTTCTTTTCTTGATCACCGTTAATTGGTACATCTGTCTTTTCTCTCCCACTGGGCTAGAAATCAGAGAGGGAAGAACTAGCATGTATTAAGTACCTACTATGCACCAGGAACTTTTTACAAATGTTATCTCATTTGTTCCTCACAACCACCTTTGGAAGTAGGTGCCATTACTTCCCTATTTTATAGATAGGGCAACCGAGGCAGAGGTTAGGCAACTTGCCCAGGACGACACAGCTGGTTAGTGTCTGAGGCTGAATTTGAAATCAACTCTTTTTGAGCAGGCCCACTGCTCTCTCCACTGAACTACCTAGCTGCTGCAACCTTCATGAGGGCCAGGTCTAGGGACATAGTCAGCTAGAAGTGACCTTAGAACACAGAATTTCAGAGCTGGAAGAGACCTAAGAATATAAAGTGTCAGAGTTGGGAGGGACCTTAGAACATAGCACTCAATTAAATCCAGCAAACCCATTTAGGCACCCACTATGTGCTGGACACTGTTCCGGATGCTGAGGATAGAAAGACAAAATGAGACAGTACCTGCCCTCAGACAGATAAGTAAATACAAGATGCAAATAAATACCGAATAATTTCTGGAGATGGGACATTAACAACTCAGGGGAACTGACAAAGGTTCGTGTCAGAATTGGGAAGGTCCTTAAAATAAGTGGAGAGACCTCTTAGGACATGGAAAGTCAAGAAGGGCCTTTAAGAGATCATTTAGTCTAACTCCTTCATTTTACAGGACAAGTCACTTCTGCTGAACCTCCATTTTCCCACCAGTAAAATGGGCATGACAATTCCTGCCCTGTCCACCTTCCAGGGGGCATTGTAAAACTCAAATGAGGATCTGAATGAGAAAGGGCTTTGTGAAATGCATGTGAAAGATTCCCACAGCAGGTGCTCAATAAAATTAGATGATTGATTAATATCAAGCCCAGAGTTTCCCGGGGCTCAGACCATTGCTGCTCCCTCCTCCCCTGGGAAAGAACGAACAGACCAGGTCCCTTGGGGACCCCCTCCCCCTTCCCTTGTGCTGTCCACATCTGATCCAACAATCCTGCCCTGAAGTAACACAGGAATTGGTCTTCTGTCTCTGCTTGTCTGACTGCATCCCCCAGCCCTGGGGTTTAAGCTGATCAGCTTTCACCTGGCATAATGCCCTATAAGTCTCATTCCCCTTTCCATCCCTTTGCCTCACCTCTCCCACCTCCCTCCCCCCTTCCCTGTCTCCAGACTTCCCTCCTTCCTCTGTCATCTCCCTCCGGATTCCACATCAGGCTGTCTCTGAATCTCATGCTTCAGAGCTCCCTCTCCTTCCCTCCCTTCCCTCCTAAAACCCACTGGGGAGGACACCCAGGCCAGACCCTGGTAGGAGCTGCCATCCCTCCAAATCTTGGCTTGCTGGCCAGTGGTGTGTGTCTCCCCTATTTCTGATCAGCCACTTCCTTCCCTCCCTCCCACAAAATAGCCCATTTAAGACAAATATTACCATTAATATGCAAATGTATATACGATTAACATAAATAGAAAAAAAAAACAGCATTGTGAATAATACCAGGGGAACTGGAGTAACCCGAGCCACTACAGAGGGTGTTGGAGCATTAATATTCATCTGCTAATATGAATATATAAACCACTTCATAATAATATTGACATTAAGGCATTAACATTCATAGAAAAATTAACGACGCCCACCAGATGTGCCAAATTTGCCAGGTCCTGGGCCCAAGAGGGAGATAAGAATAGGGTGCTGGGTCCTGGGAAGAAGAAGGGGGGAGGGGGAAGACAATTTCCTAAACATCACTGGATGGCCTCAGGGGCTAGGGGCCGGAGGGGCAAAGGAATTAGAGGAATGATTGGAAAGAAATGGGATGGGGGAGGCAAGGAATGAAACCCCTCCCTCCCCAAATTCTATTCTTGCACTCACAAGCATCCTTCCCTGGAAAGAAAATTGAGAACCAAAAACAGCAGCCCCACATGCTTCATCTCTGTGTCTCTCTGCCTTTCTCTCTTGGTCTCTCTTTGTCTCTTTCGGTCTCTCTCTCTCTCTCTCTCTCTCTCTCTCTCTCTCTCTCTGTGTCTCTCTCCACAAATACGTATCTACACACATACACACACACCAAAAAAAAAAAAACCAAAAAACCCAAACAAAAAACAACTCAGAGCAGAGGTTAGGGGAGGGATATAAATATATGTATATGTATATATATATATAATATATATATATATATATATATATATATATATATATATATATTTGCTATAGAATCCTGTGTTTCCGAATGAGTTTTGTTACAAGGAGCCCACCCAGGTAATGCCAACACTGGCCTTCTCATCTCCATACAGGCTAGTGACAGATTTCTGCCTCTGTCTGTAGCTTGACCTCAACCTACAAACGCAGACTATATTTAACGGGCTGTTTGTAATGAAATGAGTGTTTTATTCACGGGCTCCCCTCCCCCTCCCCTGCCCTCCTGGCTCCCAGCCCCCACCGTGCCACACCGATCTATTTTCGAGGCCCAGCATTGTCAGATGGTAACAGGTTTGTTCTGAGAGTGGTGGCACACACACACACACACACACACACACAGAGACAGCAGTTTTATTTCAAGTGCCCAACTCAGGGAGCGATCGTATCCATCAACACCACCAGTTTTCGTGGAAACGATGCTTATTCCTTCACCCTGTCCAAGGGGGCTCTGGAGAGTTCTGGTCCCACTCTCCAACCACATGCACAAACACATCCTAATCTCCCCAGCCTTCAGCACCCAGCCCTGTCCAGACATTTCCTCTCAAACCTAAATAGCTGCAGGTGTGACAAAGAGTCAGGGGTGGGAAGTACTGGGTTCCAGGTCCACCTGTGCCACAGAGTCACTGAGTGACCTCCATCAAGACTCTTTTCTTCTATAGGACTCAGTTTCCCTAGCTATAAAATGAGGAAAATAATCCCTGCTCTTGCTGGCCTCACAGGGTGATTCTGAGACCCAAATAAGATACTGGGCTTGCAAGGTAGTCTTCTTCTGATTGGCCCAATCAAATGTCCATTACTCCCCTCTTTGGCCATTGTACCCCAGCAACTAGAGAGCCTTCTCTTTCCTTCAGTCTCACTTGAAACACACACATAGCTCTCCATTAATTTGCTGACTCCCTTTCTAGAATCATATAATGTCGAATGTCAGATTGGGGAGGGGCCTAGAACATAGAATGTCAGAAATGGGAGAGCCCTTAGAACTCAGGATGTCAGAGCTGGGGAGGGCCCTTAGAATATAGGATTTTGTAACTGAAAGGGACATTATGGATAATGTAGTACAAATTCTCATTTTTCAGATGGGGAAATTGAGGTCCCAAATGCAAAGTGACTCATCCAAGATTACAAAATCATCAGTGTCCGAATTGAGGTTAGAACCCAGTTCTTCTAATTCTTGGCCCGGGGTTATCTCTAACAAGAACCCCACGCTTCCTATTCCCCTCCCTTCCAATACTCTTCTGGATGCCTTCAACCAGACCTATACTTAAGCATAGGACACATTACCCCAGAACCTAAACTGGTATGTAGGTGGCACCTTGTCTACTGGGTCCCTCTCACCACCTCCTCCAGCACTGGAGCAAGCCATGGTAACTCAAGCCCACTCCTCAGGGAAATTCTGAAACAAAGGTGTAAGGCCATGGCACAGAAAAGGGGTTCTAAAAGGGGGAACCTGCCTATGAACTATGCTTTCATAGAAATGGACTCCTCCAGGGCTCCAGCAGCTAATCATATCCAGATAAACCTTAAAGAAGGAATCAGGAACATCTTGGTGTTTTATCCTCTCCCCTCATGTCACCATAGGAGCATGGCACTTGTCCAAATAGGGGTACTTATATTTGTCACCCCAAAGATTCTATGAGGCAGAATAGCCTAAAAGAGAGAGAGAGGAAGGTGAGTGATGTCCCTTGCATTTGGGGCATACCAAATACTCCTTCCTTAATTCCATCTCCTTGGGTCCAGGAAGTCATTACCCAGGGTAGACGAGTCCATGATTCTAACTCCCCCAGTGTTTGGACTCTCCTTTCCCTGCCATGATGATGAAGACTGATCTCAATAGGAGAGAGTAACATAGAATTAGGGAGATGTGTGTGTGTGTGTGTGTGTGTGCATGTGTGTGTGTGTGTGTGTGTGTGTGTGTGTGTGTGTGTGCACGAGCTCGTGTGCGCACACTCGAGCTCAGAGGGGAGAGGAGGAAGGGAAGGTTAATTAACAAGGAAAAAAATTGCTTCAAATCTCCTGTCACCAAGACAACAACCCTCCCTCCCCTAGTTTCTTGAATCACACCTCAGGAGCCCAAGACACCAAGAGTACCTTGTGAAGAGAGCCCTGGTCTACTGCAAAGCATGCTAGCAGCCCTGTGGGACAACCTCCAGCCCCACCCTGGGTGGGAATCTTTCTAGATAGTGATGATTCATGTTTCACACATGTTGGAAGAGGGAAGGGAGTAGGAAAGGGAAGGTTGAGGAATTTGGGCCTCATCAGGGCCTCAGAGAAGTCTAATCTACACATTCAGTGTCCAGTTCTTGGATCTTTTATCAAATCTAGCCATCTCTATCACAGGACCAAGCTGAGGGGAATGAGCAGAAGATTTTACTAGGCCAATTTAGGGTTTTCACTAGGCAATGTTGAGAGGGATCCTCCACTAAGGGAGTGTGAGGGCATCAGCCTTCCCTTTAGGGGACCTGGCAAAGGCTTCAGAATGAGCTAGCCCTCGTAGATTTGGGCTGGACATCTGTCCAACATTCTCTCCACATGCCCGTCCCATCGGGAAAGCATTCTGGGGGGAAAGGAACCTCTGGGTCATGTTTGAGACTTCTCAAAGATGGCATCTGGAGAGGCACACTGAAGGTAGCATGAGTTAGGGCCTCCAGCCAGGGGTAGAAGGTCTGGGGCACCAATGGTTCTCTGGGGCTTCAGTACCTGCCCAGCAACTGGCACAAAGATCCTCCATGCATGTTTCCATCTCCCTAACTATTCTTGATTGCTCACAAGGGAATTGGAAACATGGATGCCAACAACACAAGCCTCCCATATTTACCATGTCAACTCTGTCCATAATTCCTCTGCACAGGCATACCCTCACAGAACAACTGACCTAACAAGAGCAATCTGAACCCAAGATACAAGTTGAACCATAAACAATTTTCCTCTCCTGCTTATCACTGGATTTTTCTTTATTTTAATGAGATTCTATTCTACAGAGGCAGATGATCTGGTTGTAGGAAGCCCACCTCCTTCTGGTCTGGGCAATTTCCTATTTCTCTGTCTATCAAAACTAGCCAAATGATTCTCATTTCCACACCAGGATTCTGCCCTGCTCTGCCTTTGAAGGACTCATTGTCTCCAGATAGAGGGAACCCTTCACCCCATTCCCCCAACCTGCCTCATCCAGGATTAATTTAGGCACGAGGAAATGGCAGGGCGATGGAGGGGAAGGATGAAGGGTTGGATGGAGGAAGGAGGGGGATAGATGCTTTCCAAAATGGGCAAGAGATGGGTGAATGCAAGAGGAAGGGAGAGACAGACTCTTTTCCCCAAACCTTGGGGGAAGATTGCATTTTCATAAATAGGAATGCTCTTCCCATAGATCCTCTCTCCCCACACATACCCATCCCCTTTTTCTTTGTAGTTACCAACTAGCTGGCCTCCTTGGCATCTGTTTGCACACTGGACAGTTGGACCTTTAGTGTTTCTGATATCCCCAGTCTCTCGCACAGGCTCGTCCCCTTTGTGAAAATTACCAATGGGATTCTGTCCGGAGGTTAAAACTTCCTGGGTTGCTCCTGTCAAAAGCTTGGATGAATGGAAAAGTATGGAGGGGGACAGCTCTAATCTGCCCACACCACCCCTAGAAACCCAGGGGGAGTGGGAGGAGGAAAAGAGGGAGGGCTGATGGGGGAAGTGAAGAAGATGATACAGAGGGGTCTGGGGTGGGGGAGATGAAAGGTATGGGGGGATGGGATGGAGAAGGAAGGAGGGGGAGACAGGAGAGAGAGAGAGAGAGAGAGAGAGAGAGAGAGAGAGAGAGAGAGGGAGAGAGATGCTGAGGAGGAAGCAAAGGATGGAGGGGGAGGATGGAAGGCAGTAGGAGGATAGAAGTGAAAAGAAAAGGGAGACTGATGGAGGATAGGGGAAGGAGGAAGGAGAAAGGGATAAGGAAAAGGAAAGGAAGGAGAAGAGAGGATGATGATGATGATAATGATGATGATAATGATGCCAGAAGGTGGAGTGGGGAGGAGGAGGGATGAGCGAGAGCAGGAGGGCGCTAGGATGCTAGAAGAGGGGTAGCGACGAGGAGGAGAGGAGGGGGCAGGAAGGCGTGGGGGCAAGCGGCGGGTAGGCAGCGGGCGGGCGGCAGGCGGCGGGCGGCGGGCGGGCTGGCCCCAGGGTGGGGTGGAGAGCAGAGGGGAGGGGCGGGGCTGGGGCGCACCTTTGTGCATGCCGGTGTAGCGGTCTTTGAGCACCGTCAGCTCGTAGATCTTGCCGAATTGCTCGAAAAGGGGCTTGAGGTCCTTCTCCTCCAGGTTGCGGGGGATCTGGCCAACGAAGAGCTTGATCGCGTCCAGGTCCTTCATGCTGTCCGGCTGGACGGGGGGCTCGGGGCCGCTGCTCATGGGGGAGGTTCTGGACTGCAGGAGTTGCTGCTGCTGCTGCCGCCTCGCCTCGCTCTCCGTCAATCTGGCCATGCCCGAGACCGACACAGGTTGGATAAGAGCAAATGAACGGAGGAGAAAAGCTCTCAGCTGGAGAGGAAGCTCTCGCTCTCAGGCCAGCGGCAGCATCAGGACCACAAAAGAAGCGCTCCGTAGCGACACCTGCTGGCCCGAGTCCGGCTCTGCAGCCTCGGGCGCCCAGTGCCCCCGCCTGGGAGAAGGGAGGGAGGGAAGGAGGGAGGGAAAGAGCATGAGAGAGGAGGGAGGGGAGGTCCGGGACGCTCCAAGGATGGCGCTACGGAGCCCCCTCCCCCATCAAGGACACAGAGATGCTTCCCTCCCCGTCTAGCCAGGGTACAACGGGCCGCCTCCGATGCCCCGCCCCGGGCACACACACACACCTAACCTTCCAACCTTGTCACCACTCAGAGCTACGGGTTAGGGGGCAGGGGAAGGGATAGGCCTATGAACATCGTATTTGAGGGAATCTCGAGGTGAAGGAGCAATAGCATAATCTGGTTCCTTTCCAGTCCTCTTTGCTCTTGCTCCCTCCAAATGGGGCAGCCCAGAGTAGATGGGAAGGGTTCTGGACTGGAATCCAAGAGACCCAAATTCTAGTCTTAGACTCCCTGCGTGACCTTAGACAAGTCACTTCCCCTCCCTGGGCCTTGAGTTTCTTCATTTCTAAAATGAAGGGATTGGACTAGATGGGCTCTGAGATCCCTCCAGTCTGATATTTTTATTTCTAATGTCCCTTCCAGACCCAGCACTCAACTTTTCTAAGGCAATTATACTTAATCCAATAGGAGCAAAGATTAATGGAGAGGGTTTGCTCCTTAAGGTCTAGAGGAAGTGAAAATGCCTCTTCACCAAAGAAACATCTCCACTGGTCCAGGGAGCTGGGAAGGGTACTCCTCCAAACCAGGGAACAAATACATGAATTTATAAAGAAAACTATAAAGAGGGACACACTATGACCACATCTCTGACACCATGTGGTCTAGAACCAGTTAGGAATGAGGGGTGGTGGTGGTTAGGCATAAGAAGTTCCAAACCTAGAACCATCTGATGTTACATTCTAGAATTTCTCTGTCCTGGGAACAAGGCATCACGTTTATGGAATGCAATGGAACATTCCAGCCTGATCCAGGCAGAAAAGAGGCAGAGAAAGGGAAAGTAGAACATAAAAGGCAGGAAGATGTAAAAGGAGGTACAGCCTACAATCCAGATTGAGAGAAAAGACGCTTGCAACACGTAGATACGATGGGGCTAAGAGGCAAACTGGAAGCGGATTGGTGGCCGGGGAGTGTCTGGAGAGCACCCTGCTTCTCTGGCCACAGGACCTCTACTGGTGCAGGTGATAGACCACCAGACCTGGGAGTGCAAAGAACTAGGCTTGAAACCTGCCATAGAAGGAAGAGATTCCTCTCTGCCTTGAAATTAACCAGGGAAAAAAGGGGAGAGTCCCCTGCTAGGAAGAACACAGCATCCCTTCCCAACTCTCCCTCCTCATTTCCTCCCATCTCATGGTGGACAAGCAGGAATTGGGTTCCAGGGAAACCGAAAGGAAAAAGAAGATGAGGAGGAAAATAATTGTTTTTCTCTATCTCCTGCCTGAAATCTCTCTGCTCCTTGGTTGTGGAATTAATGCTATGCATTGCTCCGAGCCTGGCCCTCTCTCCCTCTCCCTCTCCCTCTCCCTCTCTCTCTCTCTCTCTCTCTCTCTCTCTCAGCAGCCCTTCCTCCAATAGTGATTGCTTTTATAGCACCATCATCTGGAGGTGGAGGAGCTGCTGATTTGAGAACATTTATCAAAGCATTACCCAGGCCAGGGAGTAGGTGGGAACACAGGGAAAGACAGCTTTTCATCACCATGGCAGAAGCCCAGGGAGGGAAGGCGACAGAGGCAGATGGTCCTGCCTGCCACCTCACCACCCCCGTGCTGAGGCGTCATGGAGCAAGAAGGAGCAGGCACTGGGGTCTCTGCTGGGGGAGGAGGGGAGGTCCCTGGGGCTACTAGAGAAATACCTCGATCCCTAACACAAATCCTTGTGGATGCACTTGGAGAGAACTTGGGAAACCCATGTCTGGTAGAGAGCAGCCCATTATAGGCGGGACGCTGATGAACTGGAGCTGCTGAGGGCAGCTAGGGGTGGATGACTAGGATATAGGGAAATTGGGGGCGGGGGTAGTATTTATTCTGTAGAAGACTTGGGAGGCAGCATAATCATTGTCTTCAATAGGAAAGAAGTGGTAGACCTGTTTCTTGTGGCTCCTGGGTCAGGATTAGAATCCTAGATTCTTAGAACCAGAAAAATGTCGAAAGGTTCTTAGTCCAACCCCCCATGGCAACATTCCTCATATTGACAAGAGATCCCATAGCGTGCCTTTGAAGCTGCTCCCCTGGGAACTATGCTTGGGCACTCTTAGTATGTCAAGGCCCCGAAATGCAGAGAGCCCTAGATCTAGACCTACTGACCTAGGGCCTTGCCTGGTTTTAGCTCCATTCAACAAGATGACCCTTCCAGGATAAGCTCATCTCATCTAATCTCATCAACCTGAAGCCCACTCCAGCCTTGAATGAACCACTTCTCTCACCCTCCTCTCTGATTGGAGGGCTGGAGGATGAAATGCCAAACTCCTCCCAATGTTTTCCTTTATTTTGTTGTTCAGTCTTTTGGGGACTTTTTTCCAATCCCATGTCCAATTCTTCATGACCCCATTTGGGGTTTTCTCAGCAAAGGTACTGGAGTGGTTTACCATTTTCTCCTCCAGCTCATTTTACAGATGAAGAAACTGAGACAAACAGGGTTAAGTGACTTGCCCACAGCTAGTATCTAGGGCCAGATTTGAACTCATGAAGATGAGTCTTGCCTGACTCCAGGCCCAGCACTCTATCCACTGTACCGCCTAGTTGCTGATCTTCCAGCAACTTCCCTTTATAAATAAAGGGTGGAAACTGGAGATCACTCTGCTCTGCCGCTTGGTCTGCTTTCAACTCCACAAACAAGAACCCCTGGTGGCCCGTTTCCCCCATCCCCTTTCCTGCCTCCTTTTGTGTGTTGTCTCCTTTAGACTGTACAGTCGTTAAGGGCAGGGACTATTTTTCTTTTTATCAGTTGTATTCCTGGCATTTAGTACTATGCCTAGCACACAGTAGGCACTTGATAAATGTTTATTGGATTGGATTGGACTAGGTAGCAAAAGGCCAGGTACAAGTCCTACTAACGTTGAGGGTACCATCAGCCTCCCAATCACCTAGCCTTGCAACCTCAGGGTTATCCTTATAAGCTCAACTCTCATTCACAGAATGCGTTGCCAAGGCTTCTTTTTACTTTCATGGAGTCTCTGATATAGAACCCCTTCTCTTCACTCACATAGCCACTGCCTTAGTTCAGACCCTTATCTCGTCTTGCCTGGACTGTTGCTGTAGCCTTCTAATTGGTCTCTTCCCTGAAGCCACTCCACACCACAATCCATCTTCCCCACGCATACTAAGGGTGATTTTCCTAAAGCACAGCTCTGACCATGCCACGCCCCTACTCACTAACCATCGATGGCTCCCTGTTACCTCTAGGATCAAATACATAATCTTTGCTATATAAAGCTCTTTATTACTGACCCCCTTTTTTCAAGCACATAGTAGGTGCTATAGAAATGCTAGCTATTATTATTAGTGTGTTCCCTTTGAGATTATCTTTAATTTGTCCCACATATATTGTTTGTTTGTATGCAGTTGTCTCCCGCCATTAGACTCTGAGCTCCTTGAGAGCAGGGATTGTTTGATGCTTTTCTTCATATCTCTAGTGCTTGGCATAGTGCCTGGCGCATAGTAGGCACTTTATAAAAATCCTTCTTGTTGTTCCTCTACCCAGTCTGTGATTCAGCAATGCTGGCCTGTTTGCTGTTCCTCATACACAACCCTCTATCTTCCCCTTCACATCTTTGCATTTCCTGCCCTGACCCCTTCCTGTGCCAGAAGGCTCTTTCTCCCTCCTTAGCCCTGCCTCTGGAGTTCAGTTTTCCACTGACTTCCTTTAAGAATCCCATCTTCTCCGGGCAGCCTTTATGGCTCCCCTCCAGTTCCTTCCCTTTTGAGATTGCCTTTCATCTAGACTGATTATCTCATATGTACTTAGGTATTTAGCTGTTATCTCCCCCATCAAAATATATTCTCCTCCGGTGTAGGGACTGTTTTTGCCTTTCTCTGAATCCCCGAAGATTGGCACAATGCCTGGCATACAGTAAACACTTAATAAATGCTTATTGACTTGACTTTCTAGTTATATGACCTTAGCTAAAGATGTTTCTCAGTTTCAGTTTCTTTATCTGTAAAATGGGGTAATAGTCACTGCTCAGACACCCTCATGGGTGGGGTGGGGTATTGTTATTAAATGACATGAGTGGGAAAATGGTCTGTAAACCACAAAGCATCCTGTAATTACAAAGAACTCTCCAGCTATAAGGGATGAAGGATTATGCTTTCCAGCTGTCCCTTGGGTGGGGCAGATACCCTCTGGGAAGGAACCTCCTTCCTCTTTCTGACGAGAAGTACCTGGTGCCCCAGGGAGGGAGGGACCTTTGAATCCAGGAAGGCATAACATTTTCCAAACCTTGAGATTGTTCCTGAAGCACAACCCATCACACCCCATTGTCAAATAAAACACAATTTATCATACAGGTCACCCAAAGAGGTTTCTTTCTCTGCCTTCCAGGAACAAGGAAGACTAGAAAGCCTACTCTAAACCTTGTTCCTCTTGGTTTGGGGGCTGGTCCTCTCCTGCAATTTTACTCCTACCATAGTAAGTAGAATTCATTTCTCTTATTGTTTCTGTAGCAACTCTTTTGGGGTACTCCAACTTACAGTTACACTGGTACATTGGATCCCTCTAGAAGTCACTGCTACCTCTAGTTCTAGGAGTAATCCTGTAGGTGACTACCATTACCACTTTAGTTCATGAGCCCCAACCAGTGTACCTCCCATGAACAATCAGGCAGTAAACTCAATTACCTCTTAGAAAAGACATTTAATCAAATATCAAGGTAAGAAGTTACAAATATTTCCCCCCAAAACACTGGGACATACTGTCCCACAAATAATTTGCACAGAGTCTAGTGATAGAGGGGAGAGTGGGCACAAGCAAAATACAGTGGTAATGAGGCATACATTTAGGAAATATGTGTAACCAAGGTACCTCACAATTCCAAAACTGCAGGATCACCATGCCATTTCTGTAGAGTATCCTCATGAAATTCAAAGATCTCAGGTATAAAATGCTTCATTTACTGCTGAAAGGGCCTATCTTTGCTCCCCTTTAGACCTTCAACTTTGCTAATGTCCAGAAGCATCACATCGTTCTATCTCTTTTTCACTTGCCATGTGACGCAGAGCAAGCTGATATGGTCCAGTAGGAAGAGCAAGATTTGAAGTCAGAAGACCAAGGTTCAAATCTTGTCTCTGTCAATAACTACCCATGTGACCTTGATAAATCACTAGACATCTTTGGGCTTCAGTTTCTTCTTCTGTGAAAAGATACAGTTGGCCTGGTCAACCTTGGAAGGCCCTTTCAGATCAAAATGGATTATCCTAACCCATGTTCCATATCTAGAGTTATAAAATGGAAACTTCAGTGTCCCTGATGTAGTATAAAGGAGGCAGGTAGATCAGGAAAGAGATGGCATACTGTATGATCTTGTTTAACTTGCTCTTTTGCTTCAGGAAAGTTTCCATCTATATAAAATGAGAATGATAAAACAGAACTAGATCTGTATTTCCTAAATTAATTTCAATTAGATTCAATTCAATAAACATTTATTAAGCCCCTTTTATTTGCAAGGCACTGTGCTAGGCATTAAAGT